>NC_044317.1:52999042-53300121 GCF_007474595.2 Lynx canadensis
TCACTGAGCCCTCTCCCTGGCTGTCACAGGAGACCAGACTTCATGTGCCGGCAAATCTTTTGAGGGAGCCCAGTGCCCTCTGGGTTAGTGAGGGATTAGGTCCCCGCTCTGCCCTCCAAAAGCCCACAATTGGGAGGGGACCGAAGATCACTTGCGTTGAGGTCTGTGGTGGTGCTGTGTTCCGGGCAGCAGTGGGCAAGACCTCAGACAGGCAGGGGAGTCCAGGCTGTAGGACAGGGCAGCGGGCCCTGGGGAACTAGGCCTCGGAAGCTTCCACCATATGGGACCAGAGGAAGTCGCACACTTAGGTGGAGGATGGGGTGGGGCGGGGGGGAGGTGGCAGGACTCGGTGGACCAGGAGAGGGCTCTAGAGCCCTGTGGGGAAGCTACCCGAGGTCAGAAGGCTGGGCCCAGAAGATCCAAGGGAGAGGTCAAGGCCTGAGCTTGTGCTGAGTGGCCGGAGAGGAGGGGACAAGGCTGGATGGGCTGGGGGGAGGGGGGGGCCCTCCCGGAGAACAGGCCCGGGTGCAGATACTGCAAAACGGCCTAGTAGATTGGACACAGAAGAGGAAATCAGAGATTGAAATCACTTAGTCACAGCGTCTGTTGTCCCTTCTCTCTGGGTCTTTCTGTCCTCTTGTCTCTGGGCCTCTTCCCCCATCCCCTGTCTACCCCTCACCCCCAAGATCTGGGTCCTTCTTCAGATCATCTTTGCCTCCCCCCTTCCTCTCCCTCTACCTGTGAGCATTTCCAAAGTCACCCCTCTCTGCAGGTGGGGCCTGGTGGAGGCTAAAGGTCTTTAGGCTGAGGTTTGAAATTTGGTGAATGAGTAACTCAGGCCCCATTGTGACGGTGTGCCTGGAGCACCTGCCCCTCCCCCATAGACTCTCCCCAGAGACACCAAGTCAGGGGAGAGCTGTCAGACAAGATAGTGAAGGGAGACTGAGTCACCGCCCAGAGAGGAGACAATATGGCCACAGGCCGGAGGAACTCGAAAAGACCGTAAGATGCAGAGACAAAGCACACTCGAGGTGGCACCCTGGGGGGAGGGGGCCAGATTTGGATCCCAGCCAGGCCTAGCTCCCGGGGTCCCCGCCAGTCAGCAGTCTGGCAGGACGTGAGGTCAGTCAGTGGCCCCACCCCGCCTCTCTGCCTGAGACCCTTACCGCTGAGTTCAGCATGACTCAGCACCGCTGCTCTCCTGGCCGCTGGCCCAGGGGCCCCTTGAGGACCCCAGATACCAGCCTGGTCCAGCGTCCCCTTGGTCAGAGGACACCTTGCCTGGGCTGCTTGGAGCGGGCCCCCTCTGCAAAGCAGGCCTCAGTAGCTTTAGCTCCCCTGCTCAGCCTACCTGCTACCTCCATTAGGGCACTGCAATAGGTTCAAGTTCCTGTCTTTGCCCCCCCCCCCCCCCATCAACTAGGACGGGGAGCTCCTTGAGGGTAGGTCCTGGTTGAGCCAATCTGCTTCCAGACACGAGCCTGGAACTCACACACTTAAAAAAAAACGTCCATTGGTCAAAGACACATCCCATCCACAGGTCCCCAGACCCTCCTTGGGTCCCTAGGATGCAGGGCTTCTCTTTGTGACTTTGAAGAAGCGCGTGTGAGGCAAGACAGGGACAAGAGAGACTGCTTCAGAGCCAAAGGGAATTTCAAGTCTGGCTGCCCTCAGAATAGTCTCCAGGAAATGCAGCCTCAGAGAGACCCAAAGTTTGAGTGTCATTTCCCCAAGATATTCCAAGTGGCCCAATCTTTCAAAGGCTCCAAAGGGCTCTCCAAGTCCTCCTACCTCTTAGAAAAGCCCCTACTAGGCTGCCAGAAATATCCCTCTCCCCTGTTACAGGGGGGATTAAAGGGGGAGGATCCCAAGAACAACTGTCCTTTTCATCTTGAAGATCACTTCATGAGCCTAAAGACCCCCAACCCTCTTAGGGGAAGATTCCAGAAAATATGAACTTCCATTGTCAGCTCTAGGGCTACAGAAATTCCCAATCTTTTAGTGAACTGCAGGGCTCCAGGTCCCTCTCTCAACCCATCTATCAGGGAGATACCCCAAGATTCCAGAAGTATCTCACCGCACCGACTTCCAAACTTCGTAATGATCCAGAGACCCCTTATCTTCCAGAGCAACCCCCAGTCATCTGGAGGTATCCACACCTCTGAGGAACCTCCAGGGCGCCAGAAAGATCCATGCTCTAAGACAACCCCAGAATCCAATCTACTTTCCTGAGACACTCCCAAGACCCCAGAATCATAATTTTCCAGGGCTCCCAGTGTCCCCATTAATCTTCCACCCACCAGAGAGAGCCCCCCCCCCAATCCCCTGACTGTCCAGAACCAGCCCCAGGACCCTTGCACCCCGTAACCTCCCCACCCCCACTTCCCCATTTCACAACAGCCTCGCGCACTGGCGCGTGACTTCCCCACCTCTGGGCGGGGGTCTGGGACTTCTATCAACTCGGATTGGTCAAGCGCGGGCTCCAAGCCCCGCCTCCCGACACCGCAGATTGGCCGACCGCTGTCCCCGAGCGCCCCACCTCCGCGGCCCCGCGCGCTATAAAAGAAGCCGCCCTGGCCACGGCCTCTTGCAGTGCGCGCGGCGGTCCTGCGGATCTGTCTCTTGCTTCAACAGTGTTTGGACGGAACAGACCCAGGGACGCCCCTTCTACCTGCCTCCGACCACCCTCCAACCTTTTTTCCAGTCGCCACCTTCGGAGCCATCTTCTTGCCCATCCTCTGCCTCCGGGACCAGCCAACACCCGATTTTGAAGTTAGCTCCTCATTACCAACCAACCATGAGCTCCCAGATTCGTCAGAATTATTCCACCGAGGTGGAGGCCGCCGTCAACCGCCTGGTCAACATGCATCTGCGGGCCTCCTACACCTACCTCTCTCTGGTGAGGGTCCCCAGGACGCCCCCAGCCCAAGTTTCCCCCAAGTGCGCACCTCTGGCCCTCTGCGCACGCGCTGGCTTTCTTTGTCCCGTTGGGTAGTCGGGGGGCGGAGTCGGGGCGCCTGGCCGGCCTTTCTGCCCTGTAACCCGTGTTCGCGCCATCTCTTCCCGCAGGGCTTCTATTTCGACCGTGACGATGTGGCTCTGGAGGGCGTGGGCCACTTCTTCCGCGAGTTGGCTGAGGAGAAGCGGGAGGGCGCCGAGCGCCTCTTGAAGATGCAAAACCAGCGCGGCGGCCGCGCCCTCTTCCTGGACGTGCAGGTAAATAGTGCGCGGGCGGCGGACTACATATCCCAGCAGCCCGCGCGCGCGCGCGTAGCGGTTTAGGCACCGCGTGGGCTTCTGGGCGATTGTGTTCGCTTTTGTGCTGCTCGAAATGGAGGCGCCCCCGGGTTCCCAAAGCCGTAGCTGTCCACGCCGCAACGTGGTGTCGTCGCATGGGTGGTTGTAGGAGACTGGGGGTGATAGATGCGAGATCTTAGACGGGTTTGCCACGTATGTAGCGAGTCCTGAGCCCTCTGTCATCTGTACAGAAGCCGTCCCAAGATGAGTGGGGTAAAACCCTGGACGCCATGGAAGCCGCCCTGCTTCTGGAGAAGAACTTGAACCAGGGCCTTTTGGATCTGCATGCCCTGGGTTCTGCCCGCGCAGACCCCCATGTGAGTACCCCCTTCATCCACATGTAACTGGGCAAATTTCCTTTTGAGCCTCGTTTCCCCCAACGTCGCACCGTTAATGTGTAACTGACCATATTTTCTCCTGTCCTGTCCCTCAGCTCTGTGACTTCCTGGAGAATCACTTTCTAGATGAGGAGGTGAAACTCATTAAGAAGATGGGCGACCATCTGACCAATCTCCGTAGGCTGTCCGGCCCCCAGGCCGAGCTGGGCGAGTATCTCTTCGAAAGACTCACCCTCAAGCACGACTAGAAGTCTCTGGAGCCCAGCAGCCTTCGAGAGGGTCCCTCTGGCATTCCCCCCAGATGTCAGGGCTTGTGCCTGAGTCTCTCCTTGCAGCCACTAGGCAGCTTTTTAACCAACCTGGAGCCCTCTCCCAAGCCGTGGACCAAATGAAAACAATAAAGCTTTTTTGCAGCAACTGGTGGTTTTGGGTGTGTGTGATATGAGGTGGTACCGATTTTCGCAAGGCTTCTTAGCTGTTCCGCCCCCACAGGGAGTGCTGTTGGCCCCACGTCTTTGCTGTTCTTCGCCAGATCTTCCCCAGGGGGTGGGGTGGGGTAGCAGGTTCTCTGCTTTGCTGGGCTGTCAACTGCCCCTCCTACAGGGGAGAGCCCAGACTCCCAAGGAGTCTAGCAAGACCTACTGTTGGTAGTTGGAAGGAGGCATTTAGAGACGATAAACAGTAACCAGAAACGGGCTCTGATGACTAATGTCCAGCAGCAGGAGCACAGAAAGTGCCAAGAGGTGCTGAGCTGGGGGTGTGGGGCTCAGCACAGAAATGGGATGTGAAACTTAGGGCTAAATTCTCCAAACGGGGACTGAAGAAGCTTGAGGAGGGTTAGCAGGCAGCTACTGGGTCCAAGCTACAAAACTATGACCCCCCTGACCCTTCCGTTTCTGGTAGAATCTTAACAGGAAGTGGCTCCTGGACTTCTGACACCACACCTGTTGTCTCCCAACTTCGGTGGCCACTCGTGATTCTGGCAGGGGAAAGGGATTTCTGCGTCCATCACAAACACCGTGGCTAACGGGAAGGATGGTCACACATGCGAATCTAGTTTTCTACTCCCCCCGAAACGTGATCAGCTTGGAGATGCTAGTGAAGACGAGAACTGAAAAAAACCGTTTTCCCGGAAATAGAGCCATTCAGGGGGGCAGTAGGTCTAAAGTCCAGAGGCCAGTGCCCTGGGAACACGTTCTAAGCTAGTTCTGTCCAACAGAACTTTTTGCAGTGATGGAAATATTTTATCTGCAGTGGAGTGAGACAGGGTATCAGAGACCCAGTAGTGCGGCAGCGGGAGGGGAAGAGGAGGGAAAGAGAGAAGCCAAGAGGAGGGAGGGGCCAGCAGCGAGGCCCGGCAAGCCCTCAGAGTGGACCAAACCTCAGATTCTTAAATATAGATTTTTTTTTTTCATCTCTGGACACACATCAATCACACCTCTTCTGCCCTCCCAACTTGCAAAGCAAGTGCGTCAGACACAGCACAGCACGCGTGAAGGGCCCCTCCCTTTCACCAAAGCTGGGGGGCAGGACACAGCTTAAGGATGGAAGAGGCTCGAGGTAAATATGAAAGTTCTAGAACCAAGTGGGTTCCATTCTAGACCGGGGAAAGGGACCGGGAAGCAGCACAGTGGTGAGGTTCCAGATTCGGCAGCCGGGACCTAGCACCCAGTGGTTTTACGGTGGGCCTAGGGGTCGGAGGTTGTGGCAGGGGAAGACGGGCCGGTTCAGTCCTCAGCAAGGGGATTCCCTGGAGGGCACGGGAATCTCAAGATAGGGGGGAGAGCTCAGACTCTCAGGGAAGGAGGTACAGGGTCTGGTTCAAAAAAGGCCAGAAAGGCATCTAGACCAAGACTGCATGTTCTCCAATAGGAATGAGAAGTCAAGTGGTTCTGTACCACCCCCCACCTCCCATTGGCCAAAATATGGAGAAAAAGGAGAGCAGGAGTGGGGGGGGGGGGCCCTCCAGGCAGAGCCAGACACCCCAACAAGGGCTAAGATCAGAGTAAGGACGCAAGTGCCCTGGTCTGGAGCCCGAGTTCTGGAGTTGAAATGGAGGACCTTCTGGATTCAGTTAAGTCCCTGAAAGTGCCCCAGCTGTGGACTTGATTGCCCCATTAACAGGGACACCACATGGTTTCCAGAGCTTGGTGGCCCCCAGGCCACAGCTGAGCATGGCATCTTCGGTGTGCTGGAAAATCAGCAAGCCACAAGGGCTCCAGGAGCCTCCTGCCTGTATGACAACAGACCAGGTTTCCTAAAACCCCTGGCACCATGGCAGGGTAACGGCAGGTGCCCGGCCCTCCCGGGGAGGGAGGAGGCCCAGGCCAGGCCCGAAGGGCTCCGGGGCACAGTGTATGCATTCTGGAACCCAGGAAAGGCACGGCGTTGTGATTCCGGAGTGTCGGGGATTCCCAGAGAGGAGCTAGAAGGGCTGGAGTGTACGGCGGAGGGGACGGGGCTGTGGACCCCAAGGCGGGTTCGGGATGTGGAGTGGGGTTTCGGAACGGTGCCATTCTGCGTCCGCCCTCTGGACGAGGGAGGCAGGATGGGCGGGGAGTGAGGGGCGGCGGGACTTAGTTGCGCTCCTCGCCCAGGGAGCTGGCGGGGCTGAGGGGCTCGCTGGGAGTGCTGATTGAGCTGGAGGGCGCTGTGTCCACGGAGCCGCGCTTGCTCCCGCTGGTGGAAGAGGCGCAGGAGGCGCGGCGCGGCCACTCGGGGGCGCGGATGTTGCGCCGGTCCTTGGCGGCCTCCTCTTCCTCATCGTAGCGCTCCCCGTCTACGTCGGGCGGCCCGTCCCGTGGCTCCTCCTCGTCCTCGCTCTGGTGAGGGCTTGAGTGTCGCGACAGCGAGGGCGATGGCGGCACGGAGGCCGGCCGAGGGTAGCGGTAGCCCTGGGTCTGCGTTACGGGGGCGTGGGCACAAACCCGAGTGAGCAGGTGGGGTGTGGGAGGGCCCGACAGCTTGCCCCGGGGCCTTCCCACTCCTGGAAGGACGCGCACCCACCCCAGCCCTCTTAGCTCCGGGCCCATCAGAGAGATCGGGGTCCACTCACCGCGTCAGCCTCGTGGGGCTCATAGGTGAAGTGTTCTGGAAAGGCCTTGGCCAGCGCCATGTGGCGCGCGGACATATAGTACTTGGGGAACAGAAAGGGGGGGGAGCGTCAGCAGAAAGGAACCAGACACCGCCCCCAGCAGAGGTAGAAGGTGGCGAACCCTAGCCCACACTCTTTAGGCAGAGGAGCACCTTCTGGCACCTTCCAGTCGGCCCCTATACCAATTATCTTTCTGGCTCCACCCCTGAAGCCGATAAGCAGAGCGGTGAATGGACAGTCTCTGAGCCACGCCCCCACTCACAGGGGCAGAGGTCTTAGGTCAGGTACCTCTTGGCCACGCACTTCATGCAAGTAAGGTAACGCTGGCCAATGCGGTCTACCAGCAAAAGACCGTTAATTTCTTAAAGGGAGCGCAACCGTTTCGCGTAGGGGCCCCCTGGCCCCCTGCGCCAGCCTTGGAAGCTGAGAAATCGGAGACCGGAAGAAGGCGGTTATACCCGGCCTAGGTATTTCCAGTCTAGAAGGTCTGAGAGGCGCTCCGTGCGGTTTCTCTGGATGATGCGCTGCCGCCGGCTCTGCTGGCAGAAGCTGTAGAGGAAGGAGGTGAGCTGCGAGCAGGAATCATCCAGGCTGCGGAACCGCCGGTCCAGAATGTAGATGCCTGTGGGGGCCAGGACGGGGCAGGGCTCAGAAATCAGACTAAGGACACCTTCATTCTCCCGGGGGCTCTGTGGCACCAGGGCCCCTCTCCCCATCCCGGGGGCCCAGGAGCCCTTCCCTTCCCCCACCCGGGATCCAAGAGTCTCGGCTCTCGGTCTGGGCGCTGACCGTAAGCTGAGGGGTCTGCAATGTGTTCCTCCATGAAGCAGCCGAAGCCGGAGAGGTTGGTGGAGATACTGGGGATGCCCATAACCGTGCACTCAGCTGCGGGAAGGAGTGAGAAAGGTCTACTTAAGCTTTCCCCTTTTGCGCTTTGAAATCGCAATAGACGCCCCAACAGCGCCATCTACTGACAACTTGAGCAAATCACTGAGCCCACAAAACCAGAACGTGAGTGCGTTCGATCATAGCCTGTTTCTCGCAGGGGAAGCGAAGAGGTTCAGAAAAGGGAATTCACTCGTCCCAGGGCTTCAGAATGAGGACAAATCTAGAGCTAGGAGATAGGATGTAAATTACTAAGTATGTACTCGTTGCCAATGCGTACCATTTTACTCCATCCTCACAACCTGTAAGATACTTTCTTGTGCCAGACGTAGTTTTGACAGGAAACAAGAAAAATTCTCATCACTGCCTCATTGAATACCTTAATCAAGCCTGAAAAATGGTTCACGTAGTTTATTACAATTCTCAGGTAGGGGCGCCTGGGTGGCTCAGTCCGCTGAGCGTCCGACTTCGGCTCAGGTCATGATCTGGCGTTCGTGGGTTCGGGCCCTGTGACGGGCGCTGTGCTGACAGCTCAGAGCCTGGAGCCTGCTTTGGATTCTGTATCTTTCTCTCTCTGCCCCTCCTCCACTTGCACTCTGCTTCTCTCTCTCTCTCTCTCTCTCTCTCTCTCTCTCAAAAATAAACATGAGGGGCGCCTGGGTGGCGCAGTCGGTTGAGCGTCCGACTTCAGCCAGGTCACGATCTCGCGGACTGTGAGTTCGAGCCCCGCATCGGGCTCTGGGCTGATGGCTCAGAGCCTGGAGCCTGTTTCCGATTCTGTGTCTCCCTCTCTCTCTGCCCCTCCCCCATTCATGCTCTGTCTCTCTCTGTCCCAAAAATAAATAAAACGTTCAAAAATAAACATGAAAAAATTAAAAAAAAATAATTCTCACGTAAGTGTTCCGAAAAACCTCCATAACCTGCAAACACAGGCACCAAATATAACAGGGCTTCATGAGAAAAAGAGGGTTGGGGCCAAGCACACAAAACCTATGCATCACTGTAACCATGGCCGAAATGAAACTGGCAAAATCATTACCCCAATTATTATGCAAGCACAGTTTAAAAGGTTTGTTAAATTGCTCATAAATTAAGAAATACTGTGGGGGCGCCTGGGTGGCTGAGTCGGTTAAGCATCCGACTCTTGAGTTCGTCTCAGGTCACGATCTCATCGTTCCTGGGATTGAGCCCTGTGTCAGGCTCTGCTCTGACAGCATGGAGCCTGCTTGGGATTCTCTCCCTCCCTCTCTCTGCCCCTCCCCTGCTCACACTCTCTCTCTCTTCCTCAAAATAAATAAACTTAAAAAAAAAAAGAAAGAAATACTACAGCAACTGTGATATTTACTGAGCCTCAAAACCAATCTTGATTGAAGAGTGTGAGGAAGGGTTGAGTTTGGGGCCACGGCAAAATGTCCCCAAATGAGGGACAAGTGCAAATAAGCCCCAACCCGGAGCCTGTGTCTAAAGGGAGTCAACGCCAGGGTACGTGGGTGGCTCAGTTGGTTAAGCATCCAACTCTTGGTTTCAGCTCAGGTCATGATCTCACAGTTTTGTGAGTTTGAGTCCTGTATCGAATCCCCGCTCAGGACTTTCTCTCTCTCTCTCTCTCTCTCTCTCTCTCTCTCTCTCTCTCTCTCCCCCCCTCCCTCCCTCCCACACTCATGCTGTCTCTGTCTCTCTCAAAATAAATAAATGTAAAAAATATAATAATAATAAAGGGAGCCAACGCCTTCGTAAAAGAGGACGGCGGAGTGAATGGGCGCTGGGGACACCTCTGAGAGACCTGGCCCCATTCAGTCGTGTTGGTGAACTACGTATTCAGCTGTTGATATCGGGGAGGGGGGGCAATCAGCAGCAAACTGGGGGAAATCACGTGTGACCTGTGACCTCAGCCCTCTAGTTACACATCACACGAGCGACCGTGTCACAAAAACACATGCTGCAGGCCAACAGACTGTGGCCATCGTCCCTGTTTTGCAAAGGAGAGCCTGGGGCACAGAGCGGGCAAGTGACATGCCCGGGGTTGGTGCCCCATCTGACCAGGAGCCGACCACCATGCTGCACTCACCCGGCGTGTAGCCCCAAGGCTCATAGTAGGAGGGGAAGACCCCAAGGTGGCAGCCACGGACAAATTCCTCATAATCCACGGGGAGCAGGGGGCTCGTGGAGGAGAGGAACTCTGGGTGGAAAATCACCTAGCAGTGAAAAAGAAGAGCTCAGCCCAAACTCCCTGGGATCCCAGAGGGGCCCAGAGAGGGCGAAAAGCCTGTCTAAAGTCACACAAGTCAGCGGTAGGACAAAGCATTGAATCCAAGTCTGTCTGCTTAAAGTGCTAAGGTCCTTTCTAAACATAGCGATCCCTTAATAAACCAGGGGAGATGGGGGACGTGAGGCCCAGCTCCCCCTACCTCCACCCCACCCCTCCATGCTTGACCCAGCCTGGCCATTGCCCTCACCTTGACTCTGTCAGCACTACTATTGAAGAGTCCGATTCGACGGATGGTGGTCAGGATAGGATCCGAGGAGTCGTCCAGCATATTGTGGGTGCACACAGGGGGGAAAGACTGTCGCTGCAGGGGCCACAAGAGGGATGGGGGTCAGAGAAGGGACAGAGGGCTCCCTCATTCCCTGTGAGCCACGCTGACCCGGGAGGAGGTCACAATTCCCACCAGGTTGTGGGGACACAAGCCCAAGAGATTAGAAGCTGTAGATATCTGGGGCGCCTGGGGGGCTCAGTAGGTGGAATGGCCGACTCTTGATTTCGGCTCCGGTCATGATCTCATAGTCGGTTCGTGAGTTCGAGCCCCGAGTTGGGTCTCCACTGTCAGTGCAGAGCCTGCTTGGGATTCTCTCCCTGGCCCTCCCTTGCTTGCGCTCTCACTCTCTCTCTCAAAATAACTAAATAAACTAAAAAAAAAAAAAAGAGTCATAGATATCCTCCTTGGCTCTCTCTGTAAAGGCTCACTTTTCTCTTTGAACACCATGAGCTGAGGGGCACCTGGGTGACTCAGTCGGTTAAGTGTCTGACTTCGGCTCAGGTCATGATCTCACGGTTCATGGGTTCGAGCCCCATATCGGGTTCTGGGCTGACAGCCAGACAGCCCTCCCTCTCTCTCAAAAATAAATAAACATAAAAAATAACCAACTAAACAAAAAAACACCATGAGCTGAAAAGAAACTACAATTCCCATTTGTCTTTGAGGCAAAGCCAGCGTTAACCTGCCTCCCCTGACTACCGGGAGTTGTAGTTATTGGGTTCTGTACTCTGGGCTCCATCATCAAAGAAACCCAAAGGAACTAAAATTCCCCCAAGTCAATGGGGGGCAGAGACTTTGTCAATATGGCAGCAAGCTTCAGGGGCTGCTGGAAGTTGTAGTTTTCTTATGAAAAGCCTGTCTTGCCTTCTTTCCAAGTTCCCTTTACTCTCCATCCTGTAATTCCCTCCACTTCCGCTCCCACCCAAGGCCCAGAGAAACCACAATTCCCAAGAGTGACTGGAGGGGCGAGAGCTAGGAAATCCCACGGGCTGCTGGGATATGTAGTTATTTGTAACTCTTCCATCTCATTAAAAGTTCTACTCGCCTTCAGTCAGCTCCAGGGGCTCAAGAAACTACAACTCCCAGCAGCCCCGTGGCAATGCATACACATCCTCAGTGAGGCTGACTGCCTTAGGGACTATTAGAAATTGTAATCTGGGGTCACAGCGTGGCTCAGTCAGTTAAGCATCTCTTTATTTTGGCTCTTTATTATGATCTCACAGATTCTGGGTTCGAGCCCCATGTCAGGCCCCGCGAAGCGCGGGGCCTGCTTGGGATCCCCTCTCTCCCTCTCTCTCTGCCCCTCCCCTACACTCTCTCTCAAAATAAATACATAAACTTAAAAAAAGAAAAAAAGAAATTGTAGTTTGGCCCAAAGCACATCACACCTCATTTGTCCAGCGTGGGTACCCAGGTTTCCATTCGCCGGGAAGTGGCTCACCCACCCTGACCACAGGTACCAAAGATTCCTGACCCCAGAGAATCAAAGAACTCTCCCTCCCAGGAGCCTCTGGGGCAAGGGAAGCATGACTGAAGCAGGGGCTGCTGGGACTTGTAGTCCTCATTTTGTTATTGCCACATCCTTCTAAGGTTTCCCATCCACCGAATTCCATTAACCTCCGGAATCTAAAGAGGCTACAACTCCCAGGAATGTTTGGGGACTAAGACACACAGCCTGTGGGATAAGAAAAACAGCGGTTGCTGAGAGTTTTCAATGCTCTTCAGGTAACGGCTAGTGTTTTAGCTAAAGCCTTCTGGCTCTAATGAGTATAAAACTAGTCAGCAGCAAGACCCAGGGACAGCGGGGACTTGTAATTCTCCTTCTGTGGGCTTTGTTGACTTCCTAAAGTTCTCTTTCATCTTTTGACCCCGGTGGCTCAACGAAATTACAAATTTTTAAAAAAAAGTACAACTCCTAGCAGCCCCTATAGCAGAATAAGCCACTGGGGGGCGCCTCGGTGCGGGGCGGGGGGGGGGGGGGGCTCAGTCCGTTAAGCATCCAACTTCAGCTCAGGTCACCATCTTACAGCTGGTGGGTTCGAGCCCAGTGTGGTCGGGCTCTGGGCTGACAGTTCAGAGCCTGGAGCCTGCTTTGGATTCTGTCTCCCTCTCTCTCCGCTCCTCCCCCTCCCCCGCTCTGTCTCTCTCTGTCTCTCTCTCTCTCTCTCCCTCAAAAATAAATAAGCCTTAAAAAAAATCAATTGATTCCCTGACAAGGGTGCCGGTGACGCGGAGCCCCCAGCAATCTCTGGGGTCAGAGCTAACACGGCAAGCTGCCCCCGGGGCGGGTGCTGGGCATCGCCATGTCTCTGTTCGGGGCCCCAGACCATACCTGCGTGGCAAAGATAGCTCTCTTCATCATAGTGAAGTCCTCCTTGTCCAGCATCTTGTTCATGTCCGGGAGGCTCCCCCTGCAAGGTGACAGGGTATGCATCTGGGAATGGGTGATCGGTGGAGTCAGGGCCCAGGAGGATGCGGGGCTGGGGGTGGGACACTCACACCAGCAAGGACTCATAAAGCTTCCTTCCGAACTTCTCTTTCACGGTGTTGGCCGTATCCCTAGAAGGGGCAGAGACACAGCATCACATATATGCCGCCTGCCATTTATTGTCAGCTGCTACACCGAGGTCTGAGCGGAGAGGCCCTGGGGATTTGGAGCTGGAGGACGGGGACCTGGGAGACAGGCCCTGAAAGGCTCGAATCCCCTGTGCCCCTCATCAGCTGTGTGGCGGGGGACAGGTGGCCTTCCCTCTCTGACTTTGGTGACTCATCTCTCAGACGGGGATAAAAATAGAACCAACCTCAGAGGTCTGCAGGGAAAACTTGATGAAGTCACGACAAACAACGCACAGTGCCTGGCACACAGCAAACCTTCCAGAAATGTCAGCTATTATTAGGACGTGCACTAGTCCTGGTGGTGGCCATGCTAAGCCCCATGTTATAAAAAGGGAAAACGATGTTCCGAGAGAGGAAATTTCATGTGCACAAGTGAAGCTAGCAACTAGTGACACCCTGCAGCCTCAATGACATTCGTCTAATCCTAATCTTCTCATAGCTCTGGCCTCATTTTCTACCCCATCTCCCTCAAGCGCCCTGCTCCAGCCGCACTGGTCTCCCTGTGGTTTCTCAGACATACCTCAGGGCCTTTGCATCTGTGTTCCTCTGCCTGAAATGCTATTCCCCAGATACACACAGGGCTCCCTCCCTCATTTCTTCTACTGGTCTCTACCCAATGGCAACTTTCTCAGTGTGGCCTGTCCTGACCGTTCCATGTCCTGTCTCGCATTCCAGTCCTCCTTTATTTTCTTGTCAGAGCACTTTCTTTTTGTTGTTGTTGTTGTTTTAAAGAGTCTATTTTTAAGTGGTCATCTCTACACCCAACACGGGGCTCGAACTTACAACCCCAAGACCAAGAGCCACATGCTGTACCAACTGAGCCAACCAGGCACCCCAGAGCACTTTCTATAGAACTCTCTAGAATGTGAGCTCGGTGAGGGCAGGGATTTTATCGTCCTCATTTACAGCTGCGCCCCCAGGGCCTGGAACAGCACCTGGTCCACGGTAGGTGCTCAGTGACTATCTGATGGCTAATGAAAGGCTCTTGCAGATGAGGAAATTATCACAAAGCCACCAAGGGTCAGTGGCCCAAGTGGGACCTCGCCAGTTTGATGTCAGGGCCCTGGTTGTATGGTCACACTTGTCCTGTGTGCGACTCCTTACTGCCCCTGAGCTAGAGGCGTCTTAAGCAAGTGACTTCACTACGAGTTTTTGGGGGGCAAACTGCTCATGTTCCAGATAACAAAACTGAGCCTCCCAAAGCACATGGCTGGGAGTGGGAATGGCAGGGATCCCAGGCCGAGGGCTGCTGACCAAAGCTGCTTGCGCACAGCTTGGCCTTTGAGGGTTTCCACGTTGAAATTGTTGGTCCGAGCCGGCATGATGAAGAAGGCGACCACTGTCTGCTCACTGCCGTTCACCTGGGCAGAGGAAAAGGCATGGGGTGGGGGGAGGGGGTCAGGATCACCCGAGAGAAGGCTGAAGCCACCTACCCTTTTCCACCCATCAAGACCACTGTGGCCCTGCCATGCTCCTTCCCGTCAAGGAGAATTAGAGTTATCATCCCCCACTGGGACTCTGGTCTTCTTTCTGGGTCTCTACACTTTCCCTTCACACACGGGGTTTCCCTACTTCCCGCCCCCACCCTCCCCAGTTATGTGCTGATTTCCTTTTCCTCTTTTTGTCTTCTCAAAGCCCAGGCCTTACTCTGAGTAGATAGTTGAGCCGGGCCAAGGCCTCTAGGAAGACATCGGCCCCCTTGTTAGAGAACTCGTAGCGGCCGGCGATAAAGAAATACAAGGTCTTGTCCAAGTTGAAGTCCAGGTGCCTAAAAAAGCCATAAGGCATGGTGGTGAAGCCACCTTGGTGAAGCCAAGGGTGGGGACCCGCTAGCCCTGGCCTTGAAACTACAAACCCCAGAAGCTACAGGGGCAAAGAGCATCTTAGGCAGTACAGAGGCATCGTGGGAGCTCCTGGGAGTTGAAGTTCTTTTCTCCCTAGATGGGGATCAATACTTGAATACTCCACCATTGTTCTGACGCTCAGGAATGGAAGAGGCTGAGCCCCCAGCTATCCCATCTCTTACACTCATGAGTTGGGTTCCCAACCCCTTCCTCTCCCAAGACCTAGGTACCTGGTCCACGTACCCATAAAAATGGCCCCGCACAAACTCCTGGATTCGAGCCTTGCTCTGAGCATGGAGGTTCTGGAACTCATGCATGGCAGAGAACTTCTTCACATTCAGTCCATTGGGGGTCACGATATCTGGAATTTGTGGGGAGAAGGTCCATGTTTCATATCTTCATCTATTCATACCCGCCAGTGTGGTTGAATGAATAAACAAAGGAAAGACTCCTTTCCGTTCACAATCTCTTGGTTTTAGAAGCTCGCTTGGTGGCCCCGCTGCCCTGCCACTCAGACGCCTTCTTGCCCAAAGTCACGTGCTTACGTTCACAAGCACGACCACAACTCCCAGCAGCCCCTGCAAATGGCTAACCACACAGGGAAATGAACTACCTTGGGGCTTCTGGGAGTTGTAGTTCTTTTGTTTCCCCTATCCCACCCTATACTGGGGATGATTTAAACATCCCCATCCTGCTTCTCCCAGAATATACCCTCAACCTTCAAGCCTCTTTTAGGGTCCCGATCATTTCCTATCCTCCTTGAAATTAAAATACATCAATGAAAAATTATAACCACCATCAGCTCCAGGAGTAGAAGGAGCTGGCTAGCCAAAGGCCTCCTGGGAATTGTAGTTCTCACAATACACCCATTGAGAATGGGTGCTATAACCCGAAAAGAATAACTGATTCCAGGGGTGCCTGGGTGGCTCAGTCGGTTGAGCATCCAACTTGGTTTGGGCTCATGTCATGATCTCACGGTTCATGGGATCGAGCCCCGCGTCCAGCTCTGCTTGGGATTCTCTCTCTCTCTGTCCCTCCCCCTGTTCATGCTCTCTCACTCTCTTTCTCTCTCAAAATAAATAAGTAAACTTAAAAAAAAAAAAAAAAGAATAGCGGATTCCAACACCACTCTTCTCAAAATCAAAACCCAGTGAAACTCCATTCCCTTTCAGAAGACCAATAACTACATTAGCCGATAAGGTAACTTTACCATTTTGAAACGAATGTCAAAGGAACTACACCTCCCATTAGCCTCTAGGGCGTATAACCAGGCAGCTCCCTATTCAGGTCACCAACTTAGGGCCGGCTGGGGGGTGTAGTTCTTTGCTCTCTACAGTTAAAAAAAACCAGCTAAGTATCGGCCTGAGCACAGACTGCCTCATTCATGTCTAGGGACCCCAGCCTATTCCCTACCTGGTTTCCTCTTGAGCAGGTGCTGAGCCTCGATGGCAGTAATCTGGGACACAGTAGTAAAGATGTGAGCACAGTGGGCCGCTGCCCTCTCCATGCAGTAGCGGTGATAGATTTGCCTCTCCCCTGCTTCCTTGTCCACATTGAACTGGGTGGGAAGGGAGGGCAGTCAGGTTAGAAGAACTGGGGAGAAGACTTTGGCGGTCCAGACTCCGGGGTCCCGGAGGTGGTTGGGGTTGGAAGCTGAACTCCTTTGTCAGAGGGAGGAGGGGGTGGAGGACTTGGACCCCTGGGTCACGGGAGAAGAGGAAGCTTGATCCCCCCGCCCCTGGGCTTCCCGGACAGCTTTGGGCTGTCCCGAACCACTCACAGCCCCCATCTGCCACACGTTCCCGGCTCACATTCTCCAGGTTGTTATAGAAGTCCACGGCACCGGCACACAGGTAGCGTCCCAGCAGTGTGGCATGGGTGGTGAAGATCGTGGCCACGGGCAGCCGCCGGGCCCGGCACAGGCAGAGGCCAATGCCCGCCAACCACTCGTGGAAGTGTGCAACCACGTGTGGCTTCTCCTCGTTCTGGGCCAGGAACTATGGGGCAACAGGAAGAGGGCCACTGTGTCTCCACGTGTGTTGTGCGGACAACCAACAATCCCCAAGGTGGACAGGGAGGCAGGGGAGAGGTAAATCTATCGTCATTCTTGCACAGAGTGGATGGTAGCCCACTGCAATTCCCCTAGAACAAGGAACTGTAAATCTCTGGGACGCCAGGCCAGCTGACCCCATCCTTCAAGGCTGATGGGAGCCGGGGGCGGTGGAGAGGTTGGCCCCACCTTCTAAGTGCCAGCAGGGCTGAAGTGGATGGTCTGAAGTTGTAGTGTCCCCAAGTCCTGGACGCAATTCCTGGAGAGCCTTTTGTCTCGATCAAGAGTAGAGCTGCATCCAATACTGACTAAAGGACTACAACTCCCAGAATGCCCTAGGACTGGCCCATTCGTAAACTGGTTTCCCTGGGGCAGGAGATGTGAAGTTTCTTCAGCCTTTTAAAACCTAAAAGGGGGTCAGAACCAGGATCCCTGGTTCTCATATAGGCTGGAGACCCCCCAACCGTCCAGGGCCCCCTCTGAGAGCTAAGTCCAGCCACTATCAGACTACAGAACTACAACTCCCAGAATGTCCTGGTGCAAGCCCTCTAGCTCGGCCAGCACCCCCCAAAGCTAACAGTTCAGAATTTCTGTACTGAGAAAATTAGAATGAATGAAGCTGGGGTTGGGAGTTTGAGCCTCTGGGCCCCTGGGTGTCTGTGTTCCCAAAGGTCAGAGCTAGGGCTTGGAAAAGGACCTACAATCCCAGAATGCCTTGGGAGAAGCCAGCCACCCCAAGGCCCCCCGGCCGGCCACCCCTTCCTACCCCGCCCCCTCTGGCAGGGACTAACGGCCATCGTAGGTTGGGGCCCGGGTCAGGAGTGACATGGCGACCAGCAATGGGGCCTACCTCACCCAGGAACCAGGTGGTGAGGAAGCCAAAAAGGACGGCGTCGTTGGCCTCACGGTCGTACCAAGGCACCCCGATGTTGCAGGTGTCCCAGAGCTCCCCCTTCCAGCGCTCCAGGGCCCAGGCTGAGGCCCCCACGTCCAGGAGCACCACCAGGGGGCCCCCCTCGATCAGCCAGCGTCCGAAATACACCTGGGGGGCCCACAGGAAGACTCAGGCTTTTGGCCACACCTCCCCGGGCTCAGCCTCGGTGGCTCGCCCACCCGCAGGCAGCAGTCGGGGCTTAAAGCCTCAGTTCTTCCACCCTGTTTCGGTACCTGCTGCTAATTTCTCCCCCGCTGCCTTATTTCTCTACGTGCTGCTAGTTACTCCCACCACACTCTTTGTCCATCGCTGTTACATTTTCCCTGTGCCTCGCTTCCTTTCTAGCTTGGCGCAGTGGCGGTATCGTTAGCCAATGAGGTTTACTAGGGGAGCGATTACTGCTAACTGAAAACCCTGCTTCCTTTCTACAACCGCTACCCTGGTTCCCAACCCACTGCCTCCTTTCTCTTACCTATAACCATGAATGTCACACGGTCCTGTCTCTGTGCCCCCCCACTGCCTTGCTTTTCCGCCCTTAGCATTTCTCCAACGTGCTGCCTTGTTTCTGTGTTTCCTGCCACTTCCGTCTTGCCAACCCGCCTGTTGCCTTCTCCCGTTATTTCTTCCTTCTGCTGCTAATTCCTCCCACTGAATGCTTCTTTTACTGTTCTCATTGCCACATTCTTCCGCGCCCGCTGCCTTGCTTCCGACGCTTTCACTATAAATTTGTCACCTGCTGTCTCCTTCCTCTGCCCTTAGGCCCATCTTTGGACTCTGCAGCTACCTTTCTAACACCAGCTGCTGTCTTCCCCACTGCCATGTTTCTAAACGTCGCTGCCACATTTCTCCGGGCGGCTGCTTTCCTCCTGAGATGATGGCCTAGGTTCTGGGCCAGCTGCCACAGCCCTGTGCGGGCGGCAAGCAGTCCTGCGCCTCCCGGACCTGGCTTTGCCCAGCCTGGGGAGCCTGACTCTGATGCCCCTCCCCCTCCCAGCTGTCATCTGCCCTTTTGCTGGGGGGGGGGGCGCTATTCTTAGGCCCCCAGCACGTGGGGAGCAGCTGCCATGGGGGAGGGCTGGGCTGTCCTAGGGTTCCTTAGGGACATGGTCCCCGGCCTCTCTGGACTCCAGACCCCCACCCCAGACTAGAGGCTGTGAATGAATGAAGGAACCACTGTACTTCTTCCTCCCAGACCTGTCTGTCCTTCCACCCTGCTACATCATGGCCTTTTCCGCCGGAGGCAGCCGCCTCTCAGTGCTCATCCGTCAGTCCTCAGCCGGGGCTCTGGGACTCTCCCTTCCTATCTTTAAGTCCCGGGTCTGCTCCTCTGAAACTCTGCCCCCGTCTCTCTTCCCTCCATCGGTACTCTATCTTCCTCTCCCTTCTAGTTCCTTCTCCTGGAAATGTCAGGCTGCCTCTCTCTCTATTGCTGTTACCCCTGGGGCGATCGCCACCTTTTGGAACACTCGATCTCTCTCCATCCATCTCTCTCCCTTGGTCGGCCTGTCCACCTCACTGCCGGCTTGGCTGTTTATGATAACGATGATGACGATGGCCGTGGTCACAAGAGCTCATACACAGTACTAACTGAGGCCAGGAACCGGGCTGAGGACTTTATTAACTAACAATTAATCCTTTCCCCCAAAACGAACAAGGTAGATGCTATTAGTAGGTTTATTAGCCAAGGTCACACAGGCAGGAAGCGGAGAAGGTGATTTTGAACTTCAGGCTCCAGAACCCCCACTCTGGCACTCCTGCCTCACCCCAAGCCCATCTCCCCCCGGGTTCCACCTGGCTGTCTGTCTTTCTGTCTCACTCTTTTTCTCTCTGTGGGTCTGAGGATCTTGGCCTCTGGGAGCCATCTCTCAGTCTGTCTTATGCACCTGCTGTCGGTCTGTCCGTTCACCAATGTCTTCAGCTTGGGGTTCACCCCACCCACTTCACGGGGTCCTGCGTCTGTCTGTCTGTCAATCTTACCTCCTCTGTGTCTATCTGGGAAAGTTCTGGCTCATCCCATGTTTCTGTCCATGCCTCCCTCTCCCCGTGGGGCTACCCACCCTCTCCCCGCTGTCCCTTCTCCAGCTGCCGCTCCCACCCTGACTCTGGGCACCCACCTCCCCTCCCCTCGGCCAGGCCATGTCCCACCTTGCAGCCCTTGCTGTTCATGGAGTCCAACGTCCTCTTCAGGGCTGGGGTTGGGGGCTCGAGCAGTTCCACCTGGGTCCTCACGCCCTGCTCCGTGTACGGTCCCACCAGGTAGTAGTTGTCACCCCATTCATCCCCTGTCACTTTCGCCTTCGTCTGTAGCACCGTGTAGATGCCGCCCACTGTGGGCCCAAGTGCGTGAGGGCAGGCCCCAGCCGAGGTCCACGGGTCTGGGACCTGGGGCAGGGTAGGGGGCCGTGGGAGGTACTGGGGCCCCACACCTCTGGCTTAGAAGGAGGAGGGGGCTGAGAGCCCACCCTTCTGAGTCAGAGAGATGATGGGATAGGAGTTCAAGGGCAGTACTCCTGGGTCTAAGGGAGAATGGGGCTGGGGTTGGGACTCAGGGGGAGAAAGGGGCTCAGGCTAAACTTCGGAGTCTGAGACATGAAAGGGCTAGGGACTCGGGCTCCTGGGTCTGAGGGAATTAGGGGCCGGGGTCCCAAGGATGACAGAAGCTGGCAAGGATCAGCAGGACTCAGGTCCCTGAGTTCCCAGCTTCTGGGAGCTGGGTTTGTAATCTCAGTCAGGCTCTAGGTCACGGTAGGGGAGAATCTCTCTCCACGGCCCGATTCAGCTTCCCACAGCTGCCCAAGAGAAGCCTGAATTGTCATTCCTCGCCCCCAGGGACTCTGCTGACCTGTCCCCCAGTTTCCTCTCCCCAACTGAGAACACACGTGCAGGGCCCCGCTCTGCCCATAACTCCACTCCAGACCCACAAGTCTGGGCTCTCAGCCTCCTTACCTACTGGAGCCTGGGCCCTGGGGATACATGGCTCCCAGTTCGAGGGCTGCTTGCCATGGGGTGAGACTCAGCCCCATTCTCTCCCAAGACTCAGCAAAGCAAAACCCCAGCTGGTTTTCCAAACCCAGAACTTTAGGACCTTCAGAGCCGGGGACGCAGAAATCTAGGTCCCCAGCCCCTCCCATCCTAGGGCCCAGCCCCTGACCAACTTAGGACTTCCCAGCCTTCCCTCATTCCAGTACGCATGTGTCTGAGGCCGCAGGCTTCTGTACTCCTAGAAACAGAGCTCA
Source organism: Lynx canadensis (assembly GCF_007474595.2). NCBI lineage: Eukaryota > Metazoa > Chordata > Mammalia > Carnivora > Felidae > Lynx > Lynx canadensis. The sequence goes on from NC_044317.1 coordinate 53,019,874, forward strand.
CACCCTCGGCTCCTTCAGAGTCTAGGCATTCAGACCAACTCTCTCCCACCCTAAGATCTAAGAATTAGAGTCTGCGGCCCTTCCCATCTTTACTCGCAAGTGGCCAGCCCCCAAATTCTGCCACCACGACTCACGCATCCTATCTCCCTGTTGGCCCTCTCCCAGATCCAGAGTTTATATCCCCAGACTCTTCCCCCAGGGCCACAGGTCTGAAACCCAGCCACTTCCCTAGTTTTGCACTAGAAAGTGCCAACCCCCCGTCTCCTTCCCGGTTCAGGACCCAGGTCTCTGGTCTCTGGGAAGCCTCCCTCCGGGACCTAGGAATCATTCATTTTGGCCCCCTCTTCCCTAGGACCCAGCAATTGGACTTCCAGGTTCCTTTCATCTTCACAGTCAGGCGACCCATCCCCACCCCGCCAGGGTACAGGAGACTTACCCCGGCCCTCCCCAAGGACACAGGAGTCATAGGTTCCTTGCCCAGAATCCAAGAGTATCATGCCAAGTAACTCCGTCCTCTAGGACTCGAGAGTTTCGCGCCCCCATCCCCGACTGCCCTCCTGGTCCAGGACCCATCGCCTGGCGTGCTCACCCTTGTTGGCCACCTCCCAGGCCACCTCGAAGAGCACTGTATTCTCCAGGTCGAATTCATCCTCCCAATCCTCCAGTCCTGGCAGTGAGGACATGGACAAAGTGCGGCTTAGAGGCATGGCCGACGCGTGAAGGGGGCTCCAGGGTCCACAGGTGGGGGCTCCCGAGGTGTCTGGGGAATGCAAAGGGCAGGGCGCGGGGCCAGGTAGCTGGTGCCCGACGGGAAGCTTGCAACGCCCTCGGCTTCCTATTGCACGACCGCACCCCCGCCCCGGAGCTCTGGGCCGTAGGCTGGAGGCGGCCGCAGCGTCACTGAGGCCGGCGGGGCCCCTGCAGTGAAATCTTGCGGCCGCCAGGCGGCGGGGCCCGCCCCCCGGCCAGAGCCATTGGTCCGTGCCCGGGGGAGGGAGCGCCCGCGTCTCCTCATTGGTGGACAAGGTAGGGTTTGCTCTGCTCCGCCCCCCCCAGCGGTCAATGAGAGCCTCAGGGGGCGCGGCTTGTCGCTGTGCTAGCGGATTGGCCCTCAGCTCTGTCAATCCTAAACTTGAGGCTCCAGCGTTAGCAGAGAGAGGAGAGGGTGGAATAAGGAGGAAAGGGAGCGTGGGGGACGTGTGGTTGCCCAAAGAAGTCTTAAGAATTTTGCAATCAGTCTCGGCAAGGAGGCCTGGGTAAAGGGAGGGGTCAGGAGGCGTTGGGAACCGACCCAGGAGTTCCGGGCACCCATTTACCAGCTCAGCCTCGGCGGAAGAGCGGGTCCTGAAAAGTGACGCCACGCCCACACAAGGAGAGTTTGCATATTTATGAAGGAACGCCGAGATCTTTGGAGGACCTTAGCCGTCTAGAGGGACCAGAACGCCTCGTTTCTAGCGCGTTTCCGTTTCCGCTAGGATATTGGCGGTTGGTGAGCATCATGGCAACCGTGGTAAGTGCGGCGTGCGGAGAGCGGAGGGGAAAACCCACACTCCCGAGTCGGAGCGGGAAGGGGACTGAGGACCTGGATCCTTGGATCTAAGGGAGGAGGGGCCTGGGGGTCCGGACCCCTAGATCTGAGGGAGGAAGGTGCTGGGGGCCAGGACTTCTGAGTCTAAGGGAGGAGGGGGCTGGAGACTGGACTCCTGGATCTAAGGGAGGAGGGTGTTGGGTGCCCGGACCCCTGGATCTGAGGGGAAAAGGTGCTGGGGGCCCGGACTCCTGAGGCTGAGGGAGGAGGGGCTGGGGACTGGACTCCTATTATCCTGGATTCAAGTGGATATTCAAGGGCTCAGTGATCAGATCTGACTGCATCGTGTTATGGGAACTCCAGCTTCCCATCTTCTGAGTGCAATCAGCAGCCAGTTCCCCAGTCTTTTGCCCTGAAGTCTAATGAGGGTTGTATAAATGGCACCTGACTATAGGAGAAAGCCCAGGTGGGGACCTGTCTGTGTGCTTGAGAGCGTGAAGTTGCTTAGCCTTGAGCCACAAGAGTGTTGAGAACCTGGAGGGTGTCCGTGGGGATGGGGTTCCAGAGGTGTGGGATCTCGTCATGGAATTGTTTTGGCCATTTTCCTGTTGCAGCACCTCATACTCCGTGTGGATGCTCAGTAAGTTATCACTTGAATGTTTGAATGAATGAGTGCATGTGAGCTCTGTAAAGGAGGGGCCAGCGGCACTGGCCCAGGCACCAAGTACTCGCCCGAGAAACATCTGGAAGAAGAAGGGATGTGGCCTTAGCTTGGGGGTTGAACTGGGTTTCCAGCTACTTGGGTTCCCATAGCGACCCGGAGGGATGGGGGCGGGACTTGAGTCTGTGGCTGCTGCCATGGCAAAAGGGGGTGGGTAGGGAAGAAGAGGAAAGATAATGGCCCCACTCCTGAGACCCAGTTCCCAGGAACATGGATGAACTGTTGGAAGTTTGAAAGGGATGGTGGGTGCTGAGTTTTAAAATGACCTCTGCTTAGGGCGCCGGGTGGCTCAGTCCATTAAGCGTCAGACTCTTGGTCTCTGCTCAGGTCATGATCTCACGATTGGTGAGTTTGAGTTCAAGCCCTGCATTGGGCTCTCTGCTGACGGTGCTGACAGTGTGGAGCCTGCTTGGGATTTTCCCTCTTTCTCTGCCCCTCCCCCACTCACTCTCTCTGTTTCTCTCGAAATGAATAAATAAACTTAAAGCTTTTTAAATGATCTTTACTTCCACGGGGTCAGTGGACAGCACAGCGTAGGAGAGGCTTCTCGTGAAACGGAAGGCCTTGTAGGACGCAAGTCTATTTGTGTTGGGATCGTTAAGGGTTGAGATTTCTGGGGGCGCCTGGGTGGCTCAGTCGGTTAAGCGTCTGACTTCAGTTCAGGTCATGATCGCATGGTCCGTGGGTTCGAGCCCCGCATCGGGCTCTGTGCTGACAGCTCGGAGCCTGGAGCCTGCTTCGGATTCTGTGTCTCGCTCTTCTCTGCCCCTCCCTGGCTTGTGCTCTGTTTCTATCAAAAATAAATAAGCATTAATAATAATAAGAAGAAGAAATGCTAAAAAACAAAAGGGGGGGGGGTTGGGATTTCTGGATCCACGTCCATTTATTGCCTCAAGTGGGGTCTGATGGGCTGTGTGGAGATGTGTGGGGGTCTAAACTCGGTTCCGGAGACTGAAGGCTCCACTAGGTTGGACGCCTCAGTCTCCTCTCCTGGTGGAAGAAGAGAGACCTGTAGGAGGGAAGAGGTGTTGGAGGCAGGTGACCGAGGCACTGGATCAACAGGTTGGCTTCTTAGGCTTTCCTTTCCTTATTAGAAATTGTGAGGGGCGTGTGCCTGGCGCAGTCAACGGAGCGGCAACGCTTGATCTCGGGGTCTTGAGTTCGAGCCCCACGTTGAGTGTAGAGATTACTTAAATAAATAAGGTTTAAAAAAAAAAAAAAAAGGAAAGAAGTTGTGAGATACTCCAGTGTCTGCAAATAATACAGCCTAAGACCCACCGCCCCGATTTTTTTTAACAGCCTTATTGCAATATCATCCCCCTGCCGTACAAGTTACCCATTTTAAACGGATAGGTCAGTGTCTCTGGTGCGTTCACAGTTGTGCAATCATCACCTCAGTCAGTTTCAGGACATTTTTCATCCTCCCCAGAAGGAAACCCTGTACCTCTTGGCCACGATCCCCCAGCCCTCCCGTACCCTCTGGCTCTAGGCCTCTAGGCCACCACTAATGTGCTTCCTGCCTGTGTGGGTTTGCTCATCCTGGACCTTTCAGGCCAAGGATGGCACACCATCTGTGACCTTTTGTGTCTACCTTCTTTCACTTAACGTGATGTTTTCATTTTTTTAAAGATCATTCATTTTGAGAGAGAGAGAAAGAGCAGGGGAGGGACACAGAGAGAGAGAGAGTCCCAAGCAGGCTCCGTGCTGCCAGCACAGAGCCCGACGTGGGGCTTGAAATCACGAACCGTGAGATCATGACCTAGGCCAACATCAAGAGTCAGACGCTTAACCGACTGAGCCACCCAGGCACCCCAGAACTTTCTTTGTATGGCTGAATGCTACTCCAAGCGTGGACGTATCACGTTTTGTTTAGCCATGCATCTGTTGGCGGACATTTTGGGTTTTCCCAAGTAAATAAATAAGCTTTACAAAAGCGCATGTGGCTCTTGTGGATAAGGCTGCCGTGGACACCTGTGTGAATCTTCTGGGCGTTCTCGAATTGTCCCGGGGAGGTATCTACTCCTCTCTCGCCGCTATAGGACAAGAGATGGCGGCCGGCTCCTCTTTTCGGAGAGCTGGCGATCCCAGAGGACTTGGTACTTGGCTTGTTGAATGAGCTCAGCATTTCCGTACAGCACATCATTCACCCACCCCGCAAACACTGCACCCCAAGTGAACAGGCGAGATGTGGGCTGTACCCTTCATGGGAGTCCCGTCTATTGGAGCCGAGAACATTGATCTGACAGTCTCCCTCCTATGTGTGAGATCGCACAGGGAGATAGCAGGCTCCCAGAGGAGACCTTTTTTTTTTTTTAAATTTTTTTTTTCAACGTTTATTTATTTTTGGGACAGAGAGAGACAGAGCATGAACGGGCGAGGGGCAGAGAGAGAGGGAGACACAGAATCGGAAACAGGCTCCAGGCTCTGAGCCGTCAGCCCAGAGCCTGACGCGGGGCTCGAACTCACGGAACGCGAGATCGTGACCTGGCTGAAGTCGGACGCTTAACCGACTGCGCCACCCAGGCGCCCCCAGAGGAGACCTTTTGTTCTGTCTGGACATCCGGAGACCCCAGAACTAGTCGGGCCTGGGCAAAGGACTCTGGGATGTGCACGTGCAAAGGCCTAGTGACAAAGATCCAGGCAGCGTGGCACAGGGGGCTGGGCAGTCAGGGGCCACACCACGTCCAGCTTGCTATTCCGCGTTCGTGTCCGTTATCAGGGTTGTGGGAGAGCGAGGGGGGCTTCTTTCTTAACCACACAATTCCTGGGCACCCAACAACGGGCTGAGGCCCCGGGGACAGAGGTGTGAACGAGACAGACACGGTCCTTGTCTTTCTGGAACTCGGTGTACTGTGGTCAGTCAACCAGCATTTAGTTGGTGACCAACGAGAAGGATGAGAGTGACAGGTGTGTGGGCTCTTGGCCTGCCCACGGGGAAGAGGCACGGAAAGGACTTCCTCCCAGGCCGTGGGCGGGAGGGACAGAGGAGCTGGCGAAAACGGGGACCGCGAGCGCGCTTCTGATGTGTCTTCCTCCGCTCCCAGACAGCCACAACCAAGGTCCCAGAGATCCGAGACGTGACGAGGATTGAACGTATCGGTGAGTGAGCGTGGGTCACGAAAACAGGGACCTAGACCCTGCCTGCCTTCAACAGAGCCCTGCCCAGGAACCCTGAGAGTGGGGTGGCCTGCCTCCCACCCTGTCCCCCTGTCTGATGATGCAGAGAATCCCGAGTTGCAGAGCGGGCTCAGCAAGGCACGTGGGGGCCTAGCCCGGTTAGGCTCCTGGGCGTACCAACGTTTTGCCAGGAAATCGTAAAAGCGGGTGTTTGCTGAGCGCTTGCTGGGGTCGGCCCGTGCACCCCTCCCACGCTGTGCCATTAGTTCCGCGAGGGCAGGGACCAGCTCTGGCTCGTTTCTGGCTGTGTCCCCAGCAGGGGCCTCGGCAGAGTGGGCGCTCCACAGCTAACCAGCGCACGCGTGAGTTCCGAATTCTCTCACTATCCCCGGAGAGGGTGTGTGGCGACCCTTATCCCATTTTTAGCTGAGGAAACCGAGACTCAGAGCAGCCAAGCCACTGGTCCTGGCTCACGCACCGAGGAAGCTGTGAAGGCAGGAGCACGAAGCTGGGGTGCGGTGGGGCCCGCAGGGTGCAGCCACCAAAAAGTGCTTTACCTGCACGGAGGAGGCTGTACTCATTCTTTTAATGTGTATTTATTTTGGCGGGGGGAGGGGCAGAGAGAGAGGGAGACACAGAATCCGAAGCAGGCTCCAGGCTCTGAGCGGTCAGCACAGAGCCCGATGCAGGCCTCAAACTCACGGACAGTGAGATCATGACCTGAGCTGAAGTCGGACGTTCAACCGACTGAGCCACCCAGGCGCCCCCAATGAAACTGGATTTACAAAAACAAGTGACTGGCCTCCAGGCTGTAGTTTCCCAGCCCGGGTCTGGTGTGCACCATTGAAATCCCACGTCTTTACCTCTTACTGGCCGTGTGATCTCGGGCAAGGAGTTTAATGTCTCTGGGTTCCCTCAAGTTCATGTTGAGGGCCTGAGGCGGTGACTAAACCCCAGAAGCACTCCGGGGTGATCATCGCTGGGACTCACTGTTTCTCGGGGTTACATGGAACGAAATAAGAACCCTGTGAGGCCATTAGGCTATAAACACAAAATAATTGTGACCGCTCGCTGTCACAGTTAGTTCCTGATCTGATGATGTAGTTAGCCAGGTCTCGGTGATTCAGGTCCTGCTGTGCCGTATCCTAAGGGCAGCTCCAGTTTATTGAGCATTTACCACCATCAGCCATCCTCCCGGTGAGGGGGAGACTCGGGCCCCCCATTTGACCAAGGAGGAAACCAGGGCTGAGGGAAGGAGCCCTTTTCCTCAGGCCACACGTCACCACGAGCCGGCTGGTAACCGTGTCTTCTGGTTCTTTCCCCCAACGCAGGCGCGCACTCCCACATCCGGGGGCTGGGGCTGGACGACGCCTTGGAGCCACGGCAGGTAGGGTTGGGCGCAGTGGGATGGGAAAGCTGATCCGCGGAGGCCTCAGGCGGGGAGGGCCACCTAGGCCCCTGGGGTGACTTAGGAGCTCCCGGAACTTTGGCTACTTACTGATAAAATTCAGCCACAAGTAGAGATTTTTTTTTATTTCTTTCTTTTTTTTTATCTTACTGTTTATTTATTTGTGGGGGAGGGGCAGAGGGCAGAGACAGTGGGAGACAGAGAATCCCAAGCAGGCTCCATGCTGTCAACACAGAGCCGGGCACAGGGCTTGAACTCAAGAACCGTGAGATCATAACCTGAGCCGAAACCAAGAGTCAGATGCTTAACCGACAGAGCCACGCAGGTGCCCCTAGCGTCTGAATTGTCTGAAGATATTGGGGCGGAAAAGGCTTTCTTCCCTTTTCTCCAAGTCCTAGCTAACACCGTGCCCTTTCATGTCACTAGGCAGGAGGGGCTGGAAAAGGGGTTGCAGCCCAATAGGAGGTAACCTGGTGTATTCTCGCCTCCCCCCCTGCAGGCTTCCCAGGGCATGGTGGGGCAGCTCGCAGCCCGGCGGGCAGCTGGGGTTGTGCTGGAGATGATCCGGGAAGGGAAGATCGCCGGGCGGGCGGTCCTCATCGCTGGCCAGCCGGGCACGGGGAAGACAGCCATCGCCATGGGTGAGAGGCCTCTCGGGGCAGGAGCTTTTCTGGTCTCTTACACAGGAAGATAATCCTTCCTGTGTAAATCAAGCTTGGGTTCAGCCACATTTAACCGACGACCCAAAATGGCAGGGTCTTAAACTCTCTGGTTCGTTCTCTCACATAGAAGAGTCTGAATGTTGGCCATTTAGGCACTCGCTGCCATGTCAGGGTCACCTCATGTTCCAAGAGGGTTGCCTAAGCTCCAGCCTTCGCGCCCATGCTCCCATGTAGGAGAAAGGGGACCTGCAGTGAGGGTGTACTTCCCTCCCTTTAAACGTCACTCCCTTTAAGCGGCTGCCTTTGGGCTCCCACACACTTTTGCTTCTGTCTTATTGACTAGAGCTTAATCGTCTGGTCACAACACGTCTCCGCTGCAACACGCTGAGACATTAAAACATTTCTTGTGTTTGAATGTGGGCCATTGCTTCCTTAATAAAATGGGGGTCCAGGCCCTGGGCCAGACACTGAGGACACTTAGATGAGTAAGACCGAAGCCTTGACTTTTCGGGAGTTTCCGTTCTGGGGACACAGTGTGCTGTGATGGACAGAAGAGACTCCTGGCCCTAAGGAGGGAGCAGGGGAGACTTTCCAGATGAATCAGGAGCACAGCTAAGACTTGCAGGATGCCGGGGAGTCCCTGGGACAGACAATAGGGAGCAGGCTGTCCAGGCACCGAGCGCGGCCCACGAAAAAGGGACCAAGAAGGGTTCCCGCCTCCCATCGGTCAGAAAGGTTCAGTGACTTCCTGTCTGTGAGACGTGGCTCGGTGCTTGAAGTGGCTGTAAGAACAGCCCCTCTGTCCTCCAGCCGGAGAGGAGACCCGTCCTCGTGGTGGTTCCCACGCCTCGTGGCGGAGCCGGGACTCGAACCTGGGTCTGGCTCGAGCCCCCACCCTTAACTACCCTTTCAGCCCTCTTTTGGCCTCTACTCTTGCTCATTACCCCTGAGCCTGGAGGCTAAACAGATCCTGGAGACTGGGAGAGGGGCTTGGCCGGATTATAGGGTCAGGAGGTTGGCCCCCTGGGCAGCGCGACGGCTCTAAGTCGTCACTGGCTTCCTCTGCGTCTCCCTGACCACCCCCAGCGCCGAGCCCACCTCAACTACGCTCCTTCCCGAGGAGCGAGAAGAGCTGCGTTGACCCCGAGTAGCTTTTGGGGACCTGGTGCCAGGCTGCCCCCACCTAACCAGGCCACCCCTTCCCCAGGTATGGCACAGGCCCTGGGCCCTGACACCCCATTCACAGCCATCGCGGGCAGCGAGATCTTCTCCCTGGAGATGAGCAAGACAGAGGCGCTGACGCAGGCCTTCCGGCGGTCTATCGGGGTTCGCATCAAGTAAGCCCAGGACCCGGTGCAGGGGAAGAAGGCAGCTCCCGGCGGCCTCGGATGACCCCTGCCTTCTTCGGCTTGTCCTGTGCCCAAGGGCTCATGGGAGTTAGCGATTCCTGAGGGCCCGAGCGTTGGGCTCTCTTGATCACGCCCTTTCTCTGCCCAGGGAGGAGACCGAGATCATCGAAGGCGAGGTGGTGGAGATCCAGATCGATCGGCCAGCGACGGGGACGGTGAGTCCGCTGAAGGGTCAGGTGGCGGCCGGTCCTGGCTGAGGTCAGCATCCGTGGAATGTTCTTGAGCTGCGGGTTGGACCCCTCTGCGTGCCTACGGTAGGGGGTCAGTTGAGTTGACGGTTTATCCCATCTGTGAGCGACACCGTGAGCAGTTAAACCAAGTGGTGTCACGACAGAGAATCTCTGGAAGTTTCTCACCACGAATCCTTAATGGTTCAACCTAAGAACCTGTTCTGTGGCATCTGTACAGCTTAGAGCAAAAAGTTTTTCCTATCCAGCTTACGTAGCTATGATTGGTAGTTGTGATTCGCTGCCTTTTTTCTTTCTTAATTTTTTTTTTTTTTTGAGAGAGAGAGAGAGAGACAGAGCACACAAGCGCGTGTGCGCAAGTGGCAGAAGGGGAGCCAGAGAGAGAAAGACAGAGGATCCGAAGCGGGTTCTGAGCTGACCGCACAGAGCCTGATGCGGGGGCTCGAACCCACCAAACCAAGAGATCATGACGTGAGTGGAAGTCGGACGCTTAGCCAACTGAGCCCCCCGGGCGCCCCGTCATCCTTAGTCGCTCCCTTTTTATGAAGCTAAGAATTTTAACACTTTTGTCGTAAAAGAAAACGGATGTAAAGAACCACGTAAAATAAGTGTGTAGTCTGGTAAGTTCTTCTAAGGCAAATACCCTTAAAACCACCATGAAGGGGCTCCTGGGTGGCTCAGTTGGTGAAGCATCGGGCTTGTGATTTCGGCTCAGGATATGATCTCAAGGTTTGTGGGATCAAGACCCACATCGGGCTCTGTGCTGACGGCACGGGACCTGCTTAGGATTTTCTCTGTCCCTCCCCCCCCCCCCCCCCCCCTCTCTCTCTCTTTTTATCAAAAGTAAAAATTTTTTTTATAAGTGGAGTCCTGCAGCATTAAGTGACTTTGAGTTTGTCGTTTTCTCTGGTTTGTCATTCTCTTTTACATGCCTAAGTGGCAGTTTCTAGAAACATGCTAAACGAAAGGACACTTAGACATGCCTCAAGCCTGTTGACCTCACACAGAGTCACCTTCTGTCTCTGTGTCTTATACTGTGGACACCGTCTCTTGGTTGCTCATCGTTTTCAGCGGAAATAGATTTAAGATGTGTAATTACATTGACTTGCACTTTTTAATCTTTTTTTTAATCTTAATTTTGTTTTTGAGAGAGACAGAGACAGGGTGCAAGCAGGGGAGGAACAGAATGAGAGGGAGACACAGAATCCGAAGCAGGCTCCAGGCTCTGAGCTGTCAGCACAGGGCCCGACGCGGGGCTCGAACTCACGAACCGCAAGACCATGACCTGAGCCGAAGTCCGACGTTTAACTGACTGAGCCACCCGGGAGCCCCAGTTGACTTGCACTTTTAACACCTGTCTGCAGTCTTCTAAATTAGTCCCATCCATCGGCAATTACATTTTGAATTTAAGAAATATGGTAGGAGGGTATGTGAGTATAGAGAAAACTAGTCCCCAGATAGTTCTTTTTGTTTTGTTTTGTTTTAAAGTAAATTCTACCCCCAACATGGGACTGAAATGCACAACCCTAAGATTAGGCTCCATCGACTGAGCCAGCCAGGTGTCCTGCCCCCAAGATGGTTCTTTGTAATTCAGTTTTTATTGGGTGGCTCAGTTGGTTAAGCATCCGACCCCGGCTCAGGTCATGATCTCACAGTTCACGTCGGGCTCTGTGCTGACAGCTCAGGGCCTGGAACCTGCTTCGAATTCTGTGTCTCCTCTCACTCTCTCCCTGCCCCTCCCCTGCTTGTGCTCGCTCTCTCTCTCTCTCTCTCTCTCTCTCTCTCTCTGTCTCTCTCAAAAATAAACATTAAAAGAAAAATGAAAAAAAATTCAATTTTTATTACAGAAGAAATACATGAATACATCCTCTCCTTAAAAGTTTCCAACAGTTGGGGGGGCGCCTGGGTGGCTCAGTCGGTTAAGTTGCCGACTTCAGCTCGGGTCATGATCTTATGGTCCGTGAGTTCCAGTCCCACGTAGGGCTCTGTGCTAACAGCTCAGAGCCTGGAGCCTGCTTTGGATTCTGTGTCTCCCTCTTTCTGTCTCTGCTCCTCCCCCGCTTGTGCTCTCTCTCTCTCAGAAATGAATAAACGTTAAGAAAAAAAATTTTTTTTTAAATGTAAAACCAGGGGCGCCTGAGTGGCTCAGTCGGTTAAGCACCTCTTTTTTGGTTTCAACTCAGGTCATGATCTCATGGTTTGTGGGTTCGAGCCCTGCATCGGCCTCTGCACTGGTAGCACTGAGCCTGCTCAGAGAGTAAGCGGGAGAGGGGCAGAGAGAGAGAGGGAGGCACAGAATCCAAGGCAGGCTCCAGGCTCCAAGCTGTCAGCACAGAGCCTGACACAGGGCTTGAACTCACGAACCGTGAGATCATGACCTGAGCCAAAGTCGGATGCTCAACCGACTGAACCACTGAGGCGCCCCAATAAATAAATCTTTAAAAATAAAAATAAAGGCGTAAAACCGAAATCACCTTTATCTCCCTCCTTAATCCCAACTCTTTTATCCTGCCACCTGTCCCTGCAGAAAGAACTGGAAGGAAGAGACAGGTGGATCTGCTGGAAAAGCCTTAAAGATGTTGACTGTGTTATCTTGTGGGGAGGGAGTGTGGCGTTTTTGTTACCTTAGCTGTGTTTAGCTTAGCTCTGTTTTCTGGGTTTGTGATCAATAAAAAAACGAAAAAACAAAAAAACACCTGTTATTTGGATATGAAACAAAGAATGGGAGAGTGTGACCCCCATGTCGTGGGACCCCTAGTCCGTGTTGTTTTTATGGATTTGATCTTTTAGGTAGGTTGTTGGGTGTTTGCTTCCTGGGATTTTAGTCATCGGTTTCCTGAGGTGCCATTGACTTACAAAAGCTGCACACATCGAAAGTTTGCAGGGTGTTAGGACGGGGCGCCTGGGTGGCTCAGTTGGTTACGCGTCCGACTTCGGCTCAGGTCATGATCTCACGGTGCATGAGTTCGAGCCCCGCATCGGCCTCTGTGCTGACAGCTGGGAGCCTGGAACCTGCTTTGGATTCTGTGTCTCCCTCTCTCTCTGCCCCTCCCCTGCTCACACTCTGTCTCTGTCTCTCAAAAATAAATAAATGTTAAAAGCAAATAAAAAATAATAATAAAGTTTGCAGGGTGTTAAGTTTTGGCATACGTGTGTACCCATGAGGCCATCACCACGGTCATGACCGTGACTATATCCACCACCCCCAGAAGCATCCCTGCGTCGTGCCCATTTTGAGGCTGTGTTGGGGAGACATTGGGCCCCCTCTGAAACTCCTTGCCTGGCGTGTCCCCCCTCTCAGGGCTCTAAGGTAGGGAAGCTGACCCTTAAGACCACGGAGATGGAGACCATATACGACCTGGGCACCAAGATGATCGAGTCCCTGACCAAGGACAAGGTCCAGGCCGGGTGAGCGGCGGGGGCTACGCTGGGTGGCCGGGGTAGGGGAGCTTGGGGCCTTTCCTGTCCTCACCCCTGCCCTTCCCCCCCTCCGCAGGGATGTGATCACCATCGACAAGGCCACGGGCAAGATCTCCAAGCTGGGCCGCTCCTTCACACGCGCTCGCGACTATGACGCCATGGGTTCCCAGGTGGGCCAGGGCTCTGGGGATCCCTTCGCTCCAGGCTCTGGGATGTTTGCATCTCCTCCCTCACCCCCATGGCCCAGAACCACATGTCCCCGGCACTCCTGGTTCTTCCCTGTACCCTCTGGGACAGCCAGGGCACTTCAACGTAGCAGTTTGCTCGTGAAGGCCGAGGTCCTCCAGGAACCCCCAGTCCTTCAGTGCTCTCGAATGCCCTAGCCGCGACTGCCTCTTGGACCTGGGGTTTCTGGATCCTCAGCTCCATTTCAGGGATCCCGTCTCCCCGCCCCCCACCCCCAGACAGCCCCTTCGGGCCCCCCTTTCATGCTCTTCTCTGCTCTTGTCTCTCCCACCCCTCCCGGCCCCACAGACCAAGTTTGTGCAGTGTCCAGACGGGGAGCTCCAGAAACGCAAGGAGGTGGTGCACACGGTGTCCCTGCATGAGATCGACGTCATCAACTCCCGCACCCAGGGCTTCCTGGCTCTCTTCTCAGGTGGGGCCCCTTAAGGTTGCCCAATGGGGGGCACGCGTGTCCTGCCATCACTTCTCCCTGGGGTCTCTGTCTCTGGTTCTCCTCCTCTCTGGGACGTTTCCCGGCCCTTCTGTCGCTTTGCCACTCCGGTCTTGGTCTCTCTTCCCTCTGTCCCTGGCGTCCCGTCTTTATCTTTGGCCGCCCTCCGGCCCTGGATCCCTGTCCCCTGACACTCCCGCTTCCCACAGGCGACACCGGGGAGATCAAGTCAGAAGTCCGAGAGCAGATCAACGCCAAGGTGGCTGAGTGGCGTGAGGAGGGCAAGGCGGAGATCATCCCTGGAGTGAGTACTGGGGGAGGGCAGGTGGCTTGCGGTCGGGGGAGGCGGGAGCAGAGAGGCCTGGGCGGTGGGTTTGACCCTCAGTGGCTCCCAGGTGCTGTTCATCGACGAGGTGCACATGCTGGACATTGAGAGCTTCTCCTTCCTCAATCGGGCCCTGGAAAGTGACATGGCGCCGGTCCTCATCATGGCCACCAACCGAGGCATCACCCGGTGAGCCCCCTCAACGGCCCCCGGGGAAACGGGGTGCCCCGGGCGGTGGGTGTAGCCACAGGGCAAACAGGACCTGTTTGTTGAGCTCCCTGCCGGGACCTTGCACAAGGTAGGCAGGCAACTCCGTTCCACGAGGAAGTCGAGGGACCCTGTTCTTTCTGTCTTTCTGTTTCTGTACCCTTTGCGGCTACGGTTCCCAAGCTGTGTGCCGGGGCATCCCCCGGGCGCTGCAGAAAACACACAAGTGCTGCGGGATGTTTTAAGTTTTTGAGGGAAGCACGGTGACCCGTGTTGGACACTGCATAAATCACTCCAGTTAGGTCACTTAGACCAAACTGCGTAATACAACTTAATATTTCTTTGGGCCCTAAGGACGCCACGGAAAAATTCTGGACACACGAAGTGCCCCAGGTTCTGGTAAAGCTTGGAACGTCTGCCCTCGGGTGTTGCCACTACCCCTGGCCCTGGTGCTCTCTTGTCTGCCTTGTCTGCACGGGACGCCTTCTGAGACAGGCAGCAAACCCACTTGCTCCTCGTTATTTGCACGTGACCTATTTGGGAGTCTGCGTACTCTCCCTGAAATTTACTTGTAACTCCTGAGTCAGGATTCGTGGCACTGTTGTGCTCCTGTGCAGACGCGCGCAGAGTGGCAAAAAATTTGGGTCCCCTGAGGTGGACGCCCCAGACTCAGGTCCGACAAGGTGACATTCTGCCTTCTAGTCTCAGCTCGCATGCTGCAAACGCGTGTTCTTTTTGTGATCTATTTATTGCCACGTTGTCACACTTTATGCTCTTTGTTGGTGATGGCGTGTTTGTTTAAGTTTATTTTAGAGAGCGAGAGTGAGCAGGGCAGGGGCAGAGAGAGACAGAGAGAGGGAGACAGAGAGAATGCCAAGCAGGGTTTTCACCGTCAGCACAGAGCCAGACGCCGGGCTTGAACTCATGAACCATGAGATCGTGACCCAAGAGGAAGTCAAGCGTTGGATGCTTAACCAACTGAGCCACCCAGGTTCCCCAAATAAGATGTCTTTAAACAGGAATTCGGCGGTGCCTGGGTGGCTCAGTTGATTAAGCATCTGACTCCGGCTCAGGTCATGATGGCACAGTTTGTGGGTTCGAGCCCCACGTCGGGCTCTGTGCTGACAGCTCAGACCCTGGAGCCCGCTTCGGATGCTGTGTCTCCTCTCTCTGCCCCTCCCCGCCTTGTGCTCTGTCTCTTGTCTTTTAAAAATAAATAAACATTAAAAAAAATGCGGGAACACATAGAACCAGGTTATATGTTGGTCGACAAAAGTATCGTGACCACATAGGCCCACAAGAACCTGATTGGATTTCCCCTAGAAGCAGGGGTTCATCGTTTGCTAATGAGCGTTTGCCCCACTATTCAGAACGTAACTGTCACAAATAACGAGGCCCCGCTCAGTTCCCTGGCACCTGCCATGTGCCGGGCTTGTGCTGGGCCAGGTACAGCAGGGAACAGGACCGGTGCAGTCCCTCCCCCTACGGAGCTGGGCGTCCCGCAGGGGAGTAGGACCTTGATCCGGTAATCCTGGACATAGACACGTAGCTAAAGCCACCCCAGCTCTACAGGGGCGGTGACGCAGTCAAGGGACGGCTGCCTGGTGGGTGGTGCAGCCATGAGCTGAAGGTTAAGTGGTATTTGCCCAGTGAGTGGGCTGCGGTGGAGGGGAGGGGGTGGGGTATTCCAAGTAGAGGGCACAGAGCGCTGGGTTCTGGGCGCATCGTCCTGACAGCCCTCACTTCCCCCTCCTCCCCAGGATCCGGGGTACCAGCTATCAGAGCCCCCACGGCATCCCCATCGACCTCCTGGACCGACTGCTCATCGTCTCCACCTCGCCCTACAGTGAGAAGGACACGAAACAGATCCTCCGCATCCGGTATGCACAGGGCCGCCTGGCGTCCTGGGGCGGGACCGGGCCGTGGGCCTGGGCGGCAGGGCCGGCGTCCACCCTGCCTGGCAAGTGGGGGCAGCGAGGTCTGAGGAGGGGAGGCCTCTGGGCCTGCAAGCGGCTGGGCTGGGCTGGGCATCCAAGCAGTGGCCTCTGATCTGGGGGCGGGGGGCCACAGTAGAGAAGGGAGGGCACGAGCCAGTGGCTGACACTGGGGGGTAGGACCCTGGACGGGGAGGGTCTGGAGGCCAAGGACCTAGATTCCACGCGACCCCAGGATGCCCAGCGGCGCCCAGGGCGGGGGTGGGGGAGGGCAGCCCCGGCTCACCCCCGCTCCCGCCCCGCCTGCCGGCAGGTGCGAGGAGGAAGACGTAGAGATGAGTGAGGACGCCTACACGGTGCTGACCCGCATCGGGCTGGAGACGTCGCTGCGCTACGCCATCCAGCTCATCACGGCCGCCAGCCTGGTGTGCCGGAAGCGCAAGGTCAGCCCGCCGAGTAAGCACGCGGGGGCCAGCCTGAGCGAGTGAACGGCGCGCTCACTGCTCCAAGGGCTGAGAGTGGGTCGTCGCCTTCAGTCCTAGAACATACATTTGCAAAGGCGGGGGGCGGGGGGGGGGGGGACTGGGGTCTGTCGAGTTTATACCTGTATCTCCCGGCCTGATACGTTGCAGGTGCTTAGTAAATGTCTGGCAGCTAGAAGTTAATGCCGTTCGGTCCATTTTACAGATGAAGAGACTGAGGACCAGAGGGGTTGGGCCCACAGTGGGGAGGTGGCCGAGGAGGGATGCGTGCTAACCCCATCCCCCCCCCCCCGTCCCCACCGTGACCTACCAATCCGGTGGGGGGGGGCGGGGGGGCACTGAGGTCTTGTCATCCCCTCTCAGGGCACGGAAGTCCAGGTAGATGACATCAAGCGGGTCTACTCGCTCTTTCTGGACGAGTCGCGCTCTACACAGTACATGAAGGAGTACCAGGATGCCTTTCTCTTCAATGAGCTCAGTGAGTGTCCCCTGCTGCCCCTGCCTCACCCCCCCAGTCCCAGAGGGCTCAGTCCCAGCCCCCTGACCACATGGCCTTCCTTCTCCTCACAGAAGGCGAAACCATGGACACCTCCTGAGCTGATGTGACCCTCGCCCTCCCTCCCCCCCCCCTCTCTGTTTTCTATTGGAGTTCTGACACTGTGACTTTGTATAAAATGGTTCTGATATCGGACCCATTCTGAGCCTGTGTGTGTGTGTGTACGTACTCATACGCGTACCCTAAGCCTGACAAAAGACAACCGGAGTGCAGTGTGAGAAGCTTTTATTGGGAGGGGTAGAAAAGAGCAGCTGCTGGCTCCAGGCATTGGGGTGAGGGGTCCTTAGAGGAACAGGAGGCCCGGGAGTGGGGGGCGGTCACAGGCCAAGGGTTGGGCCCTGGGACCCCCACAGTCGGAGCTGCTGAGGCGGCAGGGCCCGCAGCGACAGCTGAGGGCCACGGGGAAGGAGACCACGGGGTCCACACCAGGCGGGCATCCGGGGAGCCGGACGGAGGCAAAGCGCAGTTCACGGTAGGTGCACACGGGCTGGGGCACAGGGGGCAGGGCCGCCGGCAGCACTCGCATCTGGAGGCCGGGGCGGGGATGAGGGGGGCGTGGTCAGGCCCTCCCTCGAGCTCCGCCCCGCTGTGCCCACCCCCCCCGCCCCCCACAGGTCCGGCATTGCAGCCGACCCTCTGCGCTCTTTCTTCCTCCCTCCCTCGTGCCCAGCCCCTGCGGGAGGTGGGGGCAGGCCACCCTTCTGTCCAGGCTGCCATTTCCCATTTTCTGTGGGCCTGGTCCTCAGTGATCCACTCTGGAGCCGAGGTGGCAGCACCCGTTCCAGGCCCCCCGCCCGTCCATCCCCACCCCCGCAGCTCACCATGCTGGGGCAGTAGCCGGCACAGATGGTGGTGGTGAAGGTGACACAGACGGGGCAGGCCTCGTTCTCAGCAGCCAGGGTGGCGTTGATGGGCCGGCACAGCGGCCGCAGCGGCCCCCTGGATGTCCACACCCCACCCACATTCAGCAGCAGCCACAGCAGCAGCAGCCCCTGGGACAAGGCCGGCGTCTCAGGGCCTGCCAGACACCAATACCCTGGGCCCTCACCCTCCCATCCCTCACACGAACCCGTTCAGGGGCCCAGCTCCCCTGCCTGACGTCGTCCATTCAGGGCCCATTCATCCCACTTGGATCCCCTGCCCCAATACTCAGGAGCCCCAGATCGTCCCGACCCCGCAGATTCCCACCCTCAGGCCCTGTTCCACCTGCTTCCTCCTGGCCGGAAGCCTGCTGGCTGTCCACACCCTTCCAGAAAGAAGCCTCCTCCATCAAGTCACAGGACTCTCCCTCTGTGCCAGCTGTGACCTGGATGGAGTTGCAAAGGGCCTCGGGGACCCCACAGCCTTACCTGGAGCATCTCCATCCTGGGTGCCTCCCCTATGATGTTTACCTGGTCTTATACTTGCAGGCTGTGGGGGCGGCAAGGCCACTGGGGGTGGCGGCATGATGGGGTAACCTGGACACTAATCCTTCCGGGGGCGAGAAACGGAAAAGGTCAGGGAAGTGTGCGGGAGTGGCTCAGTGGAGTGGCCCCTGCCCCCACACCCCGAGAGGCTCCTGCCTCTCGGTGCGCCCAAGGTGAAGCTGACTTCACTCAGTCGTCAGATGCTATGTCAGGTGCCAGCGAAGTCCTGTTGGGCTCATAGGAAATAGGCTATGGGGAGACCCTGGCCTTGCCCCCGATGGCGTAGCCCCGCCTCCGCCCCTCAGAGTGGGAGCCAGGGGAAGGCTGGAGCTGTCCCTTCAAGGACCCTCGAATGGTGATCGGCTCAGACCTCAGCCCCACTCCATCTGCCACACACTGAAAGCCATTCCTGTGCCACAGCCTAACCCCGGAGGGGGCGTGGCTTCAATACTGGATTCTGTGCTCAGGGGCGGAGTCCCACCTGTACGCAGACGTGCCTTCCCTCCACGAGGGGTAGAGCGGGAGCCCCATCTCCCGCACACTCGGGCCCCCGGAGCCGAACCCAGCAATGAGCACGGTTAAGGCTATTTTAACTCTGTCGTTGACTAAGGTAAACCCGCCCGCTCTGTCGTAGAGGGCGTGTCCCGCCCGCGAGCCCACAGCCCCAAAGTATATTTTCCAGGCTCAGCATCCATCCTCGTCCCCGACCCGGTCACCCTAGTCAGTCTCCGGTGGGATTCGTCCGGCTCACGCCTAGTGGGCGGGTCCTGGCCTCCGTCTCCCTCCCACGTGATGGGCGGGCTTCCCGACCATAGCCCCGCCCAGTGTGCCCCCCAGCCGGGGGTCTTCCAGACTCGGCTCCGCCCCCGCCCGGGGGCGTGTTCTGGGCGGGGCCGGCGCTGCCGGCTCCGATCGGGGTCAGCTTCAAGCTGCCGTAGCTGGAGTTCTCAGTGCGGTAGGCTTGTGGCACGCTGTAGATGCCCGACACCGGCTTCCAGTGGGGGCCGCCCCAGGGCAGCTCCAGAGGGCAGAAACGATCGAGCCGGAGGAGCGGGTGCAGCGGGGGTCTGTAGGACTCCTGAGCCAGAGACAACGCCCCACGGTGCGGCACGGCTAGCGTCGCCGGGCGGACGTGGGGCACGCGGATCCCTGGCGGCCGAGAGGAGCGCGGACGGGGCGGCCGCTGTGGGTCCCGGCCCCAGACCTGCGGCGTCTTCTGAAAGCTCCAGCAGGTCAGCGAGTCCTTGCGGGGATGTCCAGACAACTCCTTCCTGGGGGGGGGGGGGGGAAGGCAGGAGAGGGAAGGCACCGTTGGATCCTGGGGACAAGGCTGAGGTTCAGACCTCGGCTCCTGAGGAGCCTGTAGACGCGAACTCTGCGTTCCGAGGCGAGGACACACTTGCAGGACTCGGGGACCCCTTATGAAGGATGGGAGTCGGGGATGCCTAGCCTCGATTCCTGGGCCCTCGAGGTCCTTAAGGGCCGGGAATCTAGAATTTTCGAATCCTTGGGAAAAAGTATCTGGGAACCAAAGCAGGTCCCGCCCGAGACCCTCGGAGCCCCGCCCCCGGTCCAGAACCGCTTGTAGGACGAGCCGCAGGTCTCATATTCCTGAGAGCTGACACTAGGAATACCTGGGCGCTGAGAGAGGTAGGGGCTGGGGTCTGAACCTCTGGTTCTCGAGCGTGCTGGAGCTGAAGACTGAGGATACTGAGTCGGACAGGGGGAGCCGACGCCGGGGTTAGGTGTGCTGGCGGCGGTGCCGAGAGAGGACCCAGACTCACTTCGGATAGGCCCGGAAGTCCTTGGCCGAGGTGGTCAGATAGAGCTGATGGCGGTCCAGGACGCCCTGGTCAGATACCGTGAAAGGCTGGCCGGACAGCTCGGGGTTCTTCGTCCAAGGGATTAAAGCCTGCAGAGGATCGGGGGAGGAGGGATGAAGCAAGGTTTCATACCCATCCCAAGCCCGGGGGCCCAGGCTCAGGATGCCTCTTCCTTGGATGAATCCGAATCCTTCCTGACCAGTCGCAAGCCAGAACGCTTTATCTTCGCTCCCCCAAATCAGAGCCCTTATGAGGGTTACTCCAAAATCCAAACACTTGCGGGTCGTCGAACACAAGGCCCAGCTCCCCCCACCACCACCACCGCCCCCCAAAACTTTCCCAGCTCCGCCCCCAGACTCAGCTTCCACGTCCCGCCCCTGGAATTCAGTCGCAGGTAGGACAGACGTACCTCTTCGCTTCATCCTCTCTCTAAGGAAGCCTAGCGCCGCCTCCCGACCCGATCTGGTCTCAGAATATTCAAGGCCCGCCCCACGCACCTTCCGCTACCTCGCTCCGACCCCCGCCTCAGAACCCCCCTCCCTGCCCCGCCCCGGGATTTACTGGTCGCGGCCCCGGCTTCAGAGCTGCGATTTCGGTCCCGGTCCCCTCCTCCTTCTGGCCCCACCTCAAGACGTCCAAGCTCCACCCCCGGGCTCTGTAACCTGATTCCATTCCACATCATTTAACCCCGACCCCAGACTCAGAATTCCCCGCCCCAGGCTCTCCTAGTCTGGTCCCAAGCCTCAAAGCCCCTCCGGCCCCTCCTCAGGCGCTACAGGCTCTGCCCCAAGGTGGCAGCGGGTCTTCTCCGCTACCTGGGAAGGGCCTCCGCGGTGGTGGCCCGCAAGCTCCAGGGGCTGGGGCCCGACGTAGAAGGTGGGGCTCCGGTCCGGGCCCGGCCGGCCGCTGTACTGAGCCCTCGTCTCACTGCACTGGTGCTCTGTGACCAGCGGGAGGCGCCAGCCGCGGCGTCTGAGCTGCGGGAAGGCGACGCGGGGACCCAACGTGAGGGTGCCTCGTGCTCCAGCGCGTTCCCCACCCCTGACCTCCTCCCCCACCCCCCCCGCGGACCTCTGCATCCCAGCACCTCACCTTTTCTCCTAAATCCTTGATCCCCACAGTCCGCGTGGGGTCCGAAGGCTCTGGGGCCCTGGGCTGTGCGTAGGGCCCGCCGAGGGTCTTGGGCACGGAAGCCGAGCCATAGGTGGTCTCCCATCTGCTGATGACCTCGTCAAAATCCCAGATGTGTAAATCCTGCTTTGCGGCCGGGGGCAGGGGCTCCGCGACCGTGGACTGGGGACAAGGACGTCGGCTAAAAGGATTCAAGTCTGGCCCGCGAGCCCTGATCTCTCCCCGGCAGTCCTCAACCCTTTCCTCCCAGGCGTCCACGTTCGCTGGCCCCTCCTCTCTCAGACCCAGGACTCTGGGACCCTCCCTCCTCCTTCAGTCAGAGAGGAGCCCGAGCGCCCTATCCGCTTTTCTCTCAGCAGGTGTCTGGACCCCCAGGCCTCTCCTTCAGACACAGGAGTCTGGGCTCCCAGTCTCCTCCCGGCCAGGAACCTAGGGTCCTCTTACCTGCACAGTGGGCGGGGGAAAGGGAACAGATGGGATAATGTGGTGGGCGACACCACTGCTGGTGAGATGCCAGTTGGGCCAGGATCCAGGCACCTCGGTCCCAGAGATTGGGGACCATGGCAGACCATAGCGCACAGCCAGGGTGGGACCAGCCATGGTCCCACCCCTGTGGGGTAGCCCAGCAGGAGCAGGCTTGTTGTCGCTGTTGCCCCAGGTGACAGGACCCGCCCACCCTGAACCCAGCCAATGGAGGGCCTGCAGGTGTGTGGATGGTTGGATAGAATGAGAAAGAGACCCAGGCAACAAGTGACAGGGACTTGGAGAGAGGGGGCACAGAAACGCAAGAGAAGTGGAGGAGAAGAGTCCCAGAGAGAGAAGGATGGCCAGAAAAGGGGGCGGAGGGGAAGGGGAAATAGATCAGAGTTTTAGGGAATCTTAGAGACACAGAGACCCCAGGTTGGAGGAGACAGAGGCCACCCACTGCCTCAGGGAACCCAGGAGAAACACCCCCCCCCCTTTCCTACAGGGTCCCAGCTCACTCAGCCCCCTCCTCCCTCTGCCAGGCCTGCCTACCTCAGGGGTAACGATTTCCAGACTTCCCCAGGGCTCTCCCTCCCTCCCCGCGTCTGCTGAAGGACTCAGCCTGGGCTTTGGCTTCGTGCGTCCTGCCTGCCTTTGATTTGGTTGAAAACTTCCACCTGGATATGGGGGTGGGTGAAGAGGGAGAGACCCACAGGCAAATACACAGGGAAATACTTAGCAAAAAAGGGAAGGGAGGCGGTGTGGAGAGAGCTTTGAGGAGAAAGAAAAGTGCACTCAAGAATGGGTGAGAGGCACTGAATGAGAAACAGTGGTAGAGAGCTACTGACCCAGAGACAAGAGACAGGAAGAGAGAGAGAGAGGGAGGTGGCAAAAAAAAAAAAAAAAAAAAAAAAAAAAAAGAGGGTGGGGAACCACAGATCTAGAAACACGGAGATGTAGAAACAGAGGCAGCCAGTCCCCGCCTGGCCCTGCCACCCCTACCCTTCCCAGGGGCCCAGTCTGGGTTGGTGGGGGATGGGAAAATTGGTTCTAAAAGAGTGTGTGTGTGTGTGTGTGTGTGTGTGTGTGTGTGTGGTAAGTCTTAAGATATGGACGGGTGATATATGAAGGGTTACCCCTGACTTCCCTTGGTACTTCCTCACTTTACAGGCCATTTCGTCAAGGCCTCTGCCTCCTCGGCTCCCATTCTTTCAACCCCACTGACCCATTCTTCAGATGGGGAAAAGTGAGGCTACCTTCTGCAGCCTGGCACAGGGTCCCACTGACCCCCTCATTCAGGCCTCTGGAGCCACTTCTCCTTTTGGATTTCCCTGGCCCATTCACTGTCCACATGACCCCTGATTCCAGCCAGGAGTCAGGTCAATTGGTCAGAACCTCGTGCCACACTCAAGCTGGACACTTCTAAGGTCTATTTCTTTCCCAATATGGGTACAAGTTGGGACAGAAAAGGGAGTAGAAACCTGACTCCAGCTTCCCAGTAGGGCCAAATTCTCCAGTCTCCTGGCCTCCGGTCAGTCAACCTTGCTTTTGCTCCTTCTGTGACGGGTGGCTCACTACCTCAAAAGAGAACGTTTGAAGCCAACACTTGCCCCATGTGACCAAGTAAGATTTCTCATTCAAACCCGACCTCCCAGCTACTTGCCTATGTGTTCCAGTTTTTATGCTCCCCCACCCACTTCTTGACAGATCACTTCCTTGTCACTCTCTCCAGGGTGAGCAAGATGTCTTCTGAGATCAAGTGGTTAGCAACTGAGAAGCCAAGGGCCTCTGATGGTCGAATCCACTAGAGTTGATCTGACAAATTGTGTATTAGTGCTGATAAACAGTAGACACTCGGCAAAATTGGGCTATTATTATCATCATCATTACCCTCAAGTTCATCCAGGAGAACTCCTACTCATCCTTCAAAACCCCATTTGGTTCCACCACCTGTCTGGCACGGATTGAGCTCTCAGAATCAGAAAGCTGTGATTGTGTGACCATTTCACAAGTTCCCAAACTGAGGCCCGGAGCGGTCAGGCCACCACCCCTGAGGTCCCTCGGGATCCAGCCGTCTTCTTCCTCTGCCTGCCCAGTTCCTGGGCATGGGACTCAGGCCCGACCAGTCCGGCTGAGGAGCGTGCAGACGCAGGCAGTGTCAATTCGAATCCATCGCCAGCCTACGCGGCCCTGGGCATCAGCGGTCAGTGCCCGCACGTAGGACTGCTTGGCTTTGCACTCAGATACCCAGTGCCTCCGGTCCACACCCCGGCAGCCCCCTCCTCCCCCACCGGGGCCACCTTCCTCGGTGCTGTCAGCCTTGCAGCGGGTCTCGAAGAAGTACTGGCGGAGGGGACTGCCACCAGCCGCGGGAACCTCGCCCAGCACCTCCACCTCACGCCCACGCAGGTCCACGGCCGTCCGGCGGTCTGTCACCCAGCCGCTGACCGCATCGCACACAGCCAGCTCTCCCCGGCGACTTGCGGGTGCTGTCTCGCTCGCCCCTCGCCGGCTGCGGTTGGCAGGGCGGCCTGCTGGCTCCCCAAAAGCCCCGGCCTCCAGCAGGAAGAGCAGAGGGGGCCCGGCGGGGGTGCCCCTGGACAGGGCTACTCGGGGGGACAGGAGGTCCCACTCAGGGGCTAGAAAGGGGGGCAGTGGTAAGGGTGGGGGGTGGGGCTCCATTGGAACGCTGGGGAGGAGGAAAAGGAGGAGGATGGGGAGGGAGCAGGAGGGGCTGAGGAGCATCTCGCTGAGCACCTGAGGACGGAGGGGAGAGCCGGCATTAGAGATGGGGTAAAAACAGAGTAGGGGACGGGGGACAGCAGTTGGGAGCTCCAGGCGGACCTGGATGCCAGAACCAGGGGGAGGCCCTTGTTCTAGAACCTTAGGAGGGGGACCTTATACTCTAGGACTTAGATACTGCCCAGCTTCTAGATTAATCATAATTGTTCTACTACTATCGCTAATAATAGCCAACAAATCAACGAACGGAGAAACACAGGCTGAGAAGTGAGTGACTTATACCAGGCCACACAGCCAGCAAATACCAGAGGTAGGACTTGAGCCCCGTCGGGACAACTCCATTCTGCCTCCTACCTCTACACCCCCGAAGAACCCTAAGTCCCGCAGCCTAGAGGAGGTTGGAGGTCTCAAAATGCTGAGAAAGGCCATGTTCTGGAATCCTAGCAAGACCCAAGTTCAGCTCAAAACTGCCACTGAGAAGGCGAGACATTTCCTCTGCCATGCGGGGCCTCAGTTTCCCTGTCCCAGAAATCGGCCAGGGGCTGGGAGATAGCGGTGAGGGCGTGGATGCTTCCGTTTTTCTGCAATATTCTGGAAGTCTCTGGTTCTGGGAAAGAGTGGTGTGGAGGGGACTGGGAAGCAGCAGGTGGTTACCAGACCTGTCAGCACCTCCTCCACCTCCAGGCTCCAGGGCTGGGGGCCCCCAGGCTCTGGGGGGCCCCGGTGGGGGACACAGGTGGTCCCCTCCTTCCTGACATCTCAGGAGAGGGTAGGGGCAGCCACCTAGGGGAAGAAGGGAACAGGCAAGTTATATGGGCAAGTGGGGGGAGGGGACGCGAACACTCCCCTTCTCTGTGTTCCTCTTAAAGTGTAGGGTACCCAGGAGTCAAGGCCGCGCCCCCTTCCCTGGGGCCCCTTCCCTGACCAGGTGATGGCTCCTGGCTGGGATGGGAAGCAGATGGGGGAGGTGTGGGGAGGGGCGAGGAGGGCGGTGGGGGAGGGGTGGGAGGGGTAGAGGAGGCTGGAAAAGATTACATCCTCCACGGCCCATTCATCTCCCAGACAGGGCGGGGGCGGTGCTCGTCTGGACCCCCGGGTCCCTGAGGGCCCACACTCAAGAAGCCCTGGGTCCCTGAGGCTGCTTCCTGGAATGTTCTATCCTCACAGGACAGGCCAGGGCCCGTCCGACACTTCTATTGCACATACCTGGAGTGGCTGCCTGCTTTGGCTCGGAGATGGGGAAATGGAAAAAGGGGTGTGAAGGGACCCAACCACGCTGATCCAACCCGGACCCGGAGTGTAGATCCCCAGCTACCTCCTCCCTCAGACCAGAAAGTCCTAGCTCCCAGCTCCCACCTCCCCTGATCAGACCCTAGAGCTCTGGTTCCCAGCTGCCTCCCCTTTTTCACGAGTCCAGATCCCCAGCGCCCTCTCTCACATGCAGGGGTCCGGGAGCCCCGCGCCCTCCTCCCTCGGACCAAGGAGTCCAGACCCCCCCCCCCCCAGCGCCCTCCTCCCTCGGACCCGGGAGTTCTGGAGTTTAGGACCCTCCTCCCCAGGGACCCCCGAATACGTACTCCCAGGCCCCTCCTCCCAAAGAAGATTTAGGCCGGGGGGTCTGGTCTCCCGAGACCCTGACGGGGGCGAGCGGCTGCATGGCTGGAACGCTTCCCTCCTGCCTCAGTTTCCTCCGCCAAGCCCCGCCCCCGCAGGCCCCGCCCCCGTCCCTCCCTACCCGGGGGCAGGGCGACCCGGACGCCGGAATCCCGGGGGAGGAGGCGCCGAGGCTCTCACCTGGGGCGCCCTCTTCGGCTCCTCGGCTGCCCCTGGCGCGGCGCGGCTCCTCCTCCCGCTCGCTGGCTGCGGGGACGCCCGCTCGCCCGCCGGCTCCTCGCTGCACACGCTCCGGAGGGCCCGGGCGGGGGCGGGGGCGGGGCGGCGCCCGACGGCGGAGGAGGGGCCGGGGGATCCCGCCTTCCACACGCGTGCCGAGACCTCGGGAGCCCGGCCTGGCTCGCTCAGCTCTTGGCCCGCCTCAGCCCCGGGAGGCCAGGCGCCAGCCCCCTTCTCCCTCAGCCCCGGCAGCCGGGCCCCCCCCCCCCCCCAGCCCCCTCCTCCCTCAGACCCAGGAGTCCCGGCCCCCAGCCCCCTCCTCCCGCAGAGCCAGGAGCCCTGACCCCCAGCCCCCTCTCCGTCAGACCCGGGATTCAGGTCCCCAGCCCCTCCTCCCTCAGGCCCAGGAGTCGGGACGCCCAAGGCGCTCCTCCCTCAGACCCAGGAGTCCTCACCCCCAGCCCCCTCCCTCCGCAGACCCAAGGCTCCTGACCAGCAGCTCCCTCCTTCCTTAGAGCCAGGAGTCTGGGCCTGAGATTCCCTTGCCTTGTGCTGCCAATTAAGTGTCAATCCCTGGGCAGATTCCCCCCCTCTGCTCTCATCCCCACTTTCCCAGGAGCTCCAGGCTAGACATTAACCAGCTGGACTTGGGCAGCGATAAGGCCCGAGGCCCAGGGAGACAGTGGATATGGGGGAGCTCTCCCACAGAGTCCTGTCTGCTGGAATTTCCTGGGTGGGGACTGGGGAGAGGGTCTGTCCTGAGCTCAGATAAGAGAAATTCAAGGTATTCTAGGGCACAGAGACAGCCAAGGGTATGACTTGGGAACACGATGACCTCTGCCCAGAGAAAGAAAATGAATAGTGAGGGACAAAGGGAGACATGGGAAGGGCACATAAACAGAAAGGGGGGACAGAAACCCAGAGAGAGAAGACCCAGAGAGGGAAGGGGATAGAATCCCAGAAGGGGGACGGAGACCCGTTGAAAAGAGAGAGACCCTAAGACAGACTGAGGTCAGACGGAGTCCTGAGACCAGCAGAGCCCTTCACCCCTCCCCGGGAGCTATTTCAGGAGGAAAGCTGATGCCCATCTGGGGGGGGGGTCATCCCATACCCCTCCCTCGTCCTAAATATAACATGGCAAGGTGGCAGGAAGGGTGTCCCCGGATTAGGGTGTTCCCTCCTTTTCCCCAGCCTAGCCAAGGCAACATAGAAGGCGCCTACAGTTGTTTATTGGGGGGGGGGGGGGGAAGGGGCACTTCCCAGCCTTCGAGTGTCCCCTCGGGTCACCTCCATGACCTCTCCTGGCTTCTCCACCTCTTCCTTAAGCACCCAACACATCCCACTCCCTACCAGAGAGACTCTAAGTAACTTCCAGCCTCTGATGGAGTAATACAGGTGAGTTTTCAAAGAAAAGTAAAACACTCTCTGTGCCCCTCCCTCTGGATATCTGGCCCTTCCTCCGTGGTTGCCTTCCAGCTTCTATGGATCCCTTCCCTACCCCCCCCCCACCGACACACACACACACACACACACACACACACACACACACACACACACCCAGGCCTCTGACCCCCTCCCAGGTCACTGCCCTCCTTCCACCTGCTCTCCCTCCTTCCCCTGGGTGTCCTCTCTCCAAGTCTTGGCTCCTCTCTGCATGGGCTTTCGCCTCTTTGGGTCTCTGTCCTGGGTCCTGGACTCCGCCTTGCGTCTGTCACTGTGAGGAGGTCTGTTCTCCAGTTCTGTCTCCAAACGTGTCTTTCTCTCCATCTCAGAGAGAAGTGACTACCTAAACATTCTATTATTTTCTATCTTTATCAAACCCTGCCCACAATAATCTGTACTTTCTTCCATCGCTCTGTATAAAAAGGTGGTTGGGTTAAATTGGGGGTTTCCAAACTGACTTTTTTTTCTTTCTCTCTCAGAGAGGGAGAGTGTGCACACAGGTGCAGGGGAGGGGGGGCAGAGGGAGGAAAAGAGAGTGAGAGCATCTTAAGCAGGCTCCACACTGAGTGTGGGGCTCGTTCCCACAACCCTGGGATCACGACCTGAGCTGAAATCATGAGTTGGATGCTCAATAGACTGAGCCACCCAGGTGGCCCTCCCCCCGACCCACGCTGAATTTCTTAGCTGCATTCTGAGTTGCCAAGAGGGACCCCATAGAGGTGTGTGTCCCTCAGACCAGATCCCCTCGGATGCCTCACATTGAATCTAGGTAAGTTGCAAGGGGGGGGGGTGGCAATAGCTAAAAATAACAACAACAACATTCTGTAAACCACTGGTTTTAATAAATTAATACAAGTAAAGTACTTTGAATGATGCTTGGCACATAGGAAGCCCTATATGTGTTAGCGATTGAGGCATCCTGCGTCCTCCTCCTCCAAATGCCCTTTGAGTACCGAAAGTCCTCTGAAAATGTTTGGCTTCGTGACCTAGGGTAACACCTTCCCCTCTGAGCCTCAGTTACTTTGTGAGAAACGAGGCTGTAGGATCCAAGGAGGACCCGTGCCTTCCAGCGGGCTGATGCGGCCGTGGGGTCAGGCAGCCTGCCCCCAGTCCTGGACCCTGGGGATGTGCCACGAGACCTTGGGAAGCCACCCCCATGATCTAAGACTCTGGTTTCTCCCCTGGAAAATAGAGTGTCAGTTTGTCTGACAGCCTTCCTCAGCTGTGGGAGGATGGGGTGGTGCGCCCTGATTTGAGATCTTTGTGATTCTGTGGAAGACAGACTGTGCGTATCTCTTGGGTTCAGAGGCGCTGACTTTTTCTGCCTTTTTCTTTCTTGGTTACCTTTCTCTTGGGGGCACTCCGGTCTAAGTCTGATGTCTGTCCCTTTCTGGGTGCCTGACACTCCCCCGCCATCTCTGTCTCCCACTCTTGATCTCTGTCTCCCTCTCCCTTTGGATTTTCTGCCCCCCCCCCTTCCTCTGAGTCTCTGTCGTTCCCTCTCTCTGGGTCTTTGTCTCCTTCTCCCTAAATCTCTCTTCCTCTCTCTTCGGGTCTTTGTTCCCTTTTCTCTGGGTTTCTATCTCTTTCTTTCTCTGAGTCTCCATTACCTCCCAGGTCTCTGTCCCCTCATTTGTGTTTCTGTCCCCCTAACATGTCTATACACAGTACATACAGTTTGTCCCCTTTTCTCTCCCCTTGTGGCTCTGATCTCCGTGTTTGGAAGCAAAGCTATAGGAGAGGACAGACAGATCGAGAGGGTTTGAATGGCAAAACGACGCAGGTGTAGGGTAAATGGAAGGAGCATCTGCATCTCCCTAGCTCCCCCAGAGGCCCTCTGCATGAACAACTGAGTCCATGGATCCAGAACCCAGCCCTGCCCCTTATGGTAAGTGACACCAGGCATGTCAGTTCAGTTCGTCTCTCAGACTCCATAACCCCACACTTGCTCCCTGACACATGATTCCCCCCCGCCACGTGCTCTTATTCTTGGGTCCTGGTGCTACCAGTAAATGCAGAACAAACCAACATGGCCCTATGGAGCCCATACACACAGTCCACCTCAACCTAACATTCCTACAGGACTCACAATGACACAACTTGGTGTAACTCAACTCAGCACGGCCCTACAAGACTCACGTGGTTATACAATTCAATACGGTTCATCTCAGTGTAGCCCCCTAAACTTCCAGCTATGTAACTTTACACAATTCAACCCAACAGAACCCTGAAGGATTCCCACAGTCATACATTACAACCCAACTTAACGTGACCTGGAAAACTCACATTCGACCACTTGACTCTTTGGATTTCTACATGACTCACAAGTTCACACAATCTAAAATGACATAGCCCTACAAGAGTCACAAAGCCACACAACTTCCAACGTGTCTCAACTCAACTCCACAACACCATGCATGAACATGCAGTCAGTCCCAACGATGCCGTGGATGACCACCTCACTTGACCCAAAATGGCCCCAGGGGACTCATAAAACCACAGAATCCTGCACAATGCAGTTGGACAAGATTCACCTAGACTCAACAACACAGCCCAACCCAGTGAGGACCTAAAAAACACAACCATGGGATCAAATCTATGTCAACACTTACCACAAAAGGCTCCGTAAGTCTTGCACAACCCAAAGCAATTTAAACCAATGGAGTCTCTCCATCAACTCAGTATAACTCGTTGCCATTCACGGTCACTTAAGGAAGTACCCATAGGAGCTGCCAAACCGCAACTCAAGACCCAACAAGACTCAGTGTTCCCCAACTCGTTACCACTTAACCTAGTTCTTCCTCTACCCAACCCCCTCCCCCTAACCTTCCCTTCTCCCCCTCCCTCCCTCCCTCCAAGGAAACGTGAGGTCCTGCTGACCTCCACAGTCCCTCACACTTCGGTGACCATGTGTTTCCCAGGGGGGGCCCAGAGTGGAGGCGGTAGCTCAGGCATCTCTCCGTCCACCAACCCCCCATTGACCTTGCCCTCCAGTGGGCCACAGGGCTGCGTGTCCACGTGGCTGTACATTCCGGCCTCTTCGCCCTCTGTCTCCCGGTGGTAAAAGTAGCTGAAGTTGGAGACAATGACCGGCACAGGCAGGGAAATGGTCAGCACACCAGCGATGGCGCACAGAGAGCCCACTATCTTGCCACCCACAGTGACGGGTGCCATGTCTCCATAGCCGACTGTGGTCATGGTGACCACCGCCCACCAAAAGGACTCAGGGATGCTGGTGAAATGGGAATCTTCCCGGTCGGCCTCCGCAAAGTAGACCGCGCTGGAGAAGAGAACCACACCGATGAAGAGGAAGAAGATGAGGAGACCCAGCTCACGCATGGAGGCCCGTAGTGTCTGGCCCAAGATCTGCAGGCCCTTTGAGTGCCGGGACAGCTTGAAGATCCGGAAGACGCGCACCAGTCGGATAACTCGTAGTATGGCCAGTGACATGGCCGGCTGGCCCACGCCCCGTTGCCTGGCTAGCTCGGTGCCTAGCGCCACAAAGTAGGGGAGGATGGCCACGAAATCGATGAGGTTCATCACGTTCTTGAAAAAGGCCGCCTTGCTTGGGCAGGTCGCCAGGCGCACCAGTAGCTCAAAGGAGAACCAACAGATGCACAACGTCTCCACCATAAAGAACGGGTCATCGAAGGGCATGCGAGACAGGGTTCCAGGCACTGGGCTGGAGCCATTCAGCCGAGCAGGGAACTGCAGGGAGGAAGGGGGTCAGAGAGGACCACACCAAGACTGGAGCACCCTAGAACGGCCACATTTATGGTTTAAATGTCCAACTGCTTCTGTGCAAACTGGTCAGTGGTCACTGCTCCCAGGCCTCCAGTGCCCCAGCTGTCCTAGACTCCTTTCCAGAACCCTGGGGATCATCCCTGCGTGGCTGACTGTATGGTCCCTGATCCTTCACTGGTGGGGCCTCCTAGAATGGTGCCTGAGTGACACTCAGTCTCCTCCTTCCCAAAGTCCCACCGCAGCACTGATTTTCCAGATGGGGAGTGTCGCCACCCTGGTCCCACTTCCTCGTGCTCTGCCCTCCCTACCCCCAGCCCAGACTCTAATGGTTAAAGGCCTTCTCTGAACACCAAACCCTGCCCTCATGGCCCTCAGCCTGACTTTTTTTTTGTGCTGGGTTGCTCCTACCTCAGCCTTCAGGCCTCACTCTTCTGTCTCCAGCTCCCTCCAGCCCATCCTTCTCTTGCTTACAGCCAGCCGCACGGACCCCTGATTCTTCAGTCTCTCCTCCCTTGCTTCCTTTCTTAACGTACCTGTCTTACCGCCCTCCCGCCCTCGGCCAGCCCGTTTCTCACCTGCCTCAACCCCACCCAGTGATAGGGAAGGTCCTCCTATTCATATCCTCAGGCCCCGCCTCCATTAAGCTATCCCTTCCCGGCCCCCAGCCCAGCTTTTAAAGGTAAATTCCCCTGGTCAGGCCCGGTCACTGGGTGGCCCACCTCTCAAGCCTCTTGCCCCACCTGTGATTGGCCACTCCCCCAACAAGCCCCCCCCCCCAATGCCCCGCCCGCCCATAGCCAGGCCCCACCTTCCCGAGAGGCCCCGCCTCCCAGTGCCCCTCACCCCCGCCTTGTAATTGGCCAGATCCCCGTGGACCCCGCTCAGCCCCTCCCAAGCCCCGCCCCTCTCCACCCAGGACACGCCCCCTCACCGGGCCGGCAGCCGCCACCGCAGCGAGCCCCGGGTTGTCGCGGTCGTTGCGGAAGTCGGGCAGCGTCTCGAGGCAGAAGACGACGATGGAGACGAGGATGACGAGCACGGAGACGACGGCGAGCACGCGCGCGGCCTGCGAACTCTCGGGGAACTCGAAGAGCAGCCAGAGCTGGCGCGCGAAGGCGCGGCGGGGCAGGGGGCGCTCGGGCGGCAAGGGGCAGCCCTCGTCCTCGCGCAGGCGCGCGAGCGCCGCCGCGCCCAGCCCGTAAAAGGCCACCTCCTCCAGGAAGACGTCGAGCGGCACGTGCGCCGGCCGCCGCAGCCGGCCGCCGGACTGGTAGTAGTAGAGCACCGCGTCGAAGCTGGGCCGGTGCCGGTCAAAGAAGTACTCGCGGCGCGCGCAGTCGTAGAAGCGGCCCCGGCGCGCCGGGTCCCCTAGCAGCGTGTCCGGGAAGCGGCCCAGCGTCCGCGCCCGCGTCTCGAAGCGCAGCCCGGCCACGTTGAGCACCAGCCGCTCGCAGCAGCCGCACGGCGGCGGGCACCGCGGCTCCATGGCGCGCGCAGCCCCGGCGACCCGCGGACGGACGTGTGGCCCCGACGCCCGACCCGGCCCGGCCCCGCCTCGGCCGCCGCCGCCGCCGCCGCCGCCCCAGGCTGGTGTCCGGTGTCCACGCGTAAAAATAGCCCGGCCGTCCGGCCAGGGCGCGGGGGAGGGGGCGCCTGACCCTGGAGGGGCAGAGGGCGGCCGCGCGCCCTCTGCCGGGGCGCCCGCCCTCCCCCGCAGCCGCCGCCGCGCTGAGCTTGCTTTCTCCGCGCGCATCCGCTTTCGGGTCCCCGTTCCCTGGGTTTCGCCCTCGCCCGGGACCTCTATCCCTCGTCTCTCCGGGTTTCCGTGTGTGTCTCTCGTCTCTTTTTATGAATTGCCCAGCCCCTGTGCTGGAGTCACAAACCTCCGCGTCTTTCTTTCTGTTATCTTCTACATCTCTGCGTCTGGCTATGTCTTCATTTTGGGTGTCTGTCCAGGGGTGTATCTCTGAGTATCTCAGTGGGTCAGTTATCTCTGAGTTTTGCAATTCTAGAAGACTCAGTGCTTGGGGGTCTCTGTCAGTAATCTGTATCTTGGTCTGTCTGGATCTCCGTCTTTGACGCTTGTATCTTAGGGGTGTGTCTGTCTATCGCTGTCTCCCTTGCTATCTGTCTCCCCCCTCCGTCGGAGTCTCTTCTCATGATCTCTTAGGACTCTGTGTCTCTCTGTCCCTGGGTTTCCAGGGGGGGCTCCCCTTTGGGTCTGTTTCCCTGTGTTTCGGAGTTATGGCGAGTTTCTGTCTCAGGGCCTCTGGAGGACTCCGAGTCTCTGGAGTCCTCTCTCTGAATCTCTTTCTGACTAAAACTGTAGATCGGCTCTGCCACTGGCCTGGTGGTTGCCCCGTCCTGGAGACGCTCCAGCAACTGCAAACCGTGATCCTGTGCGCCCCACACCCGGTTCCCTCGCCGAGGTCTCCCCCTGTCTTCTGGGTCAGACATCCCGAGACCCAGGGAAGCCTGAGCTGTAACCCTGGATAGTGGAAACAGAGGCCGAGCCTGCCAGGAACAGGTGGGGGGTGGGCTGGGGAGATGCCGCAGGGTCACTCGAAGGGACCAAAGGACAGACAGACGATGGCCTTCCAGCCACCGGTATCCTATGACACCGCGTAAAAATAGGCTTGGGGGGAAGTGGTGGGGATAGGTTACCCGGACTCCAGGGAATGGGGTCCCGCGCGCCCTCTGCTGGGCAAGTGCAGAGAAGCACTAAGGTTACTCCCTCCGAATGTAGGCCCTCTTCCGTGTGTAATTTCTGGGAAGCTATGTCACCATCCTTCTGGATTTCTGTGTCCCTCTTTCTGGGTCTCTGTCTTACCTCTCTCTGCGTCTATGTCTCTGTCATTCTCAGAGACCCACAAGGAGACTCCTTTCTGTGGGTCTCTGAACTCTGTGAACTGAACCCTTCTCCCTGCAGCCATGCCTTACACCCTCATACCTTACACCCTCCTTAACGTACAGGTGCTCCGCCTTGCCGTTTCTAGACCATTCTTCCTCCCTCTGACTTTTAATTTTTTTTTTTAATTTTTTTTCAACGTTTATTTATTTTTGGGACAGAGAGAGACAGAGCATGAACGGGGGAGGGGCAGAGAGAGAGGGAGACACAGAATCGGAAACAGGCTCCAGGCTCTCAGCCATCAGCCCAGAGCCCGACGCGGGGCTCGAACTCCCGGACCGCGAGATCGTGACCTGGCTGAAGTCGGACGCTTAACCGACTGCGCCACCCAGGCGCCCCTTAATTTTTTTTTTTAAAGTAAGCTCTACGCCCACCATGGGGTTTGAACTCACAACCCCAAGATCAAGGGTCTCGTGCTCTACCCGGCCAGCCAGCCATCCCCTCCCTCAGCTCTTTTGAAGCTTAAGCTATCCACGGACACTTCCCATCCTTCCCTACTGAACTCACCCCTTCCCTTCTGGCCACTCCTACTCTTTCATGGAAGATTTGAGAACCTGGCTTCCTATCCCACCTAAAACTACTGTCATAGGGGCGCCTGGGTGGCTCAGTCGGTTAAGCCTCCGACTTCAGCTCAGCTCATGATCTCGTGGTTCTGAGTTCGAGCCCCGCATCTGGCTCTGTGCTGACAGCTCAGAGCCTAGAGCCTGCTTCGGATTCAGTGTCTCCCTCTCTCTCCGCCACTCCCCTGCTTGCACTCTGTCTCTCTCTCTCTCTCTCTCTCTCTCTCTCTCAAAAGTAAATAAACATTAAAAAAAAAAAAAAGGCAACTTTTAGCCCCACTCTTTTCCTTGGGACACCTGCCCAGGCCAGGCCAGATGGTGAGGTCCACGTGGAGAGGACCCTGGGTTCCTGGCTCCCGGCCGAGGCTAAACTCACAGTTGATAATAAATCAGGCTTGTTGAGTGAGCCATCTGAAGGGCCACGTTCTCCTGCCCCGCTGATGCTCCGGGAGCAGAGGTAAGACCTCCCTCAGCCCCCCACCCCCCACCCCCCTCCAAACCCTGCCCTGGTCGCAGACCTGGGACTGTAATAAATGATCTTTGTTGTTTTCAACCACGCAGGCTTTGGGTGGTTTGTCAGACACGCTGTGGCAATAGATAACAGAAACATGGCCTCTCGGTACACAGAGCCCATCATGTCACCCATCGTGCTCTCTCGCCTACCCCAAGCCATCTACGTTCTTTTTTTTTCTGGAAGTTTTATGCAGCCGCAATTCACATACCATAAAATTCACCCATTTCACCTGTGTGACGCTGGGTTTTTTGCGTATTCCTAAGAGTTGCACATCCCTCCAATCCACTTGAGAACATTTTTGGTAACCCGCAAAGAAACTCTGCACCCCTTATCTGTCACCCTCTAAACGTGCCACCCGCGTTCATGGTCATATGCTCGTCCTTGTCATTGCCGGTAACGACATACCCTCCAAACAAACTGTTTTTATCATCCCGTGCTCTCCTTTTTCCCGTCAACTGAATTGAGAAACTTTTGAGCCTGCCAGCACATCACAGTACATTGACCCTGTTATCTTTTCTTTTCCTTTTTTCAATTTTTTTTTAACGTTTATTCATTTTTGAAAGAGACAGAGCGTGAGTGGGGGAGGGCAGAGAGAGGGAGACACAGAATCCGAAGCAGGCTCCAGGCTCTGAGCTGTCAGCACAGAACCCGACTCGGGGCTCGAACCGATGAACTGTGAGATCATGACCTGAGCCGAAGTCGGACACTCAACCGACGGAACCACCCAGGCGCCCCGACCCTGTTGCCTTTTCATTATCTCTGGCTCCCCCACCTTGTCCTCACTTCCCTCTTTCTCCTGCTTCCACTGTTCATGGGCCACCGATAAAATCCCTCACTTTCCTATGTCTTAAACTCCCTTGCCCTATGACCCCCTCCAAGGCACCGTTGTAGCCGAACTCCAAATCCTTCTGGTAAATCCTTCTCTCATCTACTCTGTGCCTGGCCCTGGGGGGCCTTGACGGGGGCTGGACCTTACATCCCAAGCCCTGCCTGCGACCCTGGTATGTTTCCCTCATCAGTATACCCTCTGCCTCCCCAAGATGGCTGTTACCCATCTTTGTTCTTAAATCCCCCATAGCACCCTGGCCCTCCTCACCCCCAGTAAGCTGATCACCTCACTCATTCTACTGAAAACACAGAAGTTACCAGAACCCCTAAAGATGTCTACCTCCTAATCCCAGGGACCTTTGAATCTGTGACCTTATATGGCAAAAGTGGGACTTTGTGGATGCAATTAAATCAAGGCTCTTGAGTTGGGGAGATTCCCCGGATGATCTGGGCGGGCCCAATTAAATCAAGGGTTTTTATAAGAGGAGGGTGGGAAGGTCAGATTCATAGAAGATGTGAGGATAGGAGTCAAGGTCAGATGGAAAAGATGCTACAATGCCAGCTTTAAAGAGGGAGGAAAGGGGGCACCTGGGTGGCTCAGCCGGTTAAGCATCCAACTCTTGATTTCCAGCTCAGGTCATGATCTCATGGCTCATGAGTTCATTCCTGAGTTGGAGCCCCTCTTCGGGCTCCATGCGGACAGCATGAAACCTACTTCGAATTCTCTCTCTCCCTCTCTCTCTGCCCCTCCCCTGCTCCCTCTCTCTCTCTCTCTCTCTCTCTCTCTCTCAAAAATAAAAATAAATATTCTTAAAAAAAAAAAAGAGAGACAGGAGGGGAAAGGCATCTGACTCGCTCAGTCGGTGGAACGTGTGACTCTTGATCTCAGGGTTGTGAGTTCGAGCCCTACGTTGGGTGTGGAGATTATTTAAAAATAAAATATATTTTTTTAAATGTTCTTTAACATTTATTTTTGAGAGAGAGAGAGAGAGAGAGCATGAGCAGGGGAGGGGCAGAGAGAGAGGGAGACACAGAATCCGAAGCAGGCTCCAGGCTCTGAGCTGTCAGCACAGAGGCCGACATGGGGCTTGAACTCACAAACCGTGAGGTCATGACCTGAGCCGAAGTCGGATGCTTAAACCAACTGGGCCACCCAGGCGCCCCTAAAAGTAAAATCTTTGAGGGGCGCCTGGGTGTTTCAGTTGGTTGGGTGTCCGTCCAGCTTCGGCTCAGGTCATGATCTCACAGTTCGTGGGTTCACGCCCCGCATTGGGCTCTGTGCTGACAGCTCAGAGCCTGGACCCTGCTTCGGATTCTGTGCCTCCCTCTCTGCCCTCTCCAGCTCGTCCTCTGTCTCCGTCTCTCTCTCTCTCTCAAAAGTAAATGAACATTAAAAGCAAAAAGTGTGAGAATACTGGTCATTGACACCGTAGATTGTTCCTCAATTTGTTTACCTGGTGGTTTATCTTGACTAGATAATGATTATGGAGGGTTTTTCTCGAGGGGGACAGAGGTGCAATTCCCTTCTCCTCCTATGGTGTAGACACAGGCTACGTCTTACTGCGGGTGACATGAATTTGGATCACTTGGCTACCGTAGTATCTGCTGGGTTTCTCCACTATCATTATTTTTTTCCATCTGTAATTAATGAATGGGGGAGCCTTTTTGTTGTTGTTGTTGTTCAGTCAGGCTTAGTGAGGTGGACTTGACATACAATAAAAATTACCCTTCAGTGTATGCTTGTGAGTTCCGGCCAACGTATACAGTCGTGTCACTGGCAGTACAAATCAAAATACAGAATCGTTCTATCACTCCTCGAAGGCTGCGCTTTGCCCTTCCTAGTCAACTGGTCCCCAACGTCCGGCTCCCGGAAACCACTGCGCTGTTTTCTCTCCCTCCGTCGCTGCAGCACTGTCTTTTCTAGAATGTCAAATACAACGTGTAGCCTTGTGAATCAGGCTTCCTTCGCTTGGCAAAATGCATCGAAGACCCATTCCTCTTGTGTCTGACTGTAGTGTTCCAAGACACAGACGGATGCTCATTAGTCTACTTAGCCACAGTATAGACATCTGAGTTCCATTTCGGTTTTTGGTGATTATGAATAAAGCCGCAATAGAAATCCATGTATAGGGGCGCCTGGGTGACTCGGTTGAGCATCCAACTGCGGCTCAGGTCGTGATCTCACAGTCCATGAGTTCCAGCCCCGCATCGGGCTCTGTGTGTACAGCTCAGAGCCCGGAGCCTGCTTCACATTGTGTGTCTCCCTCTCTCTCTGTCCCTCCCCTACTTGCACTCTGTCTCTCTCTGTCAAAAATAAATAACCATTAAAAAAACTAGAAAAAAAAAAGAAGGATAGGCTTGCTGGGGTTGCATGATGAGTGGATGCTTAGCTTTTTTTTTTTTTTTGCCATCAGGAGACAATTGCATCATAAGTCTTTTATTTTTTGCATCGCAAGTCTTTTTTAATGTTTTTTTTTTTTTTTTTTTTTTGTAGGCTCCACACGCAACGTAGGGCTTGAACTCATGACCCTGAGATTAAGGGTCATGTGCTCTGTGGACTGAGCCAGCCAGGCACCCCTCTTTTCTATTTTTTTTTAAAAACAAAATCTTCCTTGACTTCACCTCCCTCCTCTGGTATTACTGTCTCTCTCTGCTCCTGTTGCCACAAAACCTCTCTAAAGACTTTTCCCCACCAAAGGTCTTTGGATTTCCCACTGCCTTGTTAAGGTCTCCCACAGTTGCCAAACTTCAGCCGGGATCTTTTGCATTCCCCAGC
This sequence comes from Lynx canadensis, assembly GCF_007474595.2. Lineage (NCBI taxonomy): Eukaryota > Metazoa > Chordata > Mammalia > Carnivora > Felidae > Lynx > Lynx canadensis. The sequence goes on from NC_044317.1 coordinate 53,058,680, forward strand.
AGCACTGGACTCGAACCCTGCCTCCTTGAAGCCCTTGCCCTCTTGGCTTCCTGGACACCCGAGTCTCCCAGTTTTTTTCTTACATGAGAATTTTTTATTTTTTATTTATTTTTTATTTTTTTTAAATGTTTATTTATTTTTGAGAGAGAGAGAGACAGAGCATGAACAGGGAAGGGGCAGAGAGAGAGGGAGACACAGAAGCTGAAACAGGGGCCAGGCTCTGAGCTGTCAGCACAGAGCCCGACGCGGGGCTCGAACTCACGGACCGTGAGATCATGACCTGAGCTGAAGTCGGACGCTTAACCGACCAAGCCACCCAGGCGCCCCAAGAATTTATTTTTTAACAAAAAATTTTTTTAATTAAATAAATTGGTTTATTTACTTTGAGAGAGATAGAGTGAGCAGGGGAGGGGCCGAGAGAGAGGGAGAGAGAGAATCCCAAGCAGGTTCTGCACTGTCAGTGCCAAGCCCCTTGTGGGGCTCGAACTCAGGAACTGTGAGATCATGATCTGAGCTGAAACCAAGAATCAGACGCTTAACCGACTAAGCGACCCAGGGGCCCTTCTTACTTTTTTTTTTTTATCAGTTTTTTTTTTAAGTTTATTCATTTTGAGAGAGTGTGAATGGGGGAGGGGCAAAGAGGGAGAGGGAGAGATAGAATCCCCTGCAGGCTCCGCACCGTGAGCTCCGACCTGGAGCTCAGATCCATCAACTGTGAGACCATGACCTGAGCTGAAGTCAGATGATTAACTGACTGAGGCCACCCAGGCAACGTTTTCTTCCTACACTTGCAATCACTCCTGCTTGGGGCCCTTTGCTGGGTCTTCCCCATATTAGCTTCCCTTGTCTCCCAGGTGAGTTCATTCAGTCTCATGGCTCCAGATACCATCTCTAACCCAAAGACTCCCAGATCTAGGGTTCCAGCCCCAGACTTCTCCGTGACTGCCATATATTCCAATGCCACAACGGCACCTGAGTGTCAGACATCTTTGCAATGTCCAAACCCAGAGCCATGCGATCAACAAGTGAGTCTTCCTCAATAACCCCCTCCACCCACATCTCCCCTCTCTAAATCAACAGCACCGGGGCCCCTGGGTGGCTCGGTTGGTTAAGCGTCAGACTTCGGCTCAGGTCATGATCTCATGGTCTGTGGGTTCAAGCCCAGCATTGGGCTCTGTGCTGACAGCTCAGAGCCTGGAACCTGCTTCCAATTCTGTGTCTCCCTCTCTGTCTGCCCCTCCCCTGCTTGTGCTCTGTCTCTCTCTCAAAAATAAAATAAAAACATGAAAGTAAATAAGCACCATCAATCACCCAGTTGCTCAGTCTACAGATCGAGGAATAAAGATTATTACTATTTTAAAAAAATATTTATTTTGGGGAGAGTACGAGAGGAGGAGGGGCGGGTGGGGGGGGTGGGCAGAGGATCCGAAGTGGGCTCTGCACTGACAGGCTGACAAGCAGAGAGCCTGATGTGGGGCTCCATCTCTCAAAACTGTGAGATCTTGACCTTAGCGGAAGTCAGAAGCTCAACAGACTGAGCCGCCCAGGTGCCCCAGGATTATTACTATTTTTTTTAATTTTTCATGTTTATTTTTGAGAGAGAGACACACACACACACACAGAGTGGGGGCGGGGGGGGGAGCTGAGAGAGGGAAACACAGAATCTGAATCAGCCTCCGGGCTCTGTGCTGTTAGCACAGCCAGATGCGGGGCGAACTCACAAATCCGAGATCATGACCTGAGCGGATGCTTAATGGACCGAGCCATCCAGGCACCCCTGCCCTATTTTTCTTTATTGTGTTGGCCACAACCCCCAATTTATTCTCCCCCCCCCCCACAATTTATTCTTTTTAAATGCCTTTATCATCTCCCCAGTACAACGTAAGCTCCAAGAAGAAAAAGACTTTCTCTTAGTCACGTGCTATATATCTTCAGAGCCCAAGCAACGCCTAGCATTACACTAGGCGCTGAATGAACAGTTATGATTTAACAGGTTAGACATCAACGTAACACCATTCACGTACGGACTCTTTGCCTCTTTGCCAGGCGGCGGAGGGGTATTTAGTTGTACACACAACATTCGCATGCGTACAAGATCCGGGAAGTGTGTTAGGGAAAGGGGCGGAGCATCGAGGAGTCTCGCGCATGGAGGCGGTTGGAGCCGAAAGCGAAAGGTGGTGGGGGCTGGGGTTTGGTGCGGTACCCGCGTGCGCACTGCGGCCTGCAGCCAGCCGCGGCAAAGGAGTTTAAGGTGCCCGTGGGCGGGGAAGTGACCTTGCGCGTGCGCAGTCCCCGCGGCGCCGCCAGGTCCCTGTGTGTGGGTCGTTCTGGATCGCGCCGCGCGTGCGCAGCGCGGCCGGCGGAGGGATTTGAGGCTGGCTCCACCCCTTGCCCCTGTCGCGAGCCGAGGCCGCGCGGGCTCGTGAGCAGCGGCCTGGTGCGCGCGCTGGGCGGGCGACTGAGGGAGACCGACGCGGGCGCCGCCGTAGTCGAAGCGAGAGCGGGAGTCCCTGCTGCTGAGGGGCCGCCGCAACCGCCGCGAGCCCCCGGACCGTCTCCAGGCCGAGGAGGGCGCCGCGCGGCGGGTGAGTGAGACTGAGTGGCCTTACCGGGTGCGGAGCCGCTACCCACAAACCCCTGCGGTGGGCCCTAGCCTTTTCCCCGCGGCCGGGCCCCCTTCCCGCGCCACCGCCGCAGGACCTTTCTGGACCCCTTTCCCAGACTCCTCTGGGCACCGAGGCCCTCTTCCCACAGCTCTCCCGCGGCCCCTTACCCACAGGCCCTTGCGGTGTGTTGCTTTTTTTTCTTCCTCGTCTCCGCGGCGCCCTGGACCCTTACCCATAATTCCTTTCGCCTTTGGGGGCCTGCATTTATTACCCACAAGCCCCCAGCTCGAGGGCCTTGTCGCTTACCAGATTCTTCCCTTGATCGGAGACTTCCTGTGATTGTCGCCCCCATAACCTGTTCTCCAAGGTGTGGGACCACCAGCCGCCATTGGTTTGGACCTCCCTCGTAAGGATCGTTGAGCCCCCCCACACGCTCGCAGGGAACCTCCCAGCCCCACGGCTACTTGCTCGGGACCCTGAGACTTTAACTCCTCGTAAACTCTTTTTCAGTCATTGCTGCCCTTACCAGCCTTGCCTTGCCCTCTCACAGCCTTCCCCCGTGAACTTCATATTTCTCATTCAGATTTAGTTCTTTGCCGTGAGCCATACGATCATTCCGTGTTCTTCCAGGACCTGCTTTAGTACTGAGATCTTACTCCTCTTTCTTTTTCTTCTTGGGAGTCCCGGGATTACAGGGGCTTCGTCTCTCCCGGTCACCCTAACCTAAGGCCGTCCTTCCTCCCTCAGACTTGGCAAGATGACCCAGTTTCTGCCACCCAACCTTTTGGCCCTCTTTGCTCCCCGTGACCCTATCCCATACCTGCCACCCTTGGAGAAACTGCCACATGAGAAACACCACAATCAACCTTACTGTGGCATTGCGCCCTACATCCGAGAGTTTGAGGTGAGTTCGCTGAGCAGACTCTTAGTGGTTTGGGTTCTGAGGCCGGGGAGCTGGATTTGAGAGTCCAGTTTCTGGACACTTTCTGTGTGATTTAGGCGGGGGACTTACTCTTTCTGATTCTCAGCTTCTCTGTCTTAAATGGGGTTGATAATGCTTCCTTGTAGGGTTTTTGTGAAAATTCAGTAAGTAGCAGCTGAGGATTCAGGTTCTGGGGTCAGGCAGTCCTTGGCACACCATTTATCAGCCATGTGACCTTGGGCAAATGGTGTGTTCTCTTACTTGATTTCTGCATTTTTTGCCAGGGGATAGTAGTATTTTCCTCATAGTGTTGGTGGGGAATTAACTGCGACACTTATTACAGGGCTGGGCACCAACCAGTCAGCAAAACGTCAGTGTTACTGCGTTGACCGGTTTTGTTGTTAATAGGACGATGTTCGTGTGGGCTTGAGGATGTCGGCTATGCAACTGCAGGGAAAACACAAATATGTAACTTGGGCCTCTGTTTTTGTCGTTGGTAAAACTGGCCTGACAACATCCACCTTCTAAGGTGCATCAGAACACACCTGAGAAATGCTGGCACACAGCCAGAAGTCAGAAGCGGGAAGTTCTGGCCTCAAGTAAGAAAGGGCCGTGAAGGTGGAGGAAGCTGCAGGGTAGAAGTTAGTGGAGAGATAACAGGAGGTTGGCTCTTTAGTGGGATTTGCCGCCCTCGGTGAACCGGTACTGGGAAGTGTTATTAGCTAATTAAACTAATTTAATGGCTACAGGCCAGTGGCGTCCTTGATGATGTGGTCATGTGGCAGTCACCGTTTAACGAGTGGCTGGGGAGATCTTCAGGAACTGCCCTGGCCCTCAGGAGGGGTCCAGTCATTGCTTCTGAACTGCACTGTCCTCTTCTTGGGCATCAGCCCTGGTCCCGATCTCTGTCTATGATAACGGACAAATCTTTTGCAGATTGGGGTTTTTGGTAAACACGAAGGGATCGTTCTGATTTTTCTCGTATCTTTAAAGAAAGACCACAGAATAAAAGATCAAGTTTTTATTTGTTTATCTTTTAAACGTATTTATTTTTGAGAGGAGAGAGCACGCACACACAAGCAGGGGAGGGACAGAGAGACAGGGAGACACAAAGTCTGAAGCAGACTCCATGCTCTGAGGTGTCAGCACAGAGCCCAGTGTGGGGCTAGAACTCATGAACCATGAGATCATGACCTAAGCCGAAGTCGGATGCTCAACCGACTGAGCCATCCAGACGCCCCAAGATCGAGTTGTTTGTTTTTGTTTTTATTTTCAGTTTTTTTTTTAATGTCTATTTATTTTTGACAGAGAGAGAGAGAGAGAGACAGAGCATGAGCGGGGGAGGGGCAGAGAGAGTCCCAGGCAGGCTCTACACTGTCAGCACAGAGCCCGACACAGGGCTCGAACTCACAGACTGTGAGATCATGACCTGAGCCGAAGTCAGATGCTCAACCGACTGAGCCACCCAGGCGCCCCAAGATCGAGTTTTTGTTAATTTCAGCAGGCATAAAACTGCTCTATCAGGTTGCTGTAGAAGTTTCTGAATTCTTCTGATTTGTCTACTTTTCTGGTCACAGACTGGGAACAGTTTGTGGGTAGCACTGGTCTGTGGACCAGGTTTTGATGCCACTCCCCACCTCCACTGGCCTGGGAACTGTCCGTGTTTGCTTGTTTGTGTGTGAGTGGCTGAGGCACGTGTTGTTTTCTGGATGGGTGTCCCTTGCAATTTCCCCCTGTCCCTCCCACCCTGTCACCTGTCTTCTTATTTCCAGGACCCTCGAGATGCCCCTCCCCCAACTCGAGCAGAAACCCGGGAGGAACGCATGGAAAGGAAGGTATGTAATTTTCATCTCTTAGCCACATGTCGTTTTGCCATTTTCTCTCCAGGATGTTCCCTGACATCAGGGCACTTCTTTCCTCATTCAGTTGTCCACCTTTTTCCCGACAGAGACGGGAAAAAATTGAGCGGCGACAGCAGGAAGTGGAGACAGAGCTAAAAATGTGTAAGTCTCTCTTCTCTTCCCATCTCTTTTTCTTCAAACCTTCTTGCATTTCTCTCCGGCTAATCCAACCCAGGACTCTAATTTGGGACGGTGGGGGTTTTAGGCCACAAAGTTGGCCAAGCACTGTGTTTGGTTTAGGATTTAGAAGTACAGCGTGGGGTCAGGGTTGGTGGGAAGGGAGGCCTGGTACCTCGGGCTGCTCACTGTACGGGGGAGTGCACTCAGGGAGACTCCCACAACCAGCTGGGTGTCCTGGGCTGCAGGACAGATCCGTTATAGTCGTAGTCATTAACCAGACTCACAGAGGGTCACGTCGGTCTCAAGTGGCCCTTTCTTGTTGGAGTAAGGATGTTGTAGTTGGAAGACTCGGTCTTTCTTTCAGCTCTTGTGAGGCTGGTGAATCGTGTCATTTTGGACCTTATTCCCTGGAGCGGCACGTTTCCTCAGGGCTCTTATGCAGATGCCAAGCATCTAAAGGCCTGATACCAGCCGAGAGCTCTCTGAGCAATGACTCACCAGAGCTGCCTTCCTGTCCTTTCTCAGACCCTGTGTTCAAACCGCATTCAGAATTTCCTCTTCCCACCTGGTCTCCTTGGATGTTTTCTTCCCTGGAACATGGCCATGTAGCCTTGCTAGTCATGCTCTCTGTTGTTGCCACCCAGTTTGTTTTTAACACTTTCTTTACTCCTTTCTCCGGTTCGTTACCACTACCTGTCCTGTTACTCTCTGAATGTCCCAGATCTGACCCTTCGCTCCATATGTGTCACCACTCAGGTTTTCTCTTGCTTGGACACACAGTAACCGTCTGATTACCTGCGTGCCTGTCTCCACCAAGTTCTTTGGGTCTTTTTAAAGTAGAACTTTGGGGGCGCCTGGGTGGCGCAGTCGGTTGAGCGTCCGACTTCAGCCAGGTCACGATCTCGCGGTCCGTGAGTTCGAGCCCCGCGTCAGGCTCTGGGCTGATGGCTCAGAGCCTGGAGCCTGTTTCAGATTCTGTGTCTCCCTCTCTCTCTGCCCCTCCCCCGTTCATGCTCTGTCTCTCTCTGTCCCCCCAAAAAATAAAATAAACGTTGAAAAAAAAAATTAAAAAAAAAATAATAAAGTACAACTTTGTATCATTTTCTGCTAACATCTTCCTTTTGCTCTCAGCTTAAAGATGAAAGTCTCTTTCCTGCCCACTGTTTCAAACTTGTTGTGCACTGTGCTTCCTTCCCTCTTGAGCTACAGCGGCCTCTTCTCATGCCTCGTTCTTGTTGGAACGTTCCTTGGCATTGGGCTTTGGCCCAGGCTGTTCCCCCAGTCTCTGATGACACCTTGGTTTATGTGTAACAGCTCTTTGTATCCCTGTTCAGCTGTCACTTCTCAAGGAAGCCTTTCGTGACTTCCTTGCTCGGGTCAAGTCACCTTGTGCGCTGAAAGCCCCGAGTCCTGCTACAGGTTGGTCGCTTTGGTCTGCAGGGGAGATTTGAAGATCATCTCCATCTCTACGCTGTGGGTTCACAGCTGCTCTAAGAGAGCAGTGTTTGGATGCGATTTGCTCACCACCTTGGCCCCAGCTGCTATAGGGCTCGGCACACAGAATTGTCGGCAGTTAATTTGGGGAGTCTTGGTTGCATTGTAGGGCACAGGCCTTGCAGTCTGACCCTTGTGCGTTGTAACCCCGATCCTGCTGCTAAACTGCCAGGTGGCCTTGGATAAATGTTTTCTCCCCTTAGAAGTTATTTTCCACACTTTTAAGAATGGGATCTTGGTAGGTTAAACGACATCATAAAGATGTAGTTGGTCGAATTCAGGATGTGGGAAAGGGTATAAAACAAAGTTGTAACTCAGTTTCTTTAACAAATAAATGACAAGGAGAAAAAGGGCAGGGAATGGACCAAAAACGATTAAAGAATCAAAAGATCGGTCAAGCAAGGGATGTGTATGCTTGTTTGGATCCTGATTTAAATGAGGTAACTGCATTGGGGCGCCTGGGTGGCTCAGTCAGTTAAATGCCCAACTTTGGCTCAGGTCTTGATATCATGGTTTGTGGGTACAGAGTCCTGCATCAGGCTCTGTTCCGTCAGCTTCAGATCTATGTCCCCCCTGCCCCGTTCTTTTTAAATAAGCGTTAAAAAAAAAAAAACAAAACTAACTTTAAAAGTCCAGTTTTGGAAATAGCGGAGTACATTTGAACCCTGGGTTTCGGGTTAAGGAGCTGACCTTTTAAGGTCTAGTAAGAGTACAGTGGTGATGATTTCTTTAAAACTCTTTGTTAGAGACTGTAATGCTATGTCTGGTGTTTGATTTAAAATACTTTGGTGGGATGGGGGTACAGATGAAGCAAACATGGCCATGTGCTGATAATTGAAGCTGGTTCATAGGGCTTCATTATATTCTTCTCTGCTTCCCTTAGTGTTTGAACTTCTGCATAACTGGAAAGAAAAAAAAAAAAAAAAAAAAAAACGGGTCAAGTACGTTAGGGTTTTCATGGCCCTAAGAGCCTCCATCTCCAACTACAGAAGTTGGCTCTGCCTTGTCACCCGTAGCAGCTACCATTTGAGGGGACCTTGTCCCTTGTTAAGCAATTGGTGTACTTCATACCGTTGACTTCTCCCAGCTTCCAAGTGTGGCGGGGGGTTATTACTCCCATTTTTAAGATCAGGAAACCCGGGGCTCGTTGAGGGCAGTATACTTCCCAAGAGCCGAGAGTTTCGAAATACTTTTCCTACCATCTGAAAGCCTAAACAGGCTTCCCGGCTCCATAGGGTGTTTCTTCAGGCTCCTGCTCGGGGTTGCTACCTAGATAATCCCTTTAACCAGGGGTTTTCCAAGGGCAGAGGTGCCAGCACGGGAGTTCCCTGAGTTTGTGCGCACAAGTGCACCAACTGGTGAGCTGCTGACCGGCTTCAGTTCTCTGCTGCCCTCTTCCTGCTGACGTCTTCTTTTTGCAGACACATGGGTGTTCTCGGCTCGGCTGCACTAGTTTTTGCCTTTGGCCACACTCAAGGGCAACCCCTCAAGTAAGCAAGAACCGCAGAGAGTTATGCGGTGTCCCTTGGATGCTGCCGGGCACCTCCACGGCACGTCAGGAAGTTTCAGGTCTCTGCTGTTTGGCCTTGGTCCTCTCCCCCATCCCCTGCAACCATTGTAGCCTTAGCATTCCTACCCCACCTGTTAGGCCACCTGCTGCCTAGGGTTGGCAGATGCGTTTCCCGTTGCAGCTGTGATGGTTTCAGGTCTTCAGTCAGTTGTCCTCATCCTGGTGAGGCCTTTCCTGACCTGCCCATTACAACTCTTCAACCTGGGTCTGTCACTGTGTGATGGAACCAGATGACTTCCTCACCGAGTTTGCTGTCGGCCTCCCCGCATGAGTATCTGAGCTTCGAGAGGACGGGGCTGTGTTTTGTCTTGTGCGCCACCGAATCCCTGGCTCCGTACGACGGTTCCGGGAACTCGCCAGCACTGCACAGATACTGTTGGACGAACGGACGGGAGCGGTCGGTGTAGATCGAGATACCAGGGCACAGAAAACTACGACACAGAAGGATGAGGGATGGTGAGGAACTGAAGGGGGTAGGCGCAAAGATGGCGTTGTCTTCAAAGGCCACCGTCACTTTCCAGGTAGTTAGGCTCAGTTCTCCGGTTTGTAATACATTCCCTGAAGTCATCTTGAGTTTCGCTTGTGTTCACAGCCTAGCCTCCTCAGATCTGCAGCTTTGTTTCTCTGGCTTCTTGCAGCACCCAGGCTGTCATCCTGAGAAGCTGGTGTGTAGGTGTTCAGTATGGAGCTTGATAGTTAGAACACCGGGGCTGTGAGGTTGGGCTGGGACGTAAAGCCGGGCTTGGCCTCTTTGCTGCTCTGACACTTTTCCTCTTCCAAGCTTCGGGGGTTGGCTTAGTTTCCGTTTGCAGAATGAGGATTCATTTTCAGCGTGCGGCAGTGTCTGGGCCTAATTATGTGTTCAATAAATTATTAGCGTTCATTTTTTTACATTCTCCTGGGATACGGCATGTCATTCTACGGGTTGTGCTGTGTCGTGTCACATGGAAGAACCGCCTTTGCTCTGAAGTGGTCGGGGTGCCTTTGGGACCCTGGCAGGAGTCGAGGACTGCTGTGTGTGCTTGGGCCTCTATAGTTGGTGAAAAGGACTTCTTCCCAGGCCTGACCCACCAGAATCCCCCCTGGAATTGGTTTTGTAATAGGTTTTGGCTCCTTTCTGTGGAGATGGTTGTTCCTCAGTGGCCTCGTGGTAGGAGGGTTGGGAGTAAGCGCCTGTTGAGCATTTCGTGCGCTCCAGCACCAGGCCTGGGTTTCTCCCTGGGGCACAGAGGTCATGGGGCAGAAAGTAGGCGGACACTGCTAGGCTCTCTCCCAGCCTTTGAGCTCCGGTTTTCCTGAGGGCTGTAGGTGCAAGCTGTGTCGTTGGGTGGCAGCGTGGCCCCGCAGCTGAGGGAGGGAGCCTGGCACCTGGAGTGGTCAGGCTGCCTCTGGATGCCCAGCCTTCACCTGGAAGGGGCTGGGGCTTTAACATATGTAGGTCTGAAATGGTGTTCAGACTCCTGGCCCCCATCCAGTGTCAGCTTGAGGTCAGCCTGTCCCCTTCCCCCATCAGCCTAAACTGGTTACTGAGATAAAGGCTGCTGTGCCCCAGGGAAACTGGAAAACGGAGCGTGTCCGAGGTCTCCAGGTCACCAGCAATTTGATTTTAACGGATCTCTGTCCGTCCGTCTTTCTTGCTGTGTGTGACTGTTGATATTTTCTACTTACACATTCTTTTCTTCTGCACAGGGGACCCTCACAATGATCCCAATGCTCAGGGTGATGCCTTCAAGACTCTCTTTGTGGCTAGAGTGGTGAGTCCCCAGCTCCCCAGCCCTGGAGCCCCAGAGAAGCCAAAACCCTGGGCTGCTGAGAGCTTGGGTGTGGGACAAAGGACAGTAGGCTAGGTCCTGGAATGTTCTGAGGGCTTGGGGATGGTTAATTTCTCCCACTTAACTTTGTGTCTGTCTGTCTCCTGGTAGAACTATGACACAACAGAATCGAAGCTCCGGAGAGAGTTTGAGGTGTACGGACCCATCAAAAGAGTGAGTGGACTGGGACGGGGGGTTATTTGAATTGGAAAGGGATTTGGTGGCGGGGTGTGGAGGGAGAAGGCTGGTTCCTGGCCCCAAGGATGCATCGCATCATTTCAGGGCTTCAGAGTCCATGGGCTGCCTTTCCATTCTGACTGTACTTCCTTGCAGGGGATTTTGGGTAGCAGGAGTAAAATTAAGAAGTGGTAACTAGCCAAGCCCGTTTGTTTACCGTTGTCTGCGGCTCCCGTTGCTGTGAGGCAGAGGCGGGTAGTCAGGACGGAGACTGTCAGGTCCATGGAACTGGAAGTATCTGCCGTCTGGCCCTTTAGGGAAGATGTAGAAGCGTGTGCCGATTGCTGTTGTGGAGCAAGGCTCTGTGTTTAACTGGCGGGCCTCAATTTCATCGAAAAGTCCCCTGAGCGCTCTGAGCAGTAGTGAGGGCTTGAGATCAGTGTGCGCGTCCACTGCTGAGCCCGGTGCTGGGAGGGCATTAGTCACCTGGGACTCTCAGGGACAGGGACAGGGACGGGGACAGGGTGTGAGGCATCTGTCGCTGGCGTAGGCCGCCTCTGTGGTTGAAAGGGTGGGATTTCCTTGTCTGAGAACTAATCTCTGTGCCGCCCCCCACCGGCTGCCTCCCTCAGATACACATGGTCTACAGCAAGCGGTCAGGAAAGCCCCGTGGCTATGCCTTCATCGAGTACGAACATGAGCGAGACATGCACTGTGAGTACCTCTGGCCTGAGCCCTGCCCTCTGACCCTCTCTCTTCTCTGCTGCCCAGCCCCTTCCTGTCGTCTGTCCCCAACCCCTGCCCTGCCAAACCTGACATTAGCGATGTCTCTTCTCCTCCTCCCTCTGTTTCTGATATATCTTTTTTTTTTTATATACGTGTTTTTTAAAAAACAAAAACCAAAATCCCCCACAACGTGTGTGTGTGTGTGAACCCGGGGAGGTAAGTGTCACACGTTGAACCTCAGGGGCAAGGAGGGAACTGGGTGGGAGCTGGGGCCAGCTGGATGCGGGGGGGAGGGGTCGGGTGTTCGGGGAGCCTCTCCCCATTCCCCCCACCAGAAGTGGGGGTGGCTAGGTCAGAATGAGGACTGGCCTTTGAACCTGCCCTCTCTTCCCCCCAGCAGAACTGGGGCTGGGCCACCCGACCCTCCGCCTCCCCACCCCTGGCCCCCCACCCTGTTCCTCAGCGGGCAGTGGGCCTGTAGGCGTGTTCGGCGCCTGCCCCCACATCTCCAAAGCCCCCTTTGAGGCCGCGGCGGCGTCCACATGGGCAGGGATGGGTGGGCGGGGGCGGGCAGGGCTGCGGCGTGTCCAGGGGCCGCCGTATTAATTGACTGTTCTTATTGTCACTGCAGCCACCACGCAGCTGGCTTGCAGCTGATGCTTACGCTCCCCTTACAACACCTCAGTGTATGGTTGGTATAAGGGTTTGTATCATGGGTAAGATCACTCAGCACCGCACACTAGCCCAGCTTAGCCAGGCAGTGCAGGAGCAGTGAGGCCTCCCTCCTCCCATCCCCAGTCGCCCCCTCAGCCTCCCCGCACCCGGAACCCTTTCCTTGTTTGGGTGCCCTTTGTCCCTCCTGCCACCCCTGCCCCCAGTCCACAGGCTCTCTGGTAATCTTGTCGGTCCCAGGAAGGGAAGGACGGACCCTGATTGGAAAGGCGTCTGGCCTCTCCAGTTGGGCTCCACCCAGCCCCTGACTTAACCTGGCTTCATGGCGTCAGTGGGAAGGTTACAGGAATGCCGAAGACAGGACGCACTGGGGGGAGGGCTCCGCATGGAACCCTTCAATCCTTTGCTCCCTGCCCCCGTGCTTCTGTGGGGCTGTCACTGTGGTGGCCCTGGAGAATCTTTCTGGTTGCTAGATTCAGGGTGCTGTGCCCCTTTTCTGTCTGCCTTCTCCTGGTCGAGGCCTACCTAAGGGCCGTGGTGCCCAGCGGCTCTGCAGAGTGCACGGAATTGGGGATTGGAGTGTGGGAGGGACCAAGTGACAGGCTGCCAGGGGCTGAAGGTGTCGTAGATTCTACTTAAAACCCTTCCGCTGTCTATAGAGACCTAAGAGAGGGAGAGAAAGACGAGCCTAGAAGCACACATGTCACGTGGTTTCTTTGCTGGTACTCCTGGGTTGGGCTTCTTCCGGGGTTTGGGACACTGAACCAGAGCAGGGTTCCTTTGCCTGACTGTGTTCCCGGTCCTTCACTCCCGTCCCCCCAACTACCCTCCTCTGGGTTCGGGGGCCGAGCGGCCCCTCCTCCTCAGATCCTGGGCTGCACGCCATCTCCTGGACCCCTTGAGGCTGCCCCTTTGGGTGCCAGCCTTTGACCTACAGGTGGCGGGAGGGAGTGTGGAACTCGAGTTGGAAAAGTCCTTCTATGTGCTGCGAGGGGGCGGGGCGTGTGCCTAGTTTAGCGTGGACTTTACCGGGAAAGGTGAGGGCGCACAGGTTCTCTGAGGCCTCCCCAGCCGCCTTCTTAAATGCAATAAGATAGTCCCGGGACTTTACCAGCTCCTAGACTTGATGTTAATCCTTGTCTCCCCCTCTTTCAAGGCCTCCATGAGGTTTCTCTGGGGTCCGCCACTTCCTCTGCCTGCCTCCAGGTGGTGCAGGAGACGTGGTTCCTCTCCCTCTCCACTGGCTCCCTAGAACCCCCCCACTTCCCTCCCTGTAGCTTTAGCTGACCCCATGGTGGTGGGTGTGGGGTCTGTGCGCGTGCTCAGGTAAGCTTGGGGGCTCCAGGTAAGCGGTCCCGTGTCCCCCCCCGGGAAGCCCGCCTCCTCGCCAGGCCCCCAGGAGTTGCCGAGCCCCCCCCATCCCGCTCGGTTTGGACACCCGCAAGGCCGGCATCGGTAAATGGCACCTTTTTCTCTTCCTCTGGTTGTTATTTGGGGGGGAGCGGGCTGGGGCGGGGCAGGGTATTGTGGTTGGTTGAGGACAACTCCCTAGGCCAGGGCTGGGGGTGGGAAACGGACTTTTTTGGCCTTCCCGACGCCCGTGTGAGACAGGCCCTGGGTTGGGCCTGCCCACTGCTGTGCCCTGCCCAAGAGCAGGAACATGCCTCACCCCGAATCTCCCCCTCTACTCCTCGCTCTGCCCGGCAGGCTCAGGCTGGGGTTGGCCTCCCAGCGTTTGTTGAGCAGGGGCTGTGGAGGGAGAGATGGGACGGGGGCTGGGATTGGGTAGCAGTCAGTCGGCTCAGGTAAGGCAGGAATTGTGAGGAGCACCGCACGCCTCCCATGCCTCCCTCCACTTTCCCTCTCCCCCACCTGCTGTAGGGGGCCCCTCCAGGCCCCCTGGGAGCACCGTAACCCCACCCTTCTGCTCCCTGCCATCTCCTGAAGATTTCTCCCACCCTTTTCTGGTTCATTTTCTGTTCTGATGTCTGTTCCCCCCACACTCACCTCCGTCCCCCAAAACACAAAAAAATAATAAAATAAAACGGTGTGAACTGGGGTGCAGCGCGGCCCAGCTGGGCCTCCTCCCCCAGCACGATGTTTTAGGGTGCATGCCTGGGGTTGTGGAGGAGCCCTCCCCCACAGCAGAGTCCAACCTTAAGTTAACCTTCAGTTTCTTTGCAGCGACTTTGGCCGCCTGGACAGGAGGGGGCTGCTCTGTCGGGTGGGAGTAGGCAGGGCTTGGCAGCCCAGGTGGGTGGGTGGTGGTTGGGGTGGTCCTGCTCCCCCCAGTAGCAATTGGGGGGTGATGAACAAGTTCTGAGATGGAGCAGGCCCCTCCTGGTTTGGGAGAGGGTCAGTCTGGCTGTCAGTTGCCTGGCTGTCTGGTGGGCGTGTGCTTGCGTGCGTGTGTGTGCGCGTGCGCGTGTGTGTGTGTGTGTGTGTGTGTGTGTGTGTGCGCCTGCACACAGAGTGCCTTGAAGGGGACATGGGGGTGGGGATGCCACAGAGCCGGGCCCTGTCCTGACTAGAGGACCCTCTGGGGACTCTTTCCCCCTCCCCCCCCCCCCCACGTCTGTTGCAGCCGCTTACAAGCACGCAGATGGCAAGAAGATTGACGGCAGGAGGGTCCTTGTGGACGTGGAGAGGGGCCGAACCGTGAAGGGCTGGCGGCCCCGGCGGCTAGGTGAGCGCTCCCTGTGTGGGCTGGGCCCCGGCGGGCCTGCATCCCTTCTGCATTCCCTGCCACTTTCTGCCTGCCTGGCTGCTCACGTCTTTCCTTCCTCTCTCCAGCTTGTCTCTCATCACCGTCATCATTCCTGAGGGCTGTCTTCCTGTTCTGGGTTACTCTCTAGTTGGTGGACTTCCTCTCTTTGTGCCTCATTCTCCTTATCCTGGAAAGTGGGGGTCACCTCAGAGTTCACCAAGCTCAGCATACCAGATGCCCAGCTTGGCAAGGAGCCCCTGGTAGGGTTGTAAATGTCACCCTCTCATCCACTGACTCTTTGCTCTTGCTTGTCTGTTGATACGTTGGTTCAGCAAATGCCTGTTT
This sequence comes from Lynx canadensis, assembly GCF_007474595.2. Taxonomy (NCBI): domain Eukaryota; kingdom Metazoa; phylum Chordata; class Mammalia; order Carnivora; family Felidae; genus Lynx; species Lynx canadensis. The sequence goes on from NC_044317.1 coordinate 53,073,731, forward strand.
ACCATATTTTTCCTTTTTTTTAAATCTTTTTGTTTATTTTTGAGAGGGAGAGAGAGAGAATACCAGCAGGGGAGGGACAGAGAGAGAGGGAGACACAGAATCCAAAGCATCTCTGGGCTCTGAGCTGTCAGCACAGAGCCCGACATGGGGCTCAAACTCAAGAACTATGAGATCATAACCTGAGCCAAAGTCAGATGCTTAACCGACTGAGCCACCCAGGCGCCCCCCATGTTTTTACTCTAATTTTTTTTAATGTTTATTTCTTTGGAGAGGGAGAGAGAGCCATGTGCATGGGGCGGGGGGTGGGGGGGCTGAGGGAAGGAGAGAATCCCAAGCAGGTTGCATGTTGTCGGCACCCAGCCAGACACGGGGCTCAGTCCCACGAACCATAAGATCGTGACCTGAACCGAGATCAGGAGTTGGATGTTTAACTGACTGAGCCACCCAGGCGCCTTTAACCATGTGTTTTAGTCAAGAGCAAGGCATACATATATGACGGTCTTTGTCTGTCTCTAATTGTCATTCACAGTGTCAGTCAAGGTCAGTTTGGTTGCAGGTATCAGAAATACATTTGAGGATCTTAAAGCACAAAGGAGCCTTGTTGATTGAGAATCCCACGGACCCTTTGGAGCCCAAAGATGTGTGATGCCAGTTGGCCTGAAGGGGACCTGGTAGCCAGACCTTAAAGTTGCCAGGAGCCACCTCTGGTGTCACTGCAGCTTGCTTCTGTCTTGCCTGCTATCTGTGCAGACTGATCTCTTCTGTGTTTCCCTGCACTGGCCCAGTGTGTGTCCTGCTTTATACTCAGTCTTGACTGAGTCTCTGCGTTTTGGGGTGGGTGGATCTCAGTGGCTCAGCCTTGGGCCTGGACCTGGGTCTGAGGTCTTGCCATCCAAACATGCCTGTTAAGGACCTACTTCTTTGGGGGTGAGTGACAGTTGTCCAAGAAGATGGTCCTCCTTGGGTAGACCTGTCAGATGGATCAGTACTCTGCTCTTAATCCTGCCTTCCCGCCCACTCTTCTCACCCTGAACTTGCCTGTGTGACAGAGACCACACATTCAACTGCTGGGTCTCTGAACAACAGATCGCTTTTTATCTTGCCCTCATTTCTCTGGGGTGGAGTGAGTTCTTCAGAGTGCTGTTTCCTGTTCTGGTAGAATCCCGGAATCCCAGAATCTTCTAGGCCAGTTGGCATTCAAATTTTGCGATAGCAGTACCTAGTAATTCCTGACCCAGCATGTATACGTGCAAAATTATAACCCAAACAAAAGTTTTATGAACAGAAATTACTTTTTTTTTTTAATGTTTATTTTTGAGAGAGCGAGTATGGAGGAGGGACAGAGAGTCACAGGCAGACTCCACACTATCTGCACAGAGCCGGATGTGGGGCCCGAATTCACGAACCACAAGACTGTGACCTGAGCTGAAATCAAAAGCTGGATGCTTAACTAAGGCACCCAGGCTCCCCCAGAAATTACCTTTTTTACAGACAGTCTATACTAGTATTTTATATTCTGTTGCTTTACTTTGTTTTTTTTTATTATTATTATTACTATTACTATTATTTTTTTAACGTTTATTTCTGAGACAGAGCATGAGTGGGGGAGGGGCAGAGAGAGAGGGAGACACAAAATCCGAAGCAGGCTCCAGGCTCTGAGCTGTCAGCACAGAGCCCGACGTGGGGCTTGAACTCACAAACTGTGAGATCATGACCTGAGCCGAAGTCGGTCGCTCGACCGACTGAGCCACCCAGGCGCCCCTGTTTTTTGTTTATTAAAAAAATTTTTTTATAATGTTTATTTTTGACCAGGAGAGAGTAAGTGGGGGAGGGGCAGAGAGAGGGAGACACAGGATCTGAAGCAGACTCCAGGCTCTGAGTTGTCAGCACAGAGCCCGACGAGGGGCTGCAACCCACAGAATACCTGAGCTCAAGTCGGATGCTTTACCGACTAAGCCATCCAGGCGCCTTTTATTTTTTTTAATGTGTTTCGGTTGCAACCCATCTAATTGGTGATGTGATCCATTGCTGGGTTGTGACCTGACAGTTGAAGACACAAGTCTGTTCTGCATCATACCTGTGACGTTCCAGATGCCCGGTCAGTTGCCTGTGCCTGTTAGAATGTTTGCTCTCCGAGCATCCTTTGCCTGTTTTCACCCGGCACTGCTGGAAGTCCTTTCCTTTCGTGGAACTCCGGCCCGCCTCACTGAAGCTTGCTTCCGGTCTGTGTGGTGTGGAACGGTGCACAAGAGGGCAGCTTCTGGAGTTGGCCAGGAGTCCTGTCCCAGTTCTGCACCTTCGTTGCCAAGTCCCCGTGTGGGCAAGTGACTCTCTGGGTTTGTTTTGCCATCCGAAGAAGGCGCCGTTGCTCCTTAGTTGTCCTTTGACTACTGTGCGTAGAGACTTACGTTACATGCTGGTGACAGCAAATCCAGACCTAGTCCTGACTTTCACGGTGCGTAACAGTCTGGAGAGGCAGGAGTTCCCTGCTCACAGGGGCGTGTGCACTGTGAAGCGCCACCTGAAGTTTTAGGAAGGAAATGTATTCAGTCCGTGAGTAAATGGTGGGGAACCGGGCAGTGGGGTAGGTTCGGGAAGGCTTGCGGTGGAAATGGTGTTCAGGAGGACCCGTAAAGGGGGAGTAAGTTAACCGGACAGGGAAGAGCAGACCCCAAGGAGAGCAGTGAATGATCCCCCGAAGTGGGGCAGAAAGGAGACGGAGACAGAGTGTGAGGGGGTTGAAAAGCGCCCCGAAAATGAAGAACCAGTGGCCAGCTTCTGGAGGCCGCTTGATGGAGATTTTGGAGTAAAGGCAGTGGGAAACTGTTGGAGGATTTGAGGCCGACCACGTTTTTTAGTTAGGTTTCTAGCTTGGCGTCGTGTCAGGAGGCAGCTGAGCAGAAGGGGTTTGGGAGGCTGTGTGGACTTGGAGGTTAAGGGTGCGCTTTGGAGTCTGAGTACAGGTGTTGACCAGCTGGCGCTTGGGGAAAGGCCTCAAGTGTGTGAACACAGCTGCCCTGTTAAAGCGCACCCGCCACTGGCGGTTGCAGGCCTGCCTTTTGCTCTTTGATGCGCCTCGTCTCCCTTCCCTGAGTGCCCTGTTTGGACTGACCCTTTCTCCGCCCGCCCCCGCCCCAGGAGGTGGCCTCGGTGGTACCAGAAGAGGCGGGGCCGACGTGAACATCCGGCATTCGGGCCGGGACGATACTTCCCGCTACGATGAGAGGTAAGATTGGGCAGCTGGTTTCCTGGGATGCGGGCGGTCACGTGGGGGAGCCCCGCCACAAACCGCTGCCCACCTCATCCAGGCCCGGCCCCTCCCCGCTTCCCCACAGGGACCGGGACCGGGACCGCGAGCGGGAGCGCAGGGAACGAAGCCGCGAGAGAGACAAGGAGCGAGAACGGCGACGCTCCCGCTCTCGGGACCGGCGGCGGCGCTCACGGAGTCGCGACAAGGAGGAGCGGAGGCGATCCAGGGAGCGTAGCAAGGACAAGGACCGGGAACGGAAGCGGCGAAGTAGCCGGAGCCGGGAGCGGGCACGACGCGAGCGGGAGCGCAAGGAGGAGCTACGTGGTGGCGGAGGCGGTGGCGACATGGCGGAGCCCTCTGAGGCTGGTGATGCGCCGCCTGATGACGGGCCTCCTGGGGAGCTGGGTCCTGACGGCCCTGACGGTCCAGAGGAGAAGGGCCGGGATCGAGACCGGGAACGACGTCGGAGCCACCGGAGCGAACGGGAGCGGCGCCGGGACCGCGACCGAGACCGGGATCGCGAGCACAAGCGGGGGGAGCGGGGTGGTGAGCGGGGCAGGGATGAGGCCCGAGGTGGGGGTGGTGGCGGCCAGGACAACGGGCTGGAGGGTCTGGGCAACGAAAGCCGAGACATGTACATGGAGTCTGAAGGAGGTGATGGGTATCTTGCTCCAGAGAACGGGTATTTGATGGAGGCTGCGCCAGAGTGAAGAGGGCTTCCTCCCCCCCCCCCCCCGTTTTGTTTGGACGCGTTCCTACCCGTCCCTTTGCTGTCGTCCTCTTCCCAACCTTCTTGGCCACCACCTAAGTTTGCCAGCCAAGGGTAGGAGTCTCCTTATTTGTTGTGGCCCCTTGGATTTAAAATAAAATTAATTTCCTGTTGATAACAAGCACCTTGGTTTCTTCGCTGCTTTTAATGTCTTCCCAGAAGGTTGTGCCCTTTCCAGCAGCCCTACTCTGGTCTGTGTCCCAGGGCATGCCAAAAACTTGGGCTTTTTGACCTGGGGCTGGGGCTACCCCCACTACCCCAGAGCCATTTAAACTGGGATAAGGAGGTGCTCCGAAAGGTTTTCCTCTCTTAGGGTCTTAGATGTCTTTGTGGTTTCCTTTCCTTTTCTTTTTTTCTTTTTCTTTTTCTTTTTTCTTTCTCTTCATCTAACATCTTTCTCAGGGCTCTTATGGGGCCGTCTCTCTGTAACCCTTGTCTTGGTGGAGGTGGGGCTCTAAGATGAGGTTACTCTGTGGAAGCTGTGATTTTGGAAGGGGAGCTGTTGTTGAGGCTGGAGAGCTGGGAAGGGTGGGGAGATGAAATGGGAGCACAAGCTGGGGGAGGAGGAGCTGAGCCACCCAGGTGCCCCTCTTCTTTTAAATGTTTATTTTTGAGAATGCTCATGTGAGAGTGGGGGAGAGGCAGGGAGAGGGACAGATCTGAGGCCGGCTCTGTGCCGACAGCAGAGAGCCTGATGTAGGGCTTGAATTCAGGAACCATGAGATCATGACCTGAGTTGAAGTTGGATGCTTCACAGAGCAAGCCTCCCAGCCACCCGCACCATGAGTATTTTTACTTCACGCACGGCTCTGACAGTGGAGGATTAACAGGAAAGGGGAGGTCCCATCAGCAGTTGAGATTCCAGCTGTTTCTGGACAGAGAAGATCACATCAGGTGACGGTGAGGACACTTCAGTCTGGTGACCGCTTGAGAAGGAAGCCAGTTAGCCTTGCAGAACCTTGGAGCGGCTCCAGACCACAACTACAAATGCAGCGAGGGTAGCGGACTCCAGAATCTGTACGCGGAACAGTCACCCTCCATTTCAGCACTCGATGCTTAGGGAGCTGGGTGGGCATTTCCTGCCCAGGCAAATACAGGAGCTACTTTGGTGTTTGAAAAGTTTCTCTGTCTAAAGGCAAACTTGGCTTGATAACCCAGAGGCAGCCTGTTAAATCTGACACACATGGATTATGCTATTTTTTTTTTTAGAGTTTATTTTTGAGAGTGCACGTGGGGGAGGAGCAGAGAGAGAGAGAGGATCTGAAGCAGGTTCTGTGTGGACAGCACAGAGCCCAATGTGGAGCTCAAACTCACCAACCATGAGATCAAGACCTGAGCCAAAGTCAGACGCTTGATCGACTGAGCCACCCAGGCGCCCCTCTAGAAAGAATAGCACTTGCATTGCTGAAAACCAAGCACATGGATTATGCTTCTAACTGCTTTAGTCGTCCTAAGCATCCAAGGGTGACAGGCGTTTGAGAAAATCCTGCCAACAGGAGACCACGAGGTTAAGTGGAAAAACTGGCCCTGGAAGGAAGACTTTAGAGAATAAAAGAGCTCAGTGCCTCTAATGAGCATATTCTCAAAGATCTCCCAGATGCTGCAACTACACTTCTGGAATTGGCTACAAAGAACAGTGTTCTGGACTAGCGTGGCACATGCCGGTTATGTTACATAAAGACCAGTCACGGTTTGTAAAAGAACTTGTGAAAGGCACTGGGGACCTGGGCTCGAGAGAGTCTGATGCCTAAGAGAAGGAAAGCCAACACCCTCCCTTTTTCTTTGAGGACATTTGCCAATTTGGTTTGGGGGAACAGACTCAAAGTGGCAGTCCACTGGGCTGAGTTCACAGAGGTCACACCATGCAGGTGGGGCTTGAGGGCAAAATTATGCTGAGCCAGATGGGGCACTGAGCCCCCAGATCTACACGCAATCCCCACTCAAGGCGTTTGCCAACTGCTAAACTGCTTGCTGTCAGTGCAAGAAACTCCCCACCCCCACCCCCAAAAGGGCTCATGGGAAAGAACTAGCTGGAGGCTACAGAGTTGAGCAGAAGTGGCAGCGGCCTTGCGGGTCTGGGGGAGACAGGTTGGGGGTCCCACCCTGCAGGGAGCAATGGCCATGCTGGAGATCCCCAGAGCGGCCACCATATTGGAGTAAGCCACAAGTGAAACAGCAGACATGAAGAAACCTGAAAGTGAACCTCATCAGGATTTAGGTGATCTGCCTGCCAGGAGAGAACTTAGCTCTTTGGAGGAAGGTCTCATTCAGAGCCTCTGTGATTTTTAGTACACAATCAATACTCGGCATCTACTCAAACATCATTAGGCACTTTAGAAAGACAAGGACTTGCATTGCTGAAAACCAAGGAAAGAACAGCCAACAGACCCAGGCATTCTGACCCGGGCATTCTAATGTTGTTCTATATGTTGACAAAACAAGGAAAGGGAGATGGAGGGAGAGGGAGAGAAGGAATCCAAAGCAGGGCCCGTGATGTCAGTGCAGAGCCTGACCTCACAAACCATGAGATCATGACCTGAGCTGAAATCAAGAGCCAGATGCTTAACCTCCTGAGCCACCCAGGCGCCCCCAGGATGGAGAACTTTAACTGAGAGCTGCAGTCTTTAAAAGAAAAAAGTCAAATGGAAACTTTAGAGCTGAAAACATTAACAAGAGTTGAGATGCATTCTGTAATCAGATACTTCGTGACCTGAAATGTTCTGTTACAAACATTACAAGTACTAGGGGAGAAAAAGAATTAGACAAACGTTCTTGAAAGTAAAAGAAATCTCACGACCTTTTAAGGAAGTTAACAGGATATACATCACCAAAACAAGGGATTTAAAAGAGAGGAAACTATGGGGCGCCTGAGTGGCTCGGTCAGTTAAGTGTCCAACTTCGGCTCAGGTCATGATCTCACGGTTCGTGGGTTTGAGCCCCGCATCGGGCTCTGTGCTGACCTCTTGCTCAGAGCCTGGAGCCTGCTTCAGATTCTGTGTCTCCTTCTCTCTCTGCCCCTCCTCCACTTGCACTCTGTCTCACTCTGTCTTTCAAAAATCAATAAATGTAAAAATAAAAATAAGTAAGAGGAAACTAGATCTGATTCAGAGCAATGGAGGAAAGTCCCAGTTTGGCAGTTTCTAGAGAGCACTTCCAACCCTTTTGGGGTCAGACGATTCAAGTTTCCAAGGAGTTTTCAGGTTAAAAAGAAGGTTCAGTAGCTGAACCAATGGCACTAATCATTTCACAATATACATAAATCAAACCATCATGCTGTTTGTCCGCCTTAAACGTCTACAGTGCTGCATTGTCAATTATTTTTCAGTGAACCTGACTAAAAAAGAATCCGTAAAATTCCTTGTGATGGAAAGTTTGAAAAATTGAGAAGGTGATGGAAGAAAAGCACATAGAAATCCCAGGAAAGCAAAAACAAAACCAGAAGCTGTCCAGGACAGGAAATGGAAGCACAGAACACTACTTGGGTTCGGCAGGAAATAATAAGTACTCAGACATACCATGAGCACTTGATGGATGGCACGAAAATCTGGTAGGAGAAAACTACCATGGGAAGAGAGCAGAAAGGTTGTAAGAGCAGCAAATCAATATGTAATCTATTACTAACATCTAACATTGCTACATTGAGACATAGCATGTTACTTAGATACAGAAGCATCTAGAAGATTGAACAGCCATAAGCTGCCTCTTGCAGTGGGGAGAGTTAGGGCGGGGGTAGGGGCAGGTTCTTTTCAGTATCAGCCTTTCTGTATTCTTGGATTTTGCTTTCAACTGTAAACATGTTTTGTACTCTGAGGGAGAGAGGGAGAGACAAACTTGATCTAGCTCTCTCCCTTTGCCAAAGCCCTTTTCTGGCTTCCGCATCCCCATCCAGCTAATGGTGCGGGCAGGCAACAGTCTTCTCCACAGTCTTGTCTACATTTCCTATATTCCTTTGGCCTCTTTAGAATATCTGATACCACTGCCCGCTTCCCCTTTTAAAAGCACCCTTTTGGGGTGCCTGGGTGGCTCAGTCGGTTAAGCATCTGACTAAAGCTCAGGTCATGATCTCACCGTTTGTGGGTTCAAGCCCTGCATTGGGCTCTGTGCTGACAGCTCAGAGCCTGGAGCCTGCTTCAGATTCTGTGTCTCCCTCTCACTCTCTCTCTCTCTCTCTCTCTCTCTCTCTCTCTCTCTCTCTCTCTCTCAAAAATAAATAAATGTTTGGGGCGCCTGGGTGGCGCAGTCGGTTAAGCGTCCGACTTCAGCCAGGTCACGATCTCACAGTCCGTGAGTTCGAGCCCCGCGTCAGGCTCTGGGCTGATGGCTCGGAGCCTGGAGCCTGTGTCCGATTCTGTGTCTCCCTCTCTCTCTGCCCCTCCCCCGTTCATGCTCTGTCTCTGTCTGTCCCAAAAATAAATTAAAAACAACAACAACAACAACAACAAAAGTTGAAAATAAATAAATAAATAAATAAATGTTAAAAAAATAAAAAGCACTTTCTTAACAGTTTCTCCCACCTGGTTTCCCTACTACTTTCCTGGCCCCCCCTTTTTTTTTTTTGGAAAATAAAATTTTAATGTTTGTTTATTTTTGAGAGAGACAGAGAGACAGAATCCGAAGCAGGCTCCAGGCTCTGAGCTGTCAGCACAGAACCTGATGCGGGGCTCGAACCCACGGACCATGAGATCACGACCTGAGTCCAAGTCCCACACTTAACCAACTGAGCCACCCAGGCACCCCCCCCCTCCGTTTTTAAATCTTCTTTCTAACTTTGAAATGTTAGCAGTCCTAGGTCCTCTTCGTCCTATATTACCCTGTACCCAGCGTTCTTGTCCACTCCTATGGTCTTATCCACCACCTTTGCCCAAATGCTCACTACTGCTTTCAGACTTGGGTGCTGCACGGGCTCCTCAGATTGAAAATATATCCGGTAATCCTTCTCCAGCATAGACCATCTTAACAAGAGGCCCCACCAGCACCTTAGTATCATACACAGCAAATTACTAGGACACGTCCCGACGTTTCAAAATCTGTCCACCTATCCTCCCTGCCTCTGTCCTGGTCCAAGCCATCACGGGATTGCTGGGAGAGCCTGCTGCTTCCACTATGGCTACCATCCAATCCAGTCCGCACACGGTGGCTGCACGGATCTTAAAATACACATTGGAATATCACAGTACTCTTAGGAGTTACCATGAAGTCCAAAATCCTCATCATGTGTATGCCAACACACAAGGCCATGCATAACCTGTATGCCGCCTACCTTTTCACCGTCATGAACCACTCTTAATGTTTACCCCGTGGGCTCCTTTCTGCCTGGAAAATGATCCATGCCCCACCTCCTGATGAACTTCCCTCCAAGGACTCTACGTCAGTGTCCCTCCTAGATCATCACCTCCTTACTTCCAATTTGTCACAGTCGCAGCTGGTTGCCTACTTCCCTTCCCCCGTAGACTAAGTTCCTTGAGGGGCTGTGGGTCTGTCCTGCTCACCGGAGTGTCCGGATGTTTAACATAACGTTTGTCCAACAAACGTGGAAAAAAGAGAAAGGGGAGAGACAGATGTGGCGGGCAGGGCAGACCGAAACGGAAGGAGTGTAAACAGAAGCTGCAAGACGAGGGGTCGCAAAGCGGACAGACCTTCGGCAGCCGCGGGTAGGGCAGCCAGACAGGCGTGGCAGCAGGTGGGGCGGCCGCGACGCCGGGAGCCCAGCGCACGTCGGGCCGCGCCCCCGCAGGGGGCGCCCGCCGCCCGGGGCGTGGCCTCGCGCGGCCCCGCCCTCCTCGCCGGAGACCGGGCAGGCGGGCAGCTGGCGGCGGCGGCGCCGACATGGCTGCTCTGGTGGAGCCGCTGGGGCTGGAGCGGGGTAAGCGCGCCAGGGGGCCCTGCCCACCGGCCGCGGCCCGCGTCCGGGACCCCGGTCCCCGCCCCTCCCGGCCGGGCCCCGGCGGGTGGGCGGGCAAATCGAGCGGGGGTGGGCGGGGCGGGGCGCCGCGAGTCGGCCGTTCGTGGGTGTGGGAGGGTCCGTGGGCTAGCGGGCCCAGGAGGGGCGCCCACCGCACAGCCCTGCCTGCGTGCGTATGGGGATTCTGGGGCGCAGGGCGCCTGGCTGGCCGCAGTCTCCCTTGCCACCGGCAACTCTGCGGGTGTCCGACTGAGACTCGGCTGTCTTTCCCGGGATCTGTCTGCGTTCGCCCTTACTGGTTTCTGGCCGCATCTCTCCGAGCTTCTCCGTGTCTCTGACTCTGTGTCTATGCGCCCCGCCCCCGCCCCGCAGACGTGTCCCGGGCGGTGGAGCTCCTCGAGAGGCTCCAGCGCAGCGGGGAGCTGCCCCCGCAGAAGCTGCAGGCCCTCCAGCGAGTCTTGCAGAGCCGCTTCTGTTCTGCCATCCGGGAGGTGAGAGCAGCGCGGCGCCGGGACACAGGCGGGCGGCCGCCCGTCCTGATCGTCGCCCCGAGCTCAGGGACTACGCCTCCCAGCAGCGCCGGGGGGCGGCCCGCCTTGGGGTGCCAGCGCTTCAGCTCCGGGTTTCTTCGGGAGTTGTAGTTTCCTCGGGCTCCAGGTCGCGGTGGCGGGGCGGATCCTTGGGTGGGAGGGTCTGCGGGCCTGGACTCCGGCGTTGAAGGGAGGAGGGGGCTGGTGGCTCGCTGATGCTGCTGCGTCCTCACCAGGTGTATGAGCAGCTCTATGACACGCTGGACATCACCGGCAGTGCTGAAATCCGGGCCCACGCCACGGCCAAGGTTGGTGTCCCCCACCCCATCACCCACGCTATGCGCTGAACTGCATGGTCTGGTTTAGTATCTTCCTAAAGTCAACCGTGCCCGTTTCCTCCTTCATGATTTTTGCCGAATCTATGTACCAGCGTTATTGTTATTTACTGATCTTTTCAATAATCTCACGTTTTACTTAAATGTCATATAAAGGCATCTGTAGCAACCGCCAGTGGAAGCTAGTACCGCATACCTGACAAGAGGATACCCTTTAACACCTATACAACGAAATAGCCTTAAACACTGAAATCTTAGTAAACTATAGTTGTATGCTATTTCTTGCCGCCCCCTGGAGGCTCTCAGTTCCTTCCAGGCCTTGTTTTTCTCTGTTAAAAATCGAGATTGGCAAGTGGTGAGTATTTAAGAGGCACTCATACCAAAATGGAGACATTCTCTTTGATGTCTGAAGCATTGAGAGGGAACTAAAAGGGACTCATAACAGTGTGAGCTTGTGTTGAACGGCGGCAGGTGCCCCGTGAGTGGGGAAAGTGATCTGGCCTAAATTGCTCTCCCTGGCCCAGATCCTTCCCCCTCGTCCGTACACCCACCAGGGAGGGGCCCTCACCTCCCCACACTTTTTCTCTCCTAGGCCACGGTGGCTGCCTTCACAGCCAGTGAGGGCCATGCACATCCCAGGGTAGTGGAGCTGCCCAAGACAGATGAGGGCCTGGGCTTCAACATCATGGGGGGCAAGGAGCAGAACTCCCCCATCTATATCTCCCGTGTCATCCCTGGAGGCGTGGCTGACCGCCACGGAGGCCTCAAGCGCGGCGACCAGCTGCTGTCCGTGAATGGCGTGGTGAGTGGGGACTGAGGCTGGGCTCCCGGTCTGTTCAAGGTTAGCACAGTCCCTGCTTTTGACATTCATTCAACATGCACCGCTTGAGTACTGCCTCTTTGTCCAGCCCTGTGCTGGGCACCGCTAGAGACACTGAAAGAAGTTTGCCTCAGCTCCCATATTCAAGGACTCCTTTTTGGTGAGAGAGATAGACTCTGACTGAAATAATCTTGATCCAGGGAGATAATAATGAGGAAGCACAAAGCATTATGAGAGCCCAAATGGGACACCAGACCAGCGTAGGTGAGGGAAGTTTTTGCAGAGGAAGGAACATTTGAGTTGGGTTTTGAAGGATGCAGAGGAGTTCTCCAGGCAAATAGGGTAGAGAAGAGTATTACTAGCTGAGGATGTTGTAGGTCGGGGCTGTGACTCTACACTCCTCTGAGCTGAACAGAAAGGGCTTGGGGCCAGCCATGCAGGGCCCAAGTGTCAACCTGGGAAGCTGGGACTTCATCTCAAGGGTTCTGGGGAGCCTTGGGAAGGCTGTGAACAGCGGAGGGATAGGCTCAGCTTGGAGGGGTCGAAGGACCCCTTTGGAACTCTATAGGGGATGGACTGAAGGTAGAGACTGGAGGCCAGAAGTTCTAGGAGGAGGCTAGGTGAAAGTCCCTGGGGAGAAGATGAGGCCTGAACTGGGGCCAGGGTGGCAGGGACAAAGTAGGGAGTCAGAGCAGGAGGGATGGGGCCGGGGAACAGCAGGCTTTGGGGACGGAGGGGGTAAAGGTGGACTTGGAGGTCCGGCTTGGTGACTGAGGGCTTTGAGGGCTTGTCCCTGACATGAGGAACTTGGCAGGTTTGGGGGGAGGAGGACGCTGAGCCAAGAGCGAATGTGCCTCTCCCAGAAGGACACAAGGCCCTGGCAGCCCGGGCTGGTACCAGGCTCACCCACAGTAGGGTCGGGGCTGGGTGTGGGTGGGAGGCCCCAGGCCCAGGTGTCTGTACACCGCCCTGCAGAGTGTTGAGGGTGAGCAGCACGAGAAGGCAGTGGAGCTGCTGAAGGCAGCACAGGGCTCGGTGAAGCTGGTGGTGCGTTACACGCCTCGCGTGCTGGAGGAGATGGAGGCCCGCTTCGAGAAGATGCGCTCTGCTCGCCGGCGCCAGCAGCACCAGAGCTACTCGTGAGCCCTTTGCCACCACACCCCTGTGGCCTCCACCGCCTCCTTTATCCCCAGAGTCCCAGACCAGACCAGTGACTTCTGGGACCTTGATGGCCACCACCCCCAGCCCCGGCTTCTCTCTCTGGGGTTCTGACCCTTGACCCCTGACCCAGGCTCTCACAAGCTATTCTGGCTAAATCCTTTGGGGGGTCTCCTGGGCTCACTTTCGTCCCAAGGTCTGCAGCCGACTCTCCAGAATCCCTCAGTCCACTGCCCTGGGCCCAGGCCCGGCTCTCTCCCATGCCTCCCCAGGTCCCCTTCCCTGAGCTTGACTCCCCTCTCTTCCCCCTCTTTGCAGGTCCTTGGAGTCTCGAGGCTGAAACCACAGATCTGGACCCTCACCCTCACCCCCTCCCCTGTACAGTATTTATTGTCACCGGCTCCTTATTTAAAGATCTTTGACCCTCATTGAGTGTCTGTGTATCTGTCCTGCATCCTGGGGCTAGAGTGTCTTGAGATGTTGGGGGTGGGTGGAGAGAAGTTGAAGTCCAGAGACTGCTTTTCAGAGCCTGAGAGCAGAGGCAGAACTTTCCCCCAAGGTCTGAAGGCGGTGGTTGGCCGGCTCCCTAGGCATAAGTCCAAGGCGGAGGCTGGGACCTGGTCTGGGTCCGAGTGCGGGGTCAGAGCCGAAGACAACGTCCCCTGCCCTTAAGAGAGACTGAGGGCGAAGGCCAAACCCCTTCTGTAGTTGGTCTGACGGAGGAGTCCCGAGAAGCTGCAGAGCCGGTGGGCAGCCTCTGTGTGGGCGGGGTGGAACGAACCATTAGCTTCGTTCGCCAGGGGAGGCCTGCAGGCCGTACTATCATCAGCGTGGGGGGTGAGGGTGCCGCGTGCAGTTCCCAAGGTGGGCGCAGGGGGTGCAGAGTAAGGTGCACTCGCCGACCGGCCATTCACCCCACCTTCCAACCTGAGCGCGTGTCTCCGGGAGCCGCCCCCGCCTTAAAATCCAACCTTTAGTCCCACCTCACCGCCGGTCCAGCCCTGCTGTCCCGTAAGGCGCTAGGGCTAGCGCGCGCCACCTCCGGGATCCGGGGTCGCGACTCGCATTCCACGCCGCGCGCCACTAGCTCCAGGTGACATCATCCCCCTGCCGGGCTCCGCCCCCCGCCCCAGCCGCCGCACGCCGCGAGCTTATTGGCCGGCGCTCCTTGAGCCCCGCCTTCCGCTCTCCGCCCGCGCGACCCCTCCCAGTCCGTGCGGAGGCGGGGTTTAGCCACCGGCCGGCTCCGACGACGCCTTCCATTGGCCATTCAGGGCCGTCTGTCAGTCTCCTGTTAAAGGGGCCACGACCGCACGGGAGCTGTGGGGGGGAGGGAGGAGGAATTTTTTTGGGGGGGAGGTGGGATTTTGGGGGCGCTGGTGGGCACCCCTGGATCTGGCGGCTTCGGCCTCGCGGGGGGGAGGCTGAACGGTGATAGGGGCAGGGGGCTATTTTAGGGGGTAGAGGTCTGTGAGACTGTGAGGGGGAGGGGGGTCCCCAGCGCCCAAGCCGGAGCCAGAGACGCGGAGCCCGCGCGAGCGGCGGAGACAGGGCTCCGGAGCCACAGATCCGGGCCCCGGCCGCCGCCAGGGGCCCCGCCCGGTCCCCCCACCCCACCCCACGTCCCTCCTGCAGCCCAGCTCCGCCCGCAGCCGCCGCGGACCAGGTAGGTGAGAGCCCGGCCCAGCCCGCTTGGCAGCGCCCACCCCGGGGACCCCTCGCCGAGCCTCCCTCGCCTTGCCGAGATCCTGGACTCCCTTCTTTATACCCGGGGGCCCTGGAGCCCAGATTCCACAGCCCAACCCCAGACACTCAGGCGTGCCCCTCCCGGTTCTCAGAGTCCCCAACCGAACCCTAGAATTCCAGGCGTACTGCCGCCTTGCGCCTCGTCCAGGGCCCAGGAGCCTGGATTTCTCAGCTCAGCCCCGGGAGCCTCCTCTGGACCTACATTCTCTTCCTCGGCCCAGTCCCGGGAGCTCCAGACACCTGCTGTGGCTGTGTCAGATCTCCCAGCTAGGGCCAGCTGCCCCCCGTCGCGTCTGCATAGTCCCCTATTCGTGCACCGGGTCTGCCCATCTCCAGCCCTCCGGCTTGAACAGCCAGCCCGGTCGACCCCTCAGTCCAGGCCGGCTCGGCGGCCGCCCTGGACACAGGCCCGCTCTGGAGCTGTCCATGGTCAGCTCACTCGGCAGCCTCACCTCCCCCACCTCCTGCTGTTGCTGCCGCCGGGGAGGGGGCGCCTGCGGCGCGGGGATCCCCCCAGCCGCGCCTTTGACCCGGAGATACCCGGGCCCTCTCTGACCCGGGCGCCTGGGCCTCAGGGCTCCTCTGGCCAGCCTCTCGGCCGCGTCCTCAGTACCCCAGGTTTCTGGGACCCCAGCTGCTTCTCGAGGAGTCAGGGCTTCTGAATGTTCCTGCCTAGTCCACCTCAGGGACCTTGGCACCCAGGGATTCAGCTCCCACCTGACTCTGGGAGCCCTGTCAGTGTTCACTCCGTCTGCCTAAAGGCCCTAGCTGGTAGCCCCCAGCCCCTCAGGACCTGGGAATCCAGTTTCCCAGCTCTTGCCCCCTTTAGAAACCCAGTTCAGCAGCCCCTGTGCCCCTCAGGCAATTATACCCAGGCTCCTGGCACCCCAGCGGCTGCCTGATTAGGGATTCAGGCACCATGACTCTCTCCCTTTCAGGGGCTTGGAATGCAATTCTTAATGCAATTCTCTGCCTTCTGCCCACCTTCCCCCCTTGGAGACCTAGATGCTTTGTCCCAGGTCCTGTATCCCCTTCAGGGACCCAGAGGTTCAGACCCCAGCTTCTGTACTGCTCACCAAAGCCGCCTGCCACAGCCCTCCTTCCCAACAAGGACTTGGGCTCCGAGCTTCCATCCCCTGTCCTTTATCTCCAGGAGTCCAGGCCCCCACCAAGTATCTAGACCCTTAGCTCTAACTCTTAGGAACCCAGGTTCCCACAGCCTCCCAAACCCCATCTACTTGACATCTCCCTTGGCCTTAACAAACCCCTGCCTCGTCCCCATATCATCTCAGGTGCTGGGGGCTCTCTACTCTCTTCCCTGAGACCCAGCTTCCTGAGATGTTTCCAACACCCCATCAAGATGTTCCTATGTTATGATGTCTCATCCTCCGAGTACACCTTCTCAGGCTGATGAGCCAAACATACACCCCTTCCTCTAGATGTGTTCCGTGACCCAGGTTCATCAGATGATCTAGAACCTACCCGCTATCTTCCATATTTCCGGTTAAACTGTGCTCTTGCAATGCTCTAGATTCATTCTAAATCCGAGAACACTCTCAGTCAATATCTCTGTTCCGTTTTCACCCAAGGTATATTCTAAATTCTAGATTAGGCGGTCAATTCTAGGCGTGTGTTTCCCTAAGGAATTCAAATATCTTGGTAGTGCCCCCAAGCTAAATGCTGATCCCACCTTCTCCTCACACGTGTTCCAAATTTTTCGAAACCAGAACTTGCTGATTCTCTGCGAAAATTTTATTTTAGGTGTGTTCTAGGCTCAGCCACATCCTTGGCACTGTTCTAGATTCCTTTCTCTCCCCGGGGACATTCTACATTCTAGAACATGTGTGTTCCAGATATGGGCTCTAGCTGTTTTCCAAATTGGGCTATCAATTTTAAAAGGCACTTTCCTGTTTTAGGTTCCAATCCAATTCTGCGGTCTTAAATCTAAAGGATCCCCACTGAAATGTTGTACGTCTTCCCCCTTTTGCAGGTACTGGGTTCTAGGCCCATCCATTCCCACCTTTTCTGTCCATCTTTTCCCTAATGTGACCTTTGTGTAGAACTTATCTCCTGGCGGATCGTGGGCTTCCTCCTCCATCTGCTACTTTAGCATTCTTAGCAGGCTCTAGGCTCATCTCCTCTTTTTGGAGTCTTCAGCTAGAAATGTCCTCATTTCCAGAACATCTCTCCCCCCTTCCTTTGCCAGCTCAGTCCTTATGCCAGTAAATTCCCAATTCCCAGCATGCTTCTGCATCTTCCCCCAGGCACTTCTAAGTTCCAGGCAGACTCCTTGCTACTTTCTAGGGTTTTTTCCCACCTCCAGGGCCTGTTCTCAATTCTGAAGCATATCTTCTCCCTTCTGTCTATCATGTAGACACATGATAAAGCTAAGAGTGTGGCTCTTGATTTGTTCTTTGTTGTACCTGCATCCCTGGTAGGTGTCACTTTCTAGATTATTTCTTCTGACCGGGTTCGTTATGCATTGCATTAGGTATGTTCTTAGATATCATTCTGCACCCCTTTGTGTTCAGGGTTCTTGGGTGACCCAGATACTCTTTAACATATTGGATTGCTTTTGGCTGGTTCAAGATTCTAGGTCTGGGTTCTAGAATGTGCCCCTCCCTCTCCTTAGCCCTATGTGAGGATTTTACTGTACATTTTCTGCCCTCTGTGCTGTATTCACGCCAGTGGCTTTCTAGATTCTACATCCAGCCTTGCTAAATCTCAATTCCTTCTCAGTGCATTTGAAGTTCTGGAGCGGCTTCTCTAAAACATCCTGTTTGCATCTCCTGAGTAGGTTCTGGGTTTTAGACACGATGTTGGTCTTGACCTGTCTCCTTATAAACATTGTCATGAGTTTGGCCTCTGAGTGCTGGCATGCTGGTGTCTAGATTCCCAGGTGTACCTCTTCAAAGACCAAGGCGACTGTCTGCCTCCTCTCCCAGGTTCCAGGGCCCTCCGGCCCCTCCTCTTGTCACTGGAGTCCAAGACCCCAGTTCCAGGTTTTGGACATAGTCTGCACATTGGGTGGGGCTGGGAACTATCCACTCTCAGAACCGGTTATGCTGCTGCCTGAAGGGACAGAAGGAAAGGAGGGAACAGAGCGAAAGTCCCTTCTGCTTTCCACCGGGCCAGCTGGACCCGTCTGACCTGATGTGTGTGGAGGGAGCGGCTCAGGAGACCTCCCTTTATCTCCGCCCACAGCTCATGCACCCAGATTCCTGGGACCTGGGGGCCTGGACTCCTAGGTTCTGGGGGAAGAGGGGTCTGAAGGCTGGGATTTCTGGGTCTGAGGTTGGAGACTGAAAGCTCAGATTCTTGTGTCCCTGTCTGACCCCCAGGATTGGGGAAGAAGCGGCTGGAGGCTCAGACTCCTGGGTCTAGGGGAAAGAAGGGAATTGGGGACCTAGCCTCCTGTGACCTGAGGTAGGAGGGAGCTGGATCTTGGACTCCTAGGCTGCGGGAGATGGCTAGCAAATGGAGTGGTTTTTAGATTCTTCTGGAGCTGGGATCCAGATATCTGGAAAATTGAGGGCAGGATTTGGGCTGTACAGGTCACATCCCTGTGACCTTATACGGTGCCACTGACCTAATTCTGTGACCCCAGTTCCTTGGCCTCCTGAATGCATGGTTCTCGTTTGAGCTTCCGGTTTCTCACTCATGCAGTGGGTTAATGCCGGCCCCCAGCAGGGTCAGAACAGGGAGAGACTGATTTTCCCATATTGACTCAGGCAATGGGTCACCTGGCTTTGGTTTCTCTGACTAGACTGGTCCTAGATTTGCTGCCAGTGCCTGATGGCGTCTGGCCTCGGTTTCCCCAGATGCTCTCACCTAGGTAGCTGGGCCTGATTTCGTGAGAGCAATGGGTTTCAGTTTATCCTGTGCCATGATCAGAATGGATGGACCTCAGTTTCTTCAGTACGAAGCCTGGGTTGCCCCGCCTCAGTTTCCACCATGTAGTATCCGAATGGCCGTGCCTCAGTTTCTCGACGAGGCCGGTCTCTGTTCCCTGCCCCCTCCCCACTCCCGCAGGCCAGCACCGCCGCCATGATGTGCGAGGTGATGCCCACCATCAGCGAGGATGGCCGGCGGGGCTCGGCGCTGGGCCCGGACGAGGCGGGCGGCGAGCTGGAGCGCCTTATGGTCACGATGCTCACGGAGCGCGAGCGCCTGCTGGAGACGCTGCGCGAGGCGCAGGACGGGCTGGCTACGGCACAGTTGCGGCTGCGCGAGCTGGGCCACGAGAAGGACTCGCTGCAGCGCCAGCTCAGCATCGCTCTGCCCCAGGTCTGGGCGGCACCGGGGCGGGGCTTGCGGGAGGCGGGACCTCGACCGCTGAAGGCGCGGAGGGGGCGGTCCGGAAGGGGCGGGACTTGGCGCTTAGAAAGGAGGGGGGGGGGAAAGACCTTGCCGGTGATGGGCGGGGCCTGAGCCGCGGAAAGGGGCGGGGATTTAGCAGGGAGGGGCGGGGCCTTCAAACTTCCAGTCCTATGTAACGAGGGACATGGGGAAAGGATTGATCTAATTGTCCGGTTCCTGCCCACATCTGGACAGGAGTTTGCGGCCCTGACGAAAGAGCTGAACTTATGTCGGGAGCAGCTGCTGGAGCGGGAGGAAGAGATTGCAGAGCTGAAGGCGGAGCGGAACAACACGCGGGTGAGGGGGAGGGGTGTGGGGGCGGGGCCTAAGCGGGGCGGGCGGGGCCACGGGGGTTTGCAGCCTGACCCATCTTTTCTTTACCCATCTCGCCTCCCTACTACCACTGCCTGGCTGTCTCCTCTGGTCCCCTCCTTGCTTCATATTTTCTCCCCTATCTCCGTAATGGCTCTCTCTTCCTGCACTACTCCTTCCTTGACCATGCCCCGACCTTTCATATCCTTCTCTCTTTTCCCGACCTCTCTCCTTTACCCCATGCTTGGCTCCACCCCTTCCTCCGTGTGTCCGTCCCACCTGTCTGAACCACCCTTGTCCTGACTCTGCCTCTCTTCCCTTGCCTCTTTTCCTTGGCCCGGTGACCTAACCCTGTAGCTTCTCCTTGAACACCTGGAATGCCTGGTGTCCAGGCACGAGAGGTCACTGCGCATGACCGTGGTAAAGCGCCAGGCCCAGTCCCCGGGTGGGGTCTCTTCCGAGGTGGAGGTGCTCAAGGCTCTAAAATCCCTCTTCGAGCATCACAAGGCCCTGGATGAGAAGGTATGAAAATCGGATGCAGAACGAAAGCCTGTGGTTGGCTGGGGCTTCCCTGGATAGGGCAGATTCTGGCTGTGATTGATTGGGGATGTCCTAAATGGGAAGAATGTTGCCTGAGATTGATTGGGACATGCCACTTCAGATTGGGACTTGACTGACTGATAACAGAAAAATTAATTGGGGGGGGGGGAACTACCAGTGGGTGGGGCTGCCTTGGTAACTGGCTGGAGCTGCACACCCACCATAGATAGAGTAATGCTCGTGTTGCCCCATCAGGACGTCCCAGGGGTTTTCTGCCTGTCCTAGATTGGGTCTGATCTCCACCTCACTCTGTCCTGTTCCCATCCCCAGGTCCGGGAGCGGCTGCGGATGGCGCTGGAGCGGGTGGCGGTGCTGGAGGAGGAGTTGGAGCTAAGCAATCAGGAGGTGGGGGCGTGGCCAAGAAGGAGGAGGGACTAAGGGGCTACCAATGGGGCGAAGTTGATTGGGTGGGTGGGTTCGGGGCTAAGGGCAAGAACTGACTGCGGAGGAAATAGTTGGACGGGGAAAGTTAAGACTGTAGAGGACAGGGCCACAAGGAGGCTAGGGGGATGAGTAACGGTGGACTCCATGCTGGGCGGCCAAGGAGAGACACAAGGATAGACCGGGGGTTGGGATGGCCTCAGCAGGACCAGAGCCAGTGAGAAGTAGAATTGGGGGCTCTAGGACTCCCTTTATCCTGATCTCCCTTTCCCGTTCCCAGACCCTGAGCCTTCGAGAGCAGCTCTCTAGGCGCCGGTCGGGGCTGGAGGAGCCCGGCAAGGAGGGGGATGGGCAGGTGAGAGGTGCAAGTACCTCGCTCCCCTTGCTTTTCAAGGATCCCCATCCCCGTGACCTCCACTCAGCCCCCTGACTTTGTGATGGTCCGTTTAATGTTTGATGCGATCCTCAATGTCTCTATGACATCTGAAGTCCTAAGAGCCTTTCTGGCCTTTGACCTCTGATTCAAGTCATCTAGCTAACTTCTGTGACCTCCAGGACCCTTACTGGTCTTTGATTCCCCTCCCCTCCGTCAACTTTCTCCTTATATCCTCTCTCTATCTCTGTGTCCCCCACTCTGGGCTCTGTCCCTTTTTCTCTCACTGTCCCTACTCCAGCCCCTTGCCAACGGCCTTGGTCCTGGCGGGGATTCGAACCGGCGCACAGCGGAGCTGGAGGAGGCCCTGGAGAGGCAGCGTGCGGAGGTGTGCCAGCTGCGGGAGCGCCTGGCGGTGTTGTGCCGCCAGATGAGCCAGCTGGAGGAGGAGCTGGGCACCGCCCACCGCGAGCTGGGTAAGGCCGAGGAAGCTAACGCCAAGCTCCAGCGCGACCTCAAGGAGGTGAGGCCGGAGCCCCTGCTGGGCTGCCCTCTGTCCCTCCCTCCCCCTAACCCTCCCCGTCCCCCTTCGCCCAAAGTCACAGAGCTCAGGAATGGTGCAGCCTGGATTCAGTCCACAAGCTGTGTGGACTCTCCTCCTCTCTGAGCCTCAGTTTCCTCACCTGTACGATGGGATTTATGACCCTTGCTAGAGGGTTGGAACATGACACATACATGGTAGGCGCTCAATGACTGGTCGTAGTTAGGTTATCGTTGGAAAATTCTCTGTGTTTCTAAGTTGAATTCCTTTGTCTGCATTTCACTCCATCCTGGCTGAGGCCCCTTGAGCCTAAGTCCTATGCCCCTGGGACTGCTGGGAAGTGTAGGGTATGGATTCTGGAAGTCATCTGATGAGAAACGAGAGTGAGCCTTTTTCTTCATCATTGGGACTTTCGCCTCCGATTTTGAACCTCGGTGGCACTGGGACCTGTTGGAAAGTGTGGTCCCGCCTCACGGGCTCCCAGACGGAAGTTCATCTCCCATGAGACCCTGGGGCACCGTCTTAGGTTTTCTAAGCATGTGTGACCCTGGGGCTCTTGGGAGATGCTGCCTCCTACATGGAAGGGACTTTTGTTTTTTATGAGACCCTAGGGCCCTTGCTCTGTGGTTCTAAGCCTAGGCTGTGCTAGAAGTTGCTGAAAACCTAAGGCCTGGATATTTTTTAAGTAGTTTATTATTTTTTAAGTAGGCTCTGACCCCGGTGTGGGGCTTGAACTCATGACCACCAGATCGAGGGTTGCATGCTCTACTGACCGAACCAGCCAGGCGCCCTAAGGCCTGGATTTTTGAGGGAAGTGGGCCAAGAAGAGTGAAGACTTCCCTTCCATGGACCTTAGGTCATCCATAGGGGGAGGGTCTCAGACAGTACTGCCCTAGAAGCTCATGGAAAGCGTGGTACCACCATTTCAACCCTCCGGTGGTCGGTCGGGGTCTTAACGTTGGCTATTCCTGGGAGTTCTTGGCAGGTGTGGTTCCATCATTCTGACGCCCCGATCCGGGAGACTTCATTTCCCAGGATGCCCTGGGGTGTCTGGTCCGGGGTTCTAAGCCTACACTCCCCCCCCCCCACCCCCCGGGGCTTTCTGGGAGCTGTGGTCCACGTGAACTTTTGCCCCCTCCGCAGGCGCTTGCGCAGCGGGAGGATATGGAGGAGCGGATCACGACGCTGGAGAAGCGCTACCTGAGTGCCCAGCGTGAGGCCACGTCGCTGCACGACGCCAATGACAAGCTGGAGAACGAGCTGGCCAGCAAGGAGTCGCTGTACCGGCAGGTGAGGGCGTGGCCAGGGAGGTGCTGTGGGGGCGAGGCCGTGGCCCGTGTGACCTAGCTTCTCCCGCTCTCCCCGTGCCCCATCCCTGTCCTCCCCCAGAGTGAAGAGAAGAGCCGTCAGCTAGCCGAGTGGCTGGACGACGCCAAGCAGAAGCTTCAGCAGACGCTGCAAAAGGCCGAGACCTTGCCTGAGATAGAGGCCCAGCTGGCCCAGCGTGTGGCTGCGCTCAACAAAGTGAGGAGAGGCCAGGGGCGGGAGTGTGGGCTGTGGCGTCTGGGGATGAGACGGGGTCTTCCGTCTAGTAGGGTAGGAGACTTGCAGCTGGGATTCTGGGGAAAGGGGCAGCGCCCGGGGTCCAGGAAAGTGAGGGAGCTTGGAATGCAGGCAGGGCCTGGAGGTTTGGTGGGGGGTGTTTTCTAGTCTGTACTGAAAGGATGGCTCTGAACGCAAAAGAGACAGAACAGATCCTGAGGAAAAGACGGGGCCTGAATCCTAGTGCGGAGTCTGTAGCCCTTCGAAGGAGGAGCCTGGAGCGCGGGGGGCGGGGCCTGGCATCCAGCCTTGGGGGAGGCGGGACCTTGAGCCCAACTGAGTCCTCGCGGAGCAAAGTCAGATGCCTTGGGGTTCCGTCCACTAGGCCGAGGAACGCCATGGGAATTTCGAGGAGCGGCTTCGGCAGCTGGAGGCCCAGTTGGAGGAAAAGAACCAGGAGCTGCAACGGGTGAGCAGGCGGAAGACGGGAGTGGGTGGGGCTTTGAAGCGGCGGGGGGGGGGGGGGGGGGGGGGGGGGGGGGGGGGTGGGGGAGAGGGCAGGGGGAGGAGCTGAGGTGAGGGGGCAGAGTCGGGGGCGGGAGCTGAGAGCAGGGGCGGTGCTCTGGGCCGGGTGGGCTTGATCACCCCCTTCCGGCGACTTTTGGGCAGGCCCGGCAGCGGGAGAAGATGAACGATGACCACAACAAGCGGCTGTCAGAGACAGTGGACAAATTGCTGAGCGAGTCCAATGAACGGTTACAGCTGCACCTCAAGGAGCGCATGGGGGCGCTGGAGGAGAAGGTGTGCCCCGACCCGACCCAGGACTCCAGTAACCTGGAATCCTGGACCGCCTCTTGCCCGAATCCCCGGGCCCCAGACCTTTCCCCGCAATGTTAGTTGAGATCCCAAACCTGGGCATTGCGAGTTCGAATCCAACAGACTTCTCTGGTCTGGCTGGTACCATTCTTTCACCTGGTCTAAACACGCCGAGGGCTGAATTCTGGGGCACCCAGAGCCTGAGTTCTTGGCTTTTCCCCAAGCCTCTGATCCTTGGCACCCTCAAACTTTGAATCTTCATGATGCAGGATGCCAAATTCTGGGGCTCCCAGGGATTCCCCTCCCCAGATGCATCTTTGGCCCCACAACCCCCATGTCATGCCCACCTCATTCCCCTGGGGTTGCCTTCGGCCAGTCCCTGGACACTTACAGCCCCCAGGACATGCCTGTTTCAGGCTCCACCCCTCACTGCACCCGTGTCCTCCACAGAATTCACTGAGTGAGGAGATCGCCAACATGAAGAAGCTTCAGGACGAACTGCTGCTCAACAAGGTAAGGAGGGGCCTGGAAGACCCCGGGGGTGGGGGTGGGGGATGCCTGGGACCAGGGACACGGAGCGGGCATTGCTGGGAGGGGAAGGCTGTTTCTCGGGGGATGGGGCAGATTCTGACGCGGTGCTTCCAACTTTCTCCCACCAGGAGCAGCTCTTGGCAGAGATGGAGCGGATGCAGATGGAGATCGACCAGCTGCGGGGCAGGCCACCATCCTCCTACTCCAGGTGACAACAGTCCTTCTGCCCACAGGAGCCCCCTTGGCCAAGCGCAACCTTTCTGATGGCCGGGTCTTCCCCACCCCCCACTCCCTGTCCTCCCGAAGCTTCCGCTGACTCCTGTTATTTTTCACGCCTGACTTCATGACTTCTGACCTTTCCTGACCTCTGACTTCAGATCCCTCTCCCCGTCCCCTGACCCCAGGCCGTTTCCCATGACTCCTGACCTCTCTTCCCTTTTCCTGACCCCTTGGTCTCTGACTGCCGTCTCCGTGCCCACAGGTCTCTCCCCGGTAGTGCCCTGGAACTTCGTTACTCCCAGGCACCCACATTACCTTCTGGTGCCCACCTGGACCCCTATGGGGCCGGCAGTGGCCGGGCAGGCAAGAGGGGCCGCTGGTCAGGGGTCAAGGATGAGTCCTCCAAGGTCAGCAGCCACTTCTGGGGCCTGGACTGAGCAGGGGGTGGCGTCCAATAGCTCTGGAAGGGGGCTGGGCTGAGAAACAGGGTCTCCTGGGCCCATGCTGTCTTTTTTTTTCTCCCACAACTCCATCATCCCCACTTGCCCGAACATCTATTCACGTGGATATCCTGCTACCTGGTGAGAACTTGACAGGAATGATGAGGTGGGGAGAGGGGTGGGGTCTGGGGGATGGGCAGGGTATAGAATCCTACAGTGGGGGTGTAGGTGAAGAAAGGAAGGGGGCTGGGTCGAGGGAAATGGTGGAATCAGGAGACGGGATAGAGTCATGGTTGGTCGGGGCAAGGGACTTGTCAAGAGACAAAGTCGGGTGGGATCACATGGTGTGGCCAGTCATTTTCAGGGGACATGGGCAGGGTCATGGAGGGTGGACAAGATCAGTACAGGGGAGGGAAGACCCAGCACCTACTTTGGCCACCACCCACCTGGCATCCTTCTGTGCCCACACAGAGACAGGAGTGGGAGCGGTCTGCCCCTGCGGGGTCCATGCCACCCCCGTTCCCTGGGGAGCTGGATGGCTCAGACGAAGAGGAGGCTGAGGGGATGTTTGGAGCTGAGCTACTTTCCCCCAGCGGACAGGCCGACGTGCAGACGCTGGCCATCATGCTTCAAGAGCAGCTGGAAGCCATTAACAAGGAGATCAAGTGAGCACTGGCCCAGTTTTTCTCTGCCCTGCCTGAGCTGACCCCATAGCCCCTCTGGCTCTGGAGACTGATCTGAAGGTCTGAGCGTATCTCCTGTCCTACTATCTTCAAGGAACTCCCCCAGCCCAACGCTCCCTCCAGTAACGAGGATACCCCAGGAAACACCCAGAAGTCTCCTACGTTATGTGCTTCTTATCTATCTATCTATTGTTTTATCTATCCATCTATCTATGTATCCATCTATCATCTTTCTATCTATTCCCCATCCAGTATTCACAATTGCCCAATACACCAAAGACTGCATCCTGAAATGCCAAAGTTCTTAAGCCACTACACCAAGAGTCCTCTGATACACCATGGAGGTCATGGCTTCACACAACTAATGCCCAGAGTCCCCCAGTATCCCAAGAATCTCAACACAACACAAGGTCTCCAATCCAAAACACCAAGAATCTCATCCTAATACTTCAAGAACCTCAACTCAAGATACCAAGAATTTTTACCTAATATAACAAGAATCCTCAATTTATTATAAATCCTCCACTGCCATAAAGTCTACCCTGACTTCCCAGAAATTGCCCTATTTGGCAATTTTCTAACAACAACTCTTCGTGGGTCTCAGCAGATATACCAACATGACCACCACTTTCCATCCAAAGTCATTCATTCTGAGTTGAGGCATCGATTCACATACCAAATGACTCCATGAAGTTCCACATCCTAGGTGGACCCTCAGAGTCTTTGATCTTATTCTGATCTTATTCTGATCTTTTTCTCTCCTCCTTGGAATTTGACCTCCCGCTCTGTAATCTTTACGATTTTACAGAACCATGAGCTTATCATCCTGGTAGCCTTGATGCAGACCCTAACCATCCTGTTGTCCCCCATTCCTCCATGATCTCTGGAACTATGATGATCCCTTGACTCCCATTGAACCCATGAGGCCATGAGGAATACCCCAAGACCCTCTAACCTCATTGTGCTTTCCCCAGAAATTCTTTGTGCCCCATCAAGCCTTCCTGGCCCTTTGGGATCCCCAGACTCTGTCCCCCATTGCCTGCCTCTGTCCTCTCATGCACTCTCCCCCCATTCCCTCCTCAGGCTCATCCAAGAGGAGAAGGAGACAACAGAACAAAGGGCTGAGGAGCTGGAGAGCCGGGTGTCTGGCTCTGGCCTGGACTCACTGGGCCGCTACCGCAGTAGCTGCTCACTGCCCCCCTCCCTCACTACCTCTACCCTTGCCAGCCCCTCCCCTCCCAGCTCTGGCCACTCAACACCCCGTCTGGCACCTCCTAGCCCTGCCCGCGAGGGCACCGACAAAGCTGTGAGTGTTCTGAAATCCTTCATTTGGTGGGGTGGCCAGGGGAAGTCAGATACAGGGCTCCCCAACAAACAGCAACAATAGCCCCTCACACCAGTGATTTTCAAAAGTAACCTTAGCTCTTCCTAAAAGTTCCAACTTAAAGGGCATAAAGCCTGAGCTACTGAGTTTATGAACCTTAACTTGAACTTTAGTCAAATCTGGCCTGCTTTTACCTGTTTTGTGCATTAAGTTTCTACAAGGTTTTTTTTTGTGACTAAACATACATTTGAGAACTACCATTAGATCATCAGAATTGACCTTTGGGGAGGAATAAGGTATATTAGTCCTATTTTACTGCCTTAAACCCAGTTTCCCAGCTTCCAGAATGAGTAACTTATTAGCTTTCCTTGAGTCTGAGCAGATCCCACTTCTGACACCAGAAGCTAGGATACATGAACACTGGTCAAGCTCCAGTGGGACTCATTGCTGTTATATTTCTGCAACTCACCCCTACTTGATCCAGGCTACCTTCAGAAATGGTACCCAGAACCAAGGCCATTCCAGACACTCCCTAGTAGACATCCCAACTAATGAAGAGCCCCCAACATGACCCCTCCAATTCATTTCAGGATCTCTGCTTTTCTGTCCCCAGAATCATGTCCCCAAGGAGGAAGCTGGTGCTCCACGAGGGGAGGGACCAGCCATCCCAGGAGACACCCCACCTCCCACTCCCCGCTCTGCCCGTCTTGAGAGAATGACGCAGGCCTTGGCACTGCAAGCAGGATCCCTGGAAGATGGGGGGCCTTCACGGGGAAGGTCAGCAGGGACAAAGGATGGGATGGGGAGGGGCTTGCTTGGGAGGATGTATCAGGGGGATGGACAAGGACTTGGGAGAAGAGGAGACATCCTAGATGGAGTCGGCCCTTACTCTGTCCTGCTCACCCAGTGAAGGCACCCCAGATTCCCTGCACAAAGCCCCCAAGAAGAAGAGCATCAAGTCATCCATAGGCCGTCTCTTTGGCAAGAAGGAGAAGGGACGAATGGGACCACCAGGCCGGGACAGCTCTTCTCTGGGTGAGTACTCTGATGCCAACCCTGTTTTCCTTTCTCTCTCCCTTTCTCCCTTTTGCCCTTTCTCCCTTTCTTCCTTTCTTTATTCCTTCCTTCCTTCCTTCCTTCCTTCCTCCCTCCCTCCCCTCTTTCCTACCTTCCTTTGTTCCTCCCTTCCATCTTCTTTTTCACAAATTCACTTGACATTCATGTGAGTCTAGGATGTGAAAGGGGTCAGACTCAGCAGAGGTAGCAAGAAGGAGGAAGGACAAGGAGAAGGTACTCTGAGCCCTGCCTGTGTGACTTGGTGGGGAGAAGGCTAAACAAATTTATTTCATTTACCTCTTTTTAAAAATGGTTATTTATTTCTTTTGAGAGAAAGCGTGCAGGAGCAGGGAGAGGGGCAGAGAGAGGGAGGGAGAGAATCCCAAGCAGGCCCCACACCATCAGTGCAGAGTCTGATGTGGGGCTCGAACTCATGAACCGTCAAGATCATGACCCACGCTGAAATCAAGAGTTGGGCACTCAGTTGACTGGGTCACCCATGCGCCCCAGCCTATTCTTTAGTAGAGAAGGAGAGAGGACCGCTTCAAGGCAAGGCACATGGTGTGCTGAAGCCTGCTCGTACTGGCTTGTGAAAGCCAACTTGCAGGCATTTAGTGAGCTGCTTGACATTACCTTGGTAGCTTGAAATTTGTGGGATTCTTTCCGCCATGGAAACCGACAACCACTACAAATCGGGGAATACCCGCTCCCTCCCCGGAGAGCTAGTTGTTAAACACTTACCACCTTACCAAGGCCAGCCCCGGGAAGACATCCCCATTTTGAGGATGTCCCCAATTCACCGTCTGGGAGGTGCAATTGGTTCCTGCTTGGCTCTGTCATTCCCTCTCTGTGGCCTCATTTACGACTCCCTCGGGACCTCTGCTTCCCTGGCATCCTTCTCAGCATCCCCCAACATCAAAGAATCTCCTTCCCACTTGAGACTCTCCAAACTCTGGCCCCTCCCTGCCTCCAGCAGGAACACCCTCAGACGAGACACTGGCCACGGATCCTCTGGGGCTAGCCAAGCTGACAGGCCCAGGAGACAAGGACCGAAGGAACAAGAGGAAGTGAGTACATGCGTGGGGGGGGGGAGGGAGGGGGAAGGGGAGGGCTGGTGGTCATATGTGAGAAGAAAATGCTGGAAGGGGATTTGCTTGCCTGAGAACTTGGGAACCCCCAAGTTTTTATCATTTTTTCCCCTCTTCTTTCTTGATTGGACTGGGGGAGACCACTTACAGAGATTCACTTTTTTTTTTTCTTTTTCTTAAAACCTCCTTCCAAATTTTCTACTTTCATAAAAAGTGCTTTGGATGCTCACTTTGGCAACGCATATACTAACACTGGAACGATGCAGAGGAGATAGCTTGGCCCCTGTGCAAGGATGACAAGCAAATTCACGAAGCGTTCCATTAAATAACAAAAAAGGGCTCGGGGGGGGGGGGGGAATTTGTGGTAAAGGGGCCCATCCTGGAGGGCTGGGGGCCTCTACTCCTGAGAGCTCCTGCCCTAAGCCTCTGTCCCCCAGGCACGAACTTCTGGAAGAGGCCTGCCGCCAGGGCCTGCCCTTCGCTGCTTGGGATGGGCCCACCGTGGTCTCCTGGCTGGAGGTACTGGGGCCCAGAAATGCCCTGATCTTGATCCCCAACTCCTGTGACTGTGACAGCCCTGCCACTGAGTGCTGCCCAGCGCCACCCCGCATCCTCCTCGTAGCCCGAAGGGGGTGGGGGGACAGAGGCCAGAGGGGGATGAGGCCCCGGGAGAGGTCAGCCTCACTGTTGATCTAAACAGCTTCCTCCTTCTTCTCCCCCCATCCCCTGCCCCTTTGGCCATGCCCACCTCGGCCCTACGCTCCGGTGGTCTCTCTCTTTCTCTCTCTGTGTCTCCCCATGTCTCTGACTGCATGGGATTCTCTGTGTCTTCTCTCCTGTCTCGCTCTCCATCTGTTTTTGTCATTCCCCACATTTCTTCCCATGTCTCCCTCCCAATGTCATTGGCTTCTTTCTCTCCCCATCTCTCTCTCATCTCTGTATGTCTCTCCTCATCTCTGTCTCTCCCCGTCCCTCTTTCCCCTGTGACTCTGGGGGTTACCCTCTGACTCTCCCCCTTTTTCCCCCTGCTGTGTCTCCCCCTGACGCCCTCTTGTCTGTTTGCCTTGCCCCGTCTCTGTTGCTTCTCACCGCTAACTTTCCCACCTCTCTGTCTCCCCCTCTCTCCTTTTCTTTCTGTTTCTCTCCTGTCTCTCCCGTTTCTCCTCCCATATTGTCTCCGTCTCCATGCGCTGTCTCTTCATTCCCTCCCCGCCCCACCCCTCCTCCGGCCCAGCTGTGGGTAGGCATGCCTGCATGGTATGTGGCCGCCTGCCGGGCCAACGTCAAGAGTGGTGCCATCATGGCCAACCTGTCGGACACGGAGATCCAGCGGGAGATTGGCATCAGCAACCCCCTGCACCGGCTCAAGCTGCGCCTCGCCATCCAGGAAATGGTCTCCCTCACCTCGCCCTCAGCGCCCGCCTCCTCCCGCACGGTGAGTGTCCGGAGGCCAATCCCAGCCCTTGCCGCCTCTTGTCCTCAAGACTAGCCAATACTGTCCTCAAGACTGGCCTCAGGGCCCCGCCTCTTGTCCTCAGACTAGCCAATACTGGGCTCGCTAACTCCAGCCTGGTCTCTCAGACTCCCTTCCCTTGATCTCTCACCTGGATTATCCCTGGGGTCGAGGGGTGGGGGGGCAGTAGGGGGGGTGGGGGAGGTGTTCCTCCTCAGGTCTCCCTGCCTTCCCTGTACCCCCACACCTCAGTCTGTCTTATACAGAGGGGACCCCATCCTGGAGAAAAAGCCGAATTCATGTGGTTCCTTATAAACCCCCCTTGATGAGCCCCCCCCCCCCCCGGCTTAGCACGTGCTGCTCCTTTTCCTGGAGCACCACCCCCCGTGCCCCCCACCCCCCACCCCGTCCTGTTTCTCCTTCTTATCCTTGAGGCCTCACCTCAAATGTCACCACTTCCAAGAGGCCTTCCTAACTCAGCAACCGAACTGGTCACCCGCCCCATCACCCCAACACATTAACACCTAATTTTCCTCCCTAGTGTTTATTGCCTTCTAATATTTATCCTTTGATCCGTGAAGAAACTAATTCAGCAATTGTTAACTCCTTGCCCTGCTTGCTGTGTGTGTGTGTGTGTGTGTGTGTGTGTGTGCGCGCGCGCGCGCGCATGTTTATCTGAAGCCCTTGAATGTAATTTGCGGACGTCATTACTGGTTAGCTTGAAAAATGACTTCTGCAGGGCACCTGCTAACAATAAGAACATTCGCCTACGTAGCCACCGTGCCCTCATATCCAAGGGCGTTACCATTATCATCAAAGTCATCTATTCAGTCTATTTTCAAATTTCCCCTCGTGCATCCCAGACCCTACCAACTGTGCACTCGTGAGGAGCTACATAAATGTTTTTGAATCAGTGTATGAATTCCTAACCCGTGGGGTTGCTGGGTGCAGGTGGCCAATACATGTGACTACGCATCCCCATGTCGCCCCCCCCTCCCCGCTCCAAACTTTTGTCCCATTGCTGTATCTGCCACCTCATCGTGAATCCATCTGTGTGAGGTCAGAGAGGTGACGCTGTGCCCAGGACCACACAGCAAAATACCAGCAATTTACCTAAATTTGTCGGACCCCGGAGCCTTTCTTCTTCCTCTTCTCCTTCTCCTTCTCCTTCTTCTTCTTCATGTTTATTTATTGTTTTTGAGAGAGACAGAGAGACAGCACAAGCGGGTAAGAGGCAGAGAGAGAGGCGGGTGGACAGAGATCCGAAGCAGGCTCTGTGGTGGCAGCAGAGAGCCCGATGCGGGGCTCGAACTCAAAACCCGCGAGATCATGACCTGCAACAAAGTCAGGCGCTTAAGGGACTGAGCCACCCAGGTGCCCCCAAAGCCCATGTTCTTTTGCCTGGTACACAGTAGGTGCTCAATAAACGATCATTTGTTTTCTCCTCCGCTGCCTGACCCAGAGCAGTGACTGTCCTTTCTGAGGCAGAAAGCAGCATGTATATAAATGGATCTGGCCTGGGCCTCTAGGAATACTACCCCGTTCCCCTCCCCTACCCACGAGCCCTCTCTCAACCTCCGTAACACCCCTTGTCCCTCAGTCCACAGGAAACGTGTGGATGACACACGAGGAGATGGAGTCCCTTACGGCAACGACCAAGCCTGTGAGTGCCCCCTGCCGGCGACCTTGGGGGTGGCACTAACTGTCCCTGGGGAGGGGTGGGGGGGCGAATCTCTGTCCCTTCGTCTGTCTGTTCGTCCCTCCCTCCCTCCGCCGTCCGCCTGCCCCTTAACCCACCCCTTCTCTCCCCTCTTCCCACTAACGGGTCAGGAGACCAAGGAGATCAGCTGGGAGCAGGTAGGGGGCGTGGGGCGGGACGTGGACGCATGAACAGACTGTGCACGCTGCATGCACATCCCTCTTTTCCCAAGCCCCACCCCCACCCTGGCCGCAGCGCTCCATCACCACCGCGGGGGGGCGCTGCACTGAGCTGGGCTCTGGACCGTCTCGTTGTGGCTTGTTGGGGTCGGTGTGAGAGTCTGGACTTTTCCATTGTTAGCGTGGGGCATGGGCCATTCCATTAACGTGAGTTGCGGCGGTCCAGGGCTGTTCCACTGCTGTAACTAGAGGGAGACATCGAGCAGTCCGTGTTCTCTATGGCTGAGAGGGAGTGGGACCGGTCCGTGTACTGGGGCAAAAGGGAAAGTATTTTGGGGAGGCGGCAGGTCAGGCCTCAAGTTGGGGAGGAGGAGGAGGAGCTACACTTGGTTCTCAAGAAGGGGGAGGCTTGAACTCCCCTGACCTAGGTTAGACTGGGGTCTTTGCCTCCAGTCAGGGGGAGGTATTGATTGTTTCCTTATGCTACAGGGAGTGCAGGACTTTGGGCTGATTCAGAATATTGTCCTGGGCCAGATATAGCATTAATATTTTTGGACAGTGCCGGAGTGATGGATAGATCCATTATCGTTTGTTGTGGGAAGAATCCGTGGTCCTGACTTGGGGGGAGTAGTGACGTTGGACTAATCCATTGTTCTAAGCTGGGACAGTGCTAGCCTAGTGCTTCGCACACCGTGCTGTTCAGGTGCCCGAGGATCTTGTGAGAATGCAGATTCCGATTCAGTAGCCTTGGGGTGGGGTCTGAGATCCTCCAGTTCCAGAAAGTGCACAGGTGATGGTGATGCTGCGGGTCCCCGGCCCCTACTCTTGAGTAGGCAAGGGTCTATTCTGTCATTCCGGAGGAGTAAGAGACAACTGGATCGGTCCATTGTCCTGAGCAGAGAATGACCATTGTCCTCATGTGGGGTGGAAAAAGAACAACCTTGGGTCGGGGGCTGGGGTGCACCCTCTCATACACACATGGGAAGGGGTCAGAGGGCCTGACCCCTCCCCCACCTGCCCATGGCCCCAGATCCTGGCATATGGTGACATGAACCACGAGTGGGTGGGCAACGACTGGCTGCCCAGCCTGGGCCTGCCCCAATACCGAAGCTACTTCATGGAGTCGCTGGTGGATGCCCGCATGTTGGATCATCTTAACAAGAAGGAGCTCCGGGGTCAACTCAAGATGGTGGACAGCTTCCACAGGTGGGGGCTGCCCGGCCAATGGGGACAGCCCAGGGGGGAGCCTCACTGCCAGAGTCTTTGGCCAATGGGACTGGTGAAGGGACACTCCTTGGACTATCCTTGGCCCTTTAGCCTGGGTTCTCAGGAAATCCCGACTTCCGTGCCCTTTCCACAAATAAGATAGTTCACTAGGAGAAGTCCGCGTCCTCGGAAAGCTTAGTTAGCTAGTTGACCCCATACCCTGCCCAGGGGAACCAATAGGCCCTGCCTGTTGGAAACACCCCAACTCCTGGGAAGGTCAGCAATCCGTAAAACTGACCCTGTGGAACAACTCCCCAGCCTTTCCCAGAAGACCGCAGCCACTGGGGTTGTCCAGGCTCATCTGTGACCCCCACTTTCCCTATTGCTCAGGGTGAGTCTGCATTATGGGATCATGTGCCTGAAACGGCTCAATTACGACCGGAAGGACTTGGAGCGGAGGCGGGAAGAGAGTCAGACCCAGATCCGAGGTGAGTAGGAGTGTAAAGGTCTCCCTGGCAGCCAGGTGGAGGATTTGGGGACGGGTGAGGGAGGAGGTATGATTAGGGGAGGCGGGGGACTGGGAAGGCAGGAGCAGGGGCCTTTGGGGAGGGGGTGGAGCCAGCATGGGGGCGTGGCCAGGATGAGGAAATGGGGGTAATTGGACCAGCTAGCAGCTGACAGTCCCTTCTGTCCCAGACGTGATGGTGTGGTCCAATGAGCGGGTCATGGGTTGGGTGTCCGGACTGGGACTGAAGGAATTCGCCACGAACCTCACGGAGAGCGGGGTGCACGGGGCGCTTCTCGCCCTGGACGAGACCTTCGACTACTCCGACCTGGCCTTGCTCCTGCAGATCCCCACGCAGAATGCGCAGGTGAGCTACCGCTCGGGCCACCCTGGGCCACCCTGGGCCACCCTGGGCATCCCCACCTCGCAGACTGCACGCTGCAACCCTCCCTTCACCTCTCGTCCCCAGGCCCGGCAGCTCCTGGAGAAGGAATTCAGCAACCTCATCTCCTTGGGCACAGACAGGCGGCTGGACGAGGTGGGCGCGGCGGCCGCTGAGGGGTCTCAGCTCCTAGCGGCGGCCCCTCTGGGGTCTGAGCCGAAGGGGTGGGGCTTGACTTTGCGGCGGGACGCGGTTGGAGGCGGGACTAGGGCAGGGGTGGGGTTAAAGGAGAGATGAAATCCGAGAGGTCTGGCGTCAAAGGAAGCGGCTGACTCAGACCCCGGCTCTCGTCCCTCACCCTCTGTCTGGCCCCTATACCTAGGACAGCGCCAAGTCCTTCAGCCGCTCCCCATCCTGGCGGAAGATGTTCCGAGAGAAGGACCTCCGAGGCGTAACCCCCGATTCAGCTGAGATGTTGCCCCCCAACTTTCGTTCGGCCGCAGCAGGGGCCTTGGGATCTCCGGGGCTCCCTCTCCGCAAGCTGCAGCCGGAAGGTGGGCGGCTCCCAAATGCGGCAGCCCCTCCTCCCTTCCCCTTTCTCTCTCGGGGTGGGAAGAGGACCAACTCTACATTCCAGAAGCCTCCCTCCGGGTTCCGAAATGGCCTAGTCCCTTCTCCCCCATCCAAGAAAAATGGATTGCTCAGTATGCCACACCTCGGGGTGTGGAATGGATTACTCCCGCACCCCCTTTCCAGAGTGGGAAATGAATTCGCCCGCTGTCACCCGGGGCACCCTAGATGAATCCAAGGCTGCGGGGGGCGGGGTGGGGGGGGGCGCTGGGGGAGAGGGAGGGAAACCGGCGTGGAGCCAGGCGTTCCGTTGTTATTTCGGGAGGGGAAAATCCAAGAGAGGACGCTTGAGTTTGAGGATCAGAGAAACCCTGCTCTGTGCGTGCGTGCGTCTGTGTTTGTGTGTGTCGTTGACACGCGCACCAGACTGAACACACCCCCTGCTCTCCTTCCAGGCCAGACTTCTGGGAGTTCCCGGGCAGACGGCGTTTCGGTCCGGACCTATTCCTGCTAGTGTAGGCCTCCAGGTGAGGACTGTACAGGGCGATCTTGGGGGTCCGGGGCGGCACAATGGATCTTCACTGCTCCACGTACTGCCCCGGCGTCAATGCAGGTGACCTCCCTCGGACGGAAGAATCTTCCAGAGGCTGGGCTGTTCCCCCTCCTGCCCAGAGTATGGTCTCGCCGGGGAGAGCGGGCGGGGGAGCTCGCGCCGCGGACCGGACCATCTGTACAGACAAGCGGGGAGTGCGCGTCCCCGCCTCTCAAAAGGACTGGGCCTGGACCAAACCACACGAACTGGACTGAGAGGGGGAAAGAAGAGGGCGGGAAGAAATCCCGCCCCAAACTTCCGCCTCCCTTTTCTCTACTTTGTAATTTATTGATCAGTTTCCGATGGGAGATGGGGGCCCTTTCCCCGCGGGAAGGGAGCGGGGCTTCCCTCCCGGGCCGCATGCTAGGAGAGGCTGCCCGCTCCCCTTTTTCCTCCCCCGTCGCGGGGCCCAAGTCTTCCTTCTTCGTCCGAAAGGAGGGGAGGGGGGACTCGCTGCTACAAGCCTCGCCCCACGTGCCACTCATCCCCGCCCCGCCGGGTCAGGTCGCCGGTGCCTGGGGTCAGCTGCGGGCGGAGTCCCCTCTTCCTCCCCAGTGTCTCGTGTCCCCGGGGCCTCTCCGCCCCCCGTGCTGTGGCCGTGTCCGTGCCCCGGGGGTAGGGGGTGCAGAACTGCGCTCCCCGTTCCCCTCCGGCTCCGGGGTTTGCATGGGAGAATCCTCTTTCCACGATGCCACTGGGCGACGTGGCGTGGGGGGAGGGAGGAAGGTGGGGGAGCCCTCGCCCGAGACTCTTGGTCGGCCTCCCTGCCCCAGGCGTCACTCAGTGATCACGGGTAAAGAGAACTGTTTCAAAAAGCTCCCGTGTTGACTGATTTATTTGCCAGGACCTTAGGGAACCAACCTCCTCAAGAACCCAGGAGGCCACAGGGAGTGGCCTCAGACTCCTCAGTCCCCAGTGCCCCCTCGCGCGCTCCCTGGTGCCCTGAGAATCCAGACCCCACGCCTGACAATGAGGTTTCGGGGAACATGTTTATTCATATTCAGTTCAATAAATATGGCTCGTGGGCAGGGGTTGGAGGGCCAGGGAGGTGCGTCTGCGCCGCAGCCGCGCCGCCGGGTCAGGGTTCCGGAGTTTCCAGCATGTCCGCCAGGGCTCTGGCGAGGGGGGTGCAGGGGTTAGACAGCCGAAGTGTTCAAAGCTCACCCCGGGCACTTAGCTAGAGATCGCTAATCTGCCCATTTTACCGACAGGGAAATGGAGTCCCAGGGTAGTCCATAACTCAGGGGTCAGTGCCTTTCTAAACAGGGCCCTTAAATTGCACCCCCCCCTCCACACACTTACTGGTACAGGGAGGAGGAGAAATAGTCGACGTAGCTTCCTGCGGGAGAAAAGAGAAGAGGCTTGAGGGGTACCCCACGGGTGAAATTAGGGGGCCACTTATTCACCGAATCCGGAATCACGACTAGCTCCGCCCCCTTTTTCCTAATTCCTTCCCTCAATTGAATTCCTTCTATTGGAACTCCTTTCAAGGTCCTGCTCCTTCCTCCTTGCTCTGGGCGTTCCCATTCTCCAGGAGCCCGGGTCCTTCCAATGCTACCTGCTTTGGCCCCGCCCATTCGTTTCTAGGCCCACCCTTGAAGCCTCTACCCCTTCCCTACTGGGCCTCAGCATCAGTCCCAAACCCTCCCTCGGCCCAGGTCCCGCCCCTCCGCGCGCGCCCCGCTCCACCTGTAGACTTCCAGCCTTGGCCACGCCTCCGCGCCTGGCCCCGCCCCAAACCTCCCGGGCCCGCCTGCGGGGTTTGGCTCCGCCTCCACGGAGTTTGCCGCGCTGGGCTTCGCCCGCGCTCACCTGGAGTGCAGACCGTTTCGCAAACCAGCGGGCAGAGGTAGCAGAACTGGCAGTGCTGGGGGCGGGGATGGGGAGAGAGAAGTTTAAGACGAGATCAGGGGCGGAGCCAGGTTGGGGGCGGGTGCCGTACAGGGGCCTGAGGCAGAGGTTAAGGTCAGAGGCGGAATGGAGTGTGGAGTTTGAGGCGGCATCAGGGATAGGGGGTTGGGTCGGTTTGAGGACAGAGGCTAGGATTTGGGACTGTGGGTGGCCAGGGGGTTCCCGGGCATCCTGGGACTTGGTGGAACCTGGGTCCGGGGAAAGTGTCACCTGGCACTGGTCGCAGTGCTCTCCCATGTTCTCCTCGTCACAGTGACAATTCTCACATTCAGTACATCTCTGGGGACGGGAGGATTCTGGTTTAGAAGGAAACCCTAACCCCGTTTGGGAGCCACCCGCCAGTCCTCCACCCTGCCCCTTGGACAGGTCCCCAACTCCTGACGGTTCATTACCTCTGCCCCCCACCCCCCTCCCCCCCTCCCCCCCTCCCCCGCTCAGCATCTTCCTCCAACCCACTTTCCTCCCCCCTTGCTTCCCCTGTTACAGGGCGACACCACATCCCTCTGTCACTGTGGGCTAGACGTGCGGGTGTTTTCTTCGTCCCTATTCCCTATTCTCCTTACAGCCTGCCAGTCCCCAGCCCCATTCCACCTGCCCCTTCCACCCTACGGACCCTCCCCTCTGTCCCCATATCTGCAGGTACAGCTCAGACCTCACTCTCTTTTTCCTAGACCAATGCCCCAGCCTCCTCCCCAGCTCCTGGCCTCCAGTCTGTCCCCTACATGGCCCCAGAAGTGTCTTGGTCTGGCACTGCCCCTGCCCCTGCCCCTCCTTTGCTCAGAGCAGTCCCAAGGCACCACCTTAGAGCCCAGGGACGAATTCCAGGGACAGCCTGGATTGGACCTGGGCTGGGGACTCACATTGCAGAAAGAGCAGTAGCCACACAGAGACCCCGGCTGGTAGTTCCCGTACTCCTGGTCACCCTGCAGGCCTGTGGGGACAGGAGAACAGCGGTGAAGCCAGCTGACTCTGTTTCTCCCTGCCCCCACCTGGCCAGATCACTTACCAGTGTCCTCACCACTTTCCTCCTCACTGGAGCCACCTCCAGCCACCTCCGTCTTGGCCAGTGGGTTAGGGATGATGGTGAAGGGGAGCTCATCTTCCTCCAGTCCCTCCTCCTCCTCCTCTTGGTGGTCTTGGCTCAGAGGGGCCTGAACCTCAGCCTTCCCTTCCCTCCTCTCCTCCTCCTCCTCCTCCTGACTCAGGCTGAGGCCGTGACCTTCCTCCTCATCTTCTTCATCCTTCTGGTCCAGGCTGCCATGGCGGGTGTGCTCCTCTCCCTGTTCTGAACTTTCATCATCTTCTTCATGGGAGCTGTGGCCCTCTTCCTTCTCCTCTTCCTCCTTAGAATCTCTCTCCCTCAAATGGCTTCTATCCTTGATCCCCATGTGTTCTGGGGGCTGGGGGCTAATCTCATCTTTGATGGATCCTCTATGGCCAGTTCCTTCATCTTGGTGGCCTTGTTGCCTGTGGCTGGGAGCCTGGTGGCCAAGCTTGTCAGAGACGTCCGCATCTTCCTCCTTGTGGACCTCATGGTGGTGATGGTCTGGGACCGCTGATTTATATTCATCTGGAAAATCCTCTTCCTCAGTGCTCTTGTGGCCTTGGGGTTGGGAGCTTGCAATGTGGTGGCTGAACTTGACTGTG
The DNA here is from genome assembly GCF_007474595.2 of Lynx canadensis. NCBI lineage: Eukaryota > Metazoa > Chordata > Mammalia > Carnivora > Felidae > Lynx > Lynx canadensis. The sequence goes on from NC_044317.1 coordinate 53,112,650, forward strand.
ATCTCCTCCTCCTCCTCCTCCTCCTCCTCCTCTTCTCCAAGGCTGTGAGTATGTCTGGGACTCTGGTGCCAGTGTTCAGTGGACACATCCTCTTCCTCATCCTCTTTGTCTCCATGGCCTCGGTGCCTGTGGGCCTGGTGTCCATACTCAGTGGACATATCCTCTTCCTCATCTTCTTCTCTGTGGCCTCGGTGTCTGTGGCTGGGGATATGATGATGGTGTTCATCTGAGACGTCTTCATCCTCTTCTTTCCCGTGGCTGTGATGCCTGTGGGTGTGGTGTTCGTACTCAGTGGAGATGACATCGTCATCATCATCATCAACATCGTCGTCATCTTCTTCTCCGTGGCCTCGGTGTCCGTGGCTGGGGACATGATGGGGATGTTCTTCTGAGACGCCTTCATCCTCTTCCTTCCCGTGGCTGTGATGCCTGTGGGTGTGGTGTTCGTACTCAGTGGAGATGACATCATCATCATCTTCATCAACATCGTCGTCATCTTCTTCTCCGTGGCCTCGGTGTCCGTGGCTGGAGACATGATGGGGATGTTCTTCTGAGACATCTTCATCCTCTTCCTTCCCATGGTTGTGATGCCTGTGGGTGTGGTGTCCGTACTCAGCGGAGACGACATCATCATCATCATCATCATCGTCATTTTCTTCTCCATGGCCTCGGTGTCCATGGCTGGGGACATGATGGGGATGTTCTTCTGAGACGTCTTCATCCTCTTCCTTCCCGTGGCTTTGGTGCCTGTAGGTGTGGTGTCCATACTCAGTGGAGACGACATCATCATCATCATCAACATCGTCGTCATCTTCTTCTCCATGGCCTCGGTGTCCGTGGCTGGAGACATGATGGGGATGTTCTTCTGAGATATCTTCATCCTCTTCCTTCCCATGGTTGTGATGCCTGTGGGTGTGGTGTCCGTACTCAGTGGAGACGACATCACCATCATCATCAACATCGTCGTCATCTTCTTCTCCGTGGCCTCGGCGTCCATGGTGGCTGGGGATGTGATGGGGATGCTCATCTGAAGCATCCTCATCCTCTTCCTTCCCGTGGCCCCTGTGCCTGTGGGCCTGGTGTCCGTACTCCGTGGAGACAACCCCTTCCTCCTCGTCTTCATCCTCCTCCTCTCCGTGGCCTCCATGTACATGCCCGATGATATGATGGTGATGCTTGCTGGACACAACTTCAGCCTCGTCCTCGTCCTCATGGCTGTGGCTTCTGTGGCTGGGGAAGTGGTGCCCAGGCTCAGCTGAATCGTCCACATCTTCATTCTCATGACCTCTGTGCCCACGGGCTTGCCGAGCATGCTTTGTGAAGACGCCCTCATCAGGGACATCCTCCTCTCTGACCTCGTGGTCTCGGTACCTGTGGTCTCGGAGTCCGTGACTGTATTCCCCGGAGACATCTTCGTTCTCTTCTCCGTGGCCTCTGTGGCTCCGGAATTGATACTCTCTCTCTGTAGAAACATCCTCCTTCTCATCTCCATGGCCTCCGTGGCTGTGGATGGGGTGGCCAAACTCACCTGACACGTCCTCCGAGGGCCCCACGACTCCTGCATTGTTGTTCCAGTTGCTGGGGCCTGGCCCAGCCCCTCTCAGCTGCTGGGTCATGGCAGGGGGGAGGAGCAGGCTGGCCAGGGCGGCCCAGAGGAGAGAAGTGTGCACCCGTGGCCCACGTTGGCCCATGGGGACAGACAGGCAGCAGAGCTTTGCCCAGGGCTGGCTCCAGCTGCTGCTGTGGCTTTGTGGATGAGTTCTGGTGTCCTTGTCCCTTTTGGGGTCCTTCTCGTTCTTTCTGTCTGTGTCTTTCCTTCGCTGTGTCTCTCTCCGTCTCTGCCTTCCTCTGGCCCTCACTGCTGGACACCCCTCCGAGGCAGTCTCAGGAGCCCCCTAACCCCCCTCTCGGGCCCTCCCTCCCTAGTTCCAGCCAATAGGGTCTCTCTCCTCCCCTCTCTGTGGCTAAATTTACTTTCGGCCCTGAGTTATTCTGGGTCAGTCCCCGCCTGCCCCTCCCCTCCTGTTCTTCCTCCCAGCTGGGGAAGGGGTGGGTGAAGGGGTCTCTCCTTGGCCAGGAATGGGGGCCAAGGACTTGACTTTGGACTGCCAACGAGTTCACGTTTGGCAGCTGCAAAGGTAATGGATAGAATTTTAGTGGGCCAAGTTGGGGGAGCCTGAGGCATGGGGGAGGAGGGCAGAAGGGATGCATCTGAGAGGAGAGACCCCTCCCGTGGAAGACCGGGGGTTAGACTGGGGGGAGCTTCTGGCCAGAATGGGATCCTTTGTTGAGAGAATGGATGACAACATGGAGGCCCTGGACACGGGTGGAGACAATTGGCCCCAACACACGCACCTGTGACCTCCTGTCCCTGGAACTGAGAGCCAAGGGCAGGAGGCCAGGCCAGGCCAGGGCTATAAATACAGCAAGGGGGTGGGGGTTCAGGTTACCCAGCTAGGCCGCAGCTGTCCCTGTCAGAGCCGGCAGGGGACACGTGGCCCTGCTTATCTATGTGTCATTATCTCCTGTTCCTCACCCTGCCACTACTGCCCTGGCTTTTGGGTCCCCATCCCTCCTTATGGGTCACCCGCTCTCATTCCTGTCATTTAGTTTCTGAGGGTCCCCGCTCCCCCACCCCAGGATTCTGTCTTCCTGTCACTCTGAACCTCTGCTCTCCACCCAACTCTCGGTCTCTCTCTCTGTCTCTCCCTGAGTCAGTGTACCCGCCCCCCCCATCTCTGTTCACCCCCTTTCTGATTCTCTTCCTCCCACCTAAATGTCAGTGCCCTCCACCCATGGATTAATTTACCCCTTCTCTATCTCTGGCATTCCCTCTTGGGTCCCTGTCCCCCTCTTTCTGGTTCCCTCTTCCCCTGGCTCTGACTCTCTGTCCCTCCTTCTCCGGATCCTTGTCCCCTCTCTCTGGTCTCTGGTCCCCTCTCTCTCTGTTCTCTGGCCCCTCCCCCCTACTCTGGGTTTTTGTTCTCCCCTTCTCTGAATTTCTGTCCCCCTCTCTCCGAGCCTCTGTCCCCCTGTGCGTCTCCTTCTGGCCGGCCCGTCAGGCCCTTTGCCCCGCCTCTCGCTCTACACGTCCACAAGACTTCCCGCCCCCCAGATCCTGCACCGCCCCCCAGATCCTGCAACGCCCCGGGCTGAGCTGGGAAGTGGCGGATCCGGTTGGTCCTGGGCGGGTCTGGAGTCAGGGTTGGCCCGGACGGAATGTAGGGAGCCGGATAGGTTGCGGCGGCTGCGGCAGCATGGTGGGTCCGGAGAAGGAGCAGGTACAGCGGCCGGACTCCTGGGTCTGAATGAACAGGGAGCTGGAGGCTTAGCCTCCTGGTTCCCGGAGAGGAGGGCGCTGGAGACCCAGATTCTTGGGTCAGACAAAGGAGAGGGTCGTGGGGGTCGCTGGGGGGGGCTCCGGACTCCCGGGTCCTTGGGGACAAATACGAGGGAGGCTGGGGGAGGAAAGCGCTGGGGTCCCGGACTGCTGGGTCCCCGGGTAGGGTGCGGGGTGGTGGACGACTCCGGGTCCTATGGGACTGAACTGGAGCCCTCCCACCTCTTGTTCCTGTCCCTAGGGCTGGATCCCCAAGATCTTCAAGAAGAAGACATGCACGACATTCATCGTTGACCCCACAGACTCGGGGTGAGGAACTCGCCCCAGGGACCGAGCTCAGAGCATCCCCGGAGCGTCCCCGGAGCGTCCCGGCCCACCGACCCCACTCACCTACCCCCCCACCCCCTTATGTCATTGCGGACACTCCCAAGGGCGTTCCCGGTGGCGCTCTCCCTCGGGGGAGGGTTTGGGTCCCTGTGGACGCTTCCAATTTCCCTTGCCTGGTCAGAGTCAGTGTTAAAGCCCCAGGGCTTGGTTCTGTTTCTTTCCTTCCCTGCGTCTCCTCTTTGTGTCTCCTTGCCTCACTTTCTCCTTTGGCTGTTTCTGTTTCATTCATTCATTCATTCATTCGTCCGTCCGTCCATCCAAGAAGCCTTCATTCGGTGCTCCCAAGGGAGCACAATTATCGGGAGCACGGGCCCTGCCAGGGTTCAAATATCACCTGGGATTGGTGCTGTGTGGCTTTGGGTAAATCATTTCACCTCTCTGGGCCTCATCTGTCACCTGGACAGACAGACAGGCCGCCTCCTGAGTGGAGCATGTATTGTGAGGACTTAAACAAGTAAACGCTTGTGATGTTTCTGGAACAGCGCCCAGCACATGGTTTGCGCTGGAAAAGGCCTGCCATCCCCCCCTGGAAGATAGCAGTTACCACCGTGCGCAGGCCCCGTGCGCGGGCTCGGTGCCCGGGGCCACTTGCGTGAGTCCCGTGGGGTGTTTGCCTCCCTTGAGGAGCTCCCGGCTTTCAGTGACGGTCTCGCCAGTGGATTCTGGCCTTGTGGTTGTCTTCAAGACAATCTCTGGGGCGTGGGAAATGTCAGCATTCCTAACGTTGAGTGTGCTGTGAACACATTAGCACAGTGTGGCTTGCGATTATGTATAAATAAACAGATCTACATTACGGGGGGGGGGGGGTGAGTGCTCTAAACCCTTCTGCTGATGGGGAGTGTGGCCAAGGCAGTTTCGGAACCTCTGGGCTGGTGGGAAGAGGACCAGAAGGCACGGAGACAGGAACTCGGCAAGACTGCAGCTGGCCCTGCGGGAGCCCCGAGGAGAGTCTGGCTAAGGCTGGGGAGGGGACACAGGGTGTCACTGGTGGCTAGTGGAGGAGGAGGAGCCAAGGAAGTGGCATTTGAAGGGTGAGTTGGAGTTTGACAGTTGAAGGCAGTATAGAGAGAAGAGGTGGGGTGGGGGGTGGGGGGTGAAGGTGGTTCCAGGTACGGGATGTGCAGCATGGGCGGTGTGGCTGGAGAATGGAGCGAAGTTCAAGGTGCAGGAGGGCTCTGTGGCGGAGGGTGGGGCCGGACGGCTCTGGGCCTCACCGGCGGGGACCTTGGCCTGGGGGTGCTGGGGTGCTGTGGGAGGGGCGGGGTCAGCTCTGGGTGTGGAAAGACCCGCTGGGACTTGTGTCAGGTTGAATAGGAGTTCTGGAAGGCCCGGAAGAGGCTGGGCTAGGGTCTGGGTGGGACCAGAAGAGGCCTGAGCCAGGCCACAGCTGTGGGGACACAGGGCTGGGACAGGGGCAGGAGCTTGGGGACTGATGGATTTCAGGAGTAAGAGGGGAGTGAGAAGGGGGACGATGGCTCCTGGACCTCTGGTCTGGGACCTGGGAGACAGTCGGATTGTCCCTGAGATGGAGAATCCAGGAGGAGGAGGGGCTGTGCTGGTAATTCTAAGACTTGGGTTTTTTTGTTCGTTTTTGGTTTTTTTTTCACGGAAGAGTATTTTTTTTTTTTTTTTTAGAGAGAAAGAGTGGGAGAGGGGCAGAGAGAGAGGGAGACAGAGAATCCCAAGCAGGCTCGGAGCCTGACAGGGGGCTCGAACCCACGAATTGTGAGATCATGACCTGAGCCAAAATCAAGAGTCGCACGCTTAACCGCCTGAGCGCCCCAGGTGCCCCGCGTGGAAGCGTATTTTTGGAAACCTGTCTCTGAACACCTGAAAACAAACATGCCACCTCAGGCCACCCCAGTTGCTAGCACATCCACAGGTTTTCCACCTCCTGCTTCTTTCCCTTGCGTTCCTTGCTTGGCCTCTGGGGGCATCGAGTTTGAGACCCAAGTTGGGAAGCCATGTGGCCCAGGGTTCTGGGAGGCGCAGAGAGAGAGAGAGAGAGCGCGAAGGCCACGAATGATGCCGGGACAAGGCAGCTAGGGAAGGAGGGGTTCCCTGCCAAGGAAAGGAAAGGGTTTTTTAGACTCAGAGCCTTTTAGCAGTGACCAGTGCTATTTAATGATAGTCACCTGAGACCTGAATAGGGGCCATTGTATTTGGGGACATGTCGGTAATTGCTGATGTTATCAGGAACAGTTTCAGCTCTGGCGACTTCACAGAGGAAGAAAGGTAGGAGGTGAGAAGTGCAGAGAGGGAGTCTGCCAGTTCTGCTCACCAGAACTTTCTGCAATGGGGGCAGTGTTCCGAATCCATATCCAATATGGCAGCCACTGGCCACATGTGGTTCCTGAGCACTTGAAACGTGGCCAGAGCTGAATTTTTTATTGTATTTAATTTTAATTTATTTAAATGTAAAGAGCCACCAGTCGGTTAAGTGTAGGACTGCTGATCTCGGTTCAGGTCATAACGTCACAGCTCGTGAGTTCAAGCCCCATGTCCGGCCCTGCGCTGATAATACAGGTCTTGCTTGGGATTCTCTGTCTCCCTCTCTCTCTGCCCCTGCCCCACTTGTGCTGTCTCCCCCCACTCCAAAAATATATATAAATAAATAAACTTAAAAAAATTATTTTAAAAAGGTGTAAAGAGCCACATGCGGCTATGGTCTACTGTATTAGACGGCTGAGGTTCTGGAACGTTCCATGAAGGAGTTTTGCCTACAGGGCTAGTGGGAAGTAGATGGACGGTAATGAGGGGGTCCAGGGGTGGGGTTGAAATAGGTGAAAGGATCAAGAGGGTAAACTGAGGCATGCCGGGTCCCTGAAGGTAGACTCAGAAATGAAGAAGGATGTGTCCTTCACTGTAGTTCTCTGTGCCAGGAGTTGGGCTGAGTGTATTCTGTTCATCCTGTGTGGATTGGTGGCCATTCTTTTACGTGTGGATTGGTCCTTAAGTCGAGGCTGGCTCCACTTAGGTAAATGCGGGTCTCTTCTGGAGTCAGGGACCGAAGACATTTAGATACATTTTCTTTTATTTTCTTTTAATTTTTTTTTGTTGTTGATTTATTTTTGAGAGATAGAGCACGAGCAGAGGAGGGGCAGAGAGAGAGGGAGACACAGAATCTGATGCAGGCTCCAGGCTCTGAGCTGTCAGCACAGAGCCGGACACGGGGCTTGAACTCACGGACCGCGAGATCGGGACCTGAGCCGAAGTTGGACGCTCAACCGACTGAGCCACTCAGGCGCCCCTAGATACATTTTCAAGTAAATCCCTCACTCGCCAAACCCATGCCGCTTGCTCTTTAAAAGGCAGGTGCCAATCACTTGCGCATTTGAAGCAAAAAGCTTCATCCATGCTTACCGTAAATGGAAAAACCTCCATTTGCCACAAAGAGAAAGAAACAAGCAGGAAGAGACGATTACAATGAAAAGCAAAAAAAAAAAAGTATTTGCCTTTTAACTGGATACTGTTGCCAGCCCAATTTTTGGAGCCAGAGGCCGGCTTCTCTGTTAAGGAAAAAAAAAAAAAAAAAAAAAAAGTAATGGGTCCCAGCCAATAAACACCAGAGTGAGTTCAAAAAAATAAATATAAAGGGGGGAAAAAAGAGTAATGGGGTGCCTGGCTGGGTCAGTCGGTGGAACGTGGGGCTCTTGATCTCCCCGTGGTGAGTTCGACCTCCACGCTGGGTGTAGAGATCACTTAAAGAAATAAATAAGCTTAAAAAAGAAAAAGTGTAACAAAGGGGTAGGCGTTAAGGATCTTCTAGCGCCCAGCTTAAGCCTCTCTCCTCGACGGGAATCAGGAGCACTGGAAAAGAAATGACTTTCTCGCTGTGTCATTCGAGGTTATTTAAAGCTCTGTGTGGCGTGTCCCGTGGAGCGGTTTCTCCGCCTGAGTCTGGTAGGCAGCCCTCGTTTCAGAAAACGCTGTGTTGTTTCCCTGACGCCTCATAATTCCACGGAGGAGGCTGTGTTACCGTTGTCTTTTGATTTGAGGAGGAAACGTGGGCTCAGAGAGGTGAAGCCCAAGGCCACGCAGCTGCCGCCGCCGCCCCCCCCCCCCAAGTGCTCTCTGGATCGCTCTGAATTTTCCTTGTACTGATGGCCTCTGGCCCTTCTCCCTGCAGGTAGCTGTGAGGGTGGGACCCTGTGCTTGAACCACTGCGGCTTCTGTCTGGTGGGCAAGTGGCTCTGGCTGTTTTTCGCCTCAGGGTCAGCATGGGCCGTGGGGCTCTTCTGCAGGAAACTTTAATGAGAGTCCCGGGGGACACCCCTGGGGTTCATGGTCCCCCATCCCCCTCCTCCCCAGAGGAAACTTGTGCCAGTGCGGGCGTCCCCGGAGTGTCCACCCGTCAGTGGCCGTGGAGGATGCATTTGGGGCAGCCGTGGTGACCGTGTGGGACAGTGACTTGCACACCACAGAGAAGCCGACGGATGCCTACGGGGACCTAGATTTCCTGGGCGCCGGCCGCAAGGCCAGCAATGTGAGGCTTGCCTGTCTGGGCGGGGCTGGGGTCCGGGAGCGGAAGCTGCATGCCTCGGGGGTTCTCAGAGTTAGAGTCTGGGGGTGCCGCAGCTGAACGCTGTGTCTCCCCATTTCCCATCCCTGTCTTCGCTTCTCCCTGGATCTCTCTCCCTCCACCCCTGTCTGTCTTTTCTAAATCATCCTCCCTCTCTCTGGGTCTCTGTCCCTCTCCCCCCACCCCCACCCCCACCCCCACCCCCCATCTCTGTTCTCTGGGTCTCTGTCCCTTTCTCTGTTTCTGTGCCTTTCTCTCTGGGTTTCTGTCCCCTCCTCTGTCTCTGCCCCTTTCCCCGTGTCCCCTCCTCCTGTGTGTCCGCAGTTCCTCCGGCTCTCTGACCGCACGGATCCAGCTACCGTTTACAATCTGGTCACGCGCACGTGGGGCTTCCGGGCCCCGAACCTGGTGGTGTCAGTGTTGGGGGGGTCAAGGGGCCGCGTCCTCCAGACCTGGCTGCAGGACCTGCTGCGACGCGGGCTGGTGCGGGCTGCCCAGAGCACAGGTGACTGAGGCTGGGTGGCCTCTGCCCATCCCCCCCGCATCGCTGGCATGCGGTCTCCCCGCGGCTCTGCATGGGTTTTTGTCTCACTCTCTCTGTCTCTCCACACCTGTGTCTCTGGGCCTCACCATCACTCTCTGTGTCTCCCTGTAGGGGCCTGGATTGTCACCGGGGGGCTGCACAGGGGCATTGGCCGGCACGTTGGTGTGGCTGTTCGAGACCACCAGACAGCCAGCACTGGGGGCACCAAGGTGGTGGCCATGGGCGTGGCCCCCTGGGGTGTGGTTCGGAATAGAGAGCTCCTCACCAACCCCAAGGTGGGACCCAGAGTCTTGGAAGAGGAGGGGGCTGGGAATCCTGGGTCTGAGGGAGGAGGGGCTGGTGTCTGTCCTCCTGGTCCTGATGGGAGAAACGCTCTTGTCTGGCCCCTCGCCCCCCGCCACCCCACCCCCACCCCCTCCCACCCCCCCACCCCACCCCCAGGGCTCATTCCCTGCGAGGTATCCGTGGCGCGGTGAGCCGGACGACGGGGTCCAATGTCCGCTCGATTACAACTACTCGGCCTTCTTTTTGGTGGATGACGGCACCCATGGCCGCCTGGGCGGGGAGAACCGCTTCCGCTTGCGCTTTGAGTCCTATGTCGCCCAGCAGAAGACGGGCGTGGGAGGTGAGTGGCTGTTTCCACTCGGGACAGCAGCCTGAGGCTCCCGATCCCAGTGGTTGAGGTTTGGGGATTGAGGGACCGAGGAATTACCACTGGTCAAGCGTCTTGTCCCATTATTTGCTCTGTTTTGAAAAATCTTTATCTCGAAATGTAAGCTACACAAGAGTGGATGGCTCGGGGGAGGTTTTACACTGACCCCGCGTGGGCAGCCCGCACCCAGATCAAGAAATTACTGGCCCCCAGAAGCCTTCTCCCTCCTGCACCCGAGGGTCACCCCGGTCCTGCCCTTAGGGCGTGGAATGGTTCTGACCCTGTTTATGCTTCCTGTGAATAGATTTCACCATCTGTACGTTTTGGAGTCTGGCTTGTGATAATATTATTTCTGTGAGATTCATCCATATCATTGCAGGAGTTGTAGTCTGTAAATAACCCATGGGTTAAAAGAAGCTAGGAAATATTTTCAACTGCATGATAAAAAACATATCACATATCAGCACTTTGGGGATGCAGCTAAAGCAGTATCTAGAGGGAAATTTGTAGCTTTAAAATGCATAAATCGAAAAAAGAAGAGGGGCACCTGGGTGGCTCAGTTGGTTAAGCATCCAACTCTTGGTTTCACGTTTTTTATTTATTTTTGAGACAGAGAGAGCATGAATGGGGGAGGGGCAGAGAGAGAAGGAGACACAGAAGTGGAAGCAGGCTCCAGGCTCTGAGCCATCAGCCCAGAGCCCGACGTGGGGCTCGAACTCACGGACCGCGAGATCGTGACCTGAGCTGAAGTCGGACACTTAACCGACTGAGCCACCCAGGCGCCCCCCAACTCTTGGTTTCAGCTCAGGTCATGATCTCATGGTTTGTGGGTTCGGGCCCCACATCGGGCTCTGGGCTGATGGCATGGAGCCTGCTTGGGATTCTGTCTCCCTCTCTCTCTGCTGCTCCCCTGCTCGTTCTCTATCTCTCTCTCTCTCAAAAATAAATAAATAAACATTAAAAAAAGTTTTTGAAAAAAAAAAAAAAGAAGAAACACTGAATATCAAGAGTTTAAGGCTCCAATTGAGAAAAACAAACAAACACACAAAACTTAGAGGGGCCCCTGGCTGGCTCAGTCAGTAGACCCTTGGGCTCCTGATTTCCAGGTTGTGAGTTTGAACCCCACGTTGGGCGTAGAGATTACTTAAGAACAAAATTAATCTTTTTTTTTTTAATGTTTATTTTTGAGAGAGAGACAGAGCATGAGAGGGGAGGGGCAGAGAGAGAGAGAGAGGGAGACACAGAATCGGAGGCAGGCTCCAGGCTCTGAGCTGTCAGCACAGAACCTGACGCGGGGCTGGAACCCATGACCCGCGAGATCATGACCTGAGCCGAAGTCGGACGCTTAACCGACTGAGCCACCCGGGCGCCCCAATTTATCTTTTTTTTTTTTTTTTTTTTTTTAACTTCTCTCTCAAAATAAATAAATAAACATTAAAAAAAGAAATAATTTCCTGGGGCGCCTGGGCGGCGCAGTCGGTTGAGCGTCCGACTTCAGCCAGGTCACGATCTCGCGGTCCGTGAGTTCGAGCCCCGCGTCGGGCTCTGGGCTGATGGCTCGGAGCCTGGAGCCTGTTTCCGATTCTGTGTCTCCCTCTCTCTCTGCCCCTCCCCCGTTCATGCTCTGTCTCTGTCTGTCCCAAAAATAAATAAACGTTGAAAAAAAAAATTAAAAAAATAAATAAAAAAATAAAAAAAGAAATAATTTCTTAAAACAATATTTATTTATTTTGAGTGGAGTTTCCAGTTTTCTGAGAGTGTAAACCATGTTTTCTTCCAATAGATCCCTTTGTCTTTTCCAGCTCGAAAAAAGACGAGTTTGTACTACAGTTTTACTTTCTTGCGTTATTACATTGGCTCAATACTCATGTATGAGTGTGAATAGGAGTAATGTTGACTTGTTCGTTATTTTAATGGGAATAGAGTTAGTAGAAAACTATCCGAGATGATTTTGCTGTTGGGCTTTGGGAAAGGTCTTTATTGTATTTAGGTAGTCCTTTCTTGGGCACCTGGGTGGCTCAGTTGGTCGAGAGTACAACTTCCGCTCAGGTCATGATCTCAAGGTTTGTGAGCTTGAGCCCCGCACGGAGCTCACGGCTGTCAGCTCGGAGCCTGTTTTGGATCCTCCCTCTCTGTGCACCTCCCCCGCTTACGCTCTCTCTCAAAAATAAATAAAAACATTTAGACAGTCCTCTCTTTCTTTTCTTTTTCTTTTATTTTTTTTAACGTTTATTTGTTGTTGAGAGACAGAGAGACACAAAACGTGAGCAGGGGAGGGGTAGAGAGAGGGGGAGACATAGAAGCCGAAGCAGGCTGCAGGCTCTGAGCTGTCAGCACAGAGCCCGACGCGGGGCTCGAACTCACAAAACTGTGAGATCATGACGTGAGCCAAAGTTGGATGCTTAATCGACTGAGCCATCCAGACGCCCCTAAAGATTTTATTTTATTTTATTTTTTTTATTTTTTATTTTTTAAATTTTTTTTTCAACGTTTATTTATTTTTGGGACAGAGAGAGACAGAGCATGAATGGCGGGAGGGGCAGAGAGAGAGGGAGACACAGAATCGGAAACAGGCTCCAGGCTCTGAGCAGTCAGCCCAGAGCCTGACGCGGGGCTCGAACTCCCGGACCGCGAGATCGTGACCTGGCTGAAGTCGGACGCTTAACCGACTGCGCCACCCAGGCGCCCCAAGATTTTATTTTTAAGTAATGTCTACACTCAACATGGGGGTCAAACTCAGAACCCTGAGATCAAGAGCCTCTTGCTCTACTGACTGAGCCAGCCAGGTGTCCCTAGATAGGCCTTTCTGTTCCTTATTTCCTTCGTCTTTTGTTTGAACTTCATCCTTTCCTGGCTCCTGGGCCATTAACCAGTTATAGGAGTGACTCATACCATAAATACCTGCCTCAGTCAGGAGTCCAGGAGTCCAGGCCACCAGCCCTTACTCCCCTGGCAAGCCGAAATTGACTGCCCCTCCCAACGTGCTCAAAGATATGACAATTCCCGTGAGCCTCAGGACACAGGATTACACAGAAGCCATGTTTGTCCCGGGGACTCATGGGAAACGTGGTTCTTTCCCATCCCTGGCAAAGGCTGATAGGAGTTGACCAAGCTTCTGGGTTTCTCTCTCCTCAGGGACTGGAATTGACATCCCTGTCCTCCTCCTCCTGATCGATGGTGATGAGAAGATGTTAAAGGTATAGGGGCCCGTGGGGCCCCTGGGGGCCTCAGTCGGTTGAGCAGCCGACTCTTGATTTTGGCTCAGGTCACAGTCTCGCGGTCACGAGATCGAGCCCTGCATCAGGCTCTGTGCTGAGCATTGGAGCCTACTTGAGATTCTTCCTCTCTCTCTCTCTCTCTCTCTCCGGCTTGCACTCTCTTGCTCTAAATCAATAAATCAATAATACAGGTGTGGGGGCCCAGACACCTCGGTCTAAGTGGGGGCCCTGACTCCTGGCTCCTGAGACTTGGGGGGGGGGAGGAGGCTGGGGATCTGGACTCTGGGTGGGGCGAACACCTGCCTTCCCACACCTGACTGCCCCCCTTTGTCTATCCTGTAGCGGATAGAGAATGCCACCCAGGCTCAGCTCCCCTGCCTGCTGGTGGCTGGGTCTGGGGGAGCTGCAGACTGCCTGGCGGAGATTCTGGAAGACACTCTGGCTCCAGGGAGAGGGGGGAGCAGGCCAGGTGAAGTCCAAGATCGGATTAGGCGTTTCTTCCCCAAAGGGGACCCTGAGGTCCTGCAGGCCCAGGTATGATACTGGGGGTCCAACTCTGGATCCTGAGATGGGAGGGAGCTTTTTTCAGGGAAGAGGGGAATGGAGGCCCAGACTCATGGATTTGGGGAGGAGAGGCCTGGGGGCCCAGCCTCCCAGGTTCTGGGGGGTGAAGGGTGCTGGCACCTAGACTACCAGGCCCTAGAGGGGAACGGTCTCCTGTGACCGTGGACGGGGCCCAGGTGGAGTTGGGCTGGGAGTTACAGAAGGTGGTATTCCGCAGGTGGAGAGGATCATGACCCGGAAGGAGCTGCTGACAGTCTATTCATCTGAGGATGGCCCTGAGGAATTTGAGACCATTGTTTTGAGGGCCCTTGTCAAAGGTGAGCCTCGGACCCCCAAACTCTTCCCTGCTCTCCGCTCGACTTTGGACCCCTTTCCCGCCCAGAGCACTTTATCCATTGTCTCTAATCTACATTGGGCTCCTTTTTGTCTCTTTCCTTTTATTATTCCCCTTGGCCGTGTTTCTTGGGGCTTTGCCTGGGGTCATTTGGACAGTTTTCCCAAGAGACTTTCGTTATGTGCCAACATTGGTTTCTTTCTGTTGGATCCACGAGTGCCCGCGTCCATCTATCTTTCATCCGTCCAACCATCCGTCCATCCGCCCATCCATTCTCCCACTCTCCTTTTCTTCCTCTCCTACGTGGCTCCTCTGTTTCAAGCAGCGAGGGGTAGGGGAGTCAGAGAGGACCCAGAACGCTGCTTCCTGCTGAGAAATTCCCAGTATTTCACTATTAGAATGAATGGCGAAAACCGAGGGTGGGAGCATAATGGCTACCTGGTAGAGGCTGGGCTGGGGATCATTTATTCCCTCAGCAAACACCACCTTAGGGTCCAGAGATCAAAGCGGATCCATTTCCCGCTCTCAAGGACCCCAGATCCTACGAGGGTTGTTCCGACACAACGTTAAGTAAAATTTAAGACCAAAGTGTAGGGGAGGAACCACTGTCAGTAAAGAGACAAGGAGGAGGTATTTAAGTGGGCCTTGAAGGGCTCGTAGAATCTGGACTTAGTAAGATGAGGAAGTGGGATAAATAAATGGTAAGGAGTAGGGGCACCTGGGTGGCTCAGTCGGTTGAGTGTCTGACTTCTGCTCAGGTTACGATCCCGCGGCTTGTGAGTTCGAGTCCCACGTCGGGCTCTCTGCTGTCCACGCAGAGCCTACTTCGGATCCTCTGTTCCTCTCTTGCCCTGCCCCTCCCCAGCTTGCGCTCTCTCAAAAAGAAACATTAAAAAAAAAAATGGTAGAGTGGGGAGGGTCGTTTTTGGTGTCAGAAATGTTATCGGGGAAACACTCCCATAGATAAAAACTCCCGAGAGGCATAGCGTCAATTTATTAATTCGTTCTCAGCCCCAGGCCCCCACCCCAGGTGTATCTGTCATGTTCTGGGATGTGACAGAAAGAGCAGTTACTCTTTTTTTTTTAAAAAATAATATTTTTGAGAGAGAGAGAGAGAGAGAGAGGAGCAGAGAGAGAGGGAGACAGAATCCCAAGCAAGCTCTGCACGGTCAGGGGTGAGCTCCATGCGGGGCTCGTCACAAACCCTGAGATCATGACCTGAGCTGAAATCAAGAGTCGGATGTTTAACCGACACGAGCGGTTACTTTTGATTTTGGAGTCAGATAAAGCTGAATTGGAATACCAGTTTGGCCCCTGCCTTTCTGTGGACCTTGAGAAAGAGACTACCCTCCTCTGAGCCTCAGTTTCTCTCTCTCTGAAAAATGGAGAGAATACCTTGCAGGAGTGTTGTGAGCCCCAGGGACAGCTCATGAACAATGCCTGGTTCCCACGGGCGGGCCAATAAATGGGAGCTCTTCTTCTCCTTCTTTTTTTAATTTTTTTAATGTTTATTTATTTTTGAGAGAGAGACATAGTGCAAGTGGGGGAGGGGCAAAGAGAGAGAGAGACACAGAATCCAAAGCAGGCTCCAGGCTCTGATCTCTTAGCACAGAGCCGGAGGTGGGGCTCGAACTCACAGCCGGGAGATCGTGACCTGAGCCAAAGTCGGAAGCTTAACCGCCTGAGCCCCCGGGGGGCCCCTACATGGGAGCTCTTCTTAATATAATTCCATTTCTCGTAGGGACACATTCTTTTTTTTTTTAATTTTTTTTAATGTTTATTTTTCAGACAGAGGGAGACAGAGCGCGAGTGGGGGAGGGGCAGAGAGAGAGGGAGACACAGAATCCGAAACAGGCTCCGGGCTCTGAGCTGTCAGCACAGAGCCCGACGCCGCGGGGCTTGCACCCACGAACTCTGAGGTCATGGCCTGAGCCGAAGTCGGACGCTTAACGGACTGAGCCACCCAGGCGCCCCTCGTGGGGACACATTCTTACATGGAGAATGGCAATCAGCGAGCAAATCCGATTCACTTCACAGAAGTTGACTCCCAGCCTCCTGGGAGAAAAGAGAGCGGCTCTGTACAAGAGGTGCTTTGCCGGGGACAGTGTTGACAGTGTTGGCTGAAGGGGTGCAAGCGATCCCCCTCTGCTGGGGAAATTGGAGATGGCCGGGCGGACTGGGTCATAGCAGATGGATGGGGTTTCAGCGGGTGTGGAAGGAAGCATGTTCCTTAAAGAGCGTGGGATGAGCCTGGGCTGAGCAGTTAGCATACATTTTGCCCGCAGGGGGTGGGGTGGGGCTAGGGCCAGAGGGTCAGGGGGCTAGAGAGGTGGGGCTTGGGGATGTGAACGGAAGGGGGGGCAGGCACAGCGAATCGGGGTGGGAGGGGGTCTGCCTCATCCACTGGGTGGACAAAGGGGGGCCCTCCCTGAGATGCCGAACCCAGGGAAGGTCGGTTCTGGGGAAAGACGCTGAGCTCCACAGGGGGACATGATGAACCTGAAGGGCTGTGGGGGGGGGGGGGAGGTCCAGGTGATCACTGGGGAGACGTGATTAGGCAGAATATAAAGCGAGATATTACAAATCTTTTTTTTTTCCTTCTCTGGAAACTGTGAGGAAAGTAGGGGAGGTTTATTTATTTTTAATTCAAAATTTTTAACTGTATTTATTTTGAGAGAGCGCGCGAGCGAGCAGGGAAGGAGCAGAGAGGGGAGGAGAGAGAGGATCCCAAGCAGGCTCTGAGCGGTCAGCGGTGAGCCAGAGGCAGGGCTGGAACTCACAAACTGTGAGATCATGACCTGAGCCGAAGTCAGGGGCTTAACCGACTGAGCCACCCAGGCGTCCCCAAGGTGGGGAACCATCGTCATTCCCATTTTATAGGTGAGGAAACTGAGGCTCCCAAGGTCCAGTGGCTTTCCTGACGAGACACTCAGTTGGTGCCGGCAGAGCTGGGATCGGATCCCAGGTCCGCCTGCTTCGGCCCATTGCTCATCGGCCCCCCCACTAGATTACACCCCCTCCTTCCGCCATACCCACTTTGGGAACCACCAAAATGTGACGAAAGTCCCTCCTTTGTTTTGGAAATGGACGTGGAGCAAGCAGAGGGAGAAGGAAACACGGACTCCATGGCACAGGGGCTCTGAGGCCCAGCCGTGTCTACACTTGCCCGACTTCTTGGCACCACTGGCTGCCTCACCTTTCAGGCTCTCGTTGACCGCATCTGTTTGGATCCATGAATTGTTGGATCCAAGTTTTGCTCTTCCTCGTCCCCCACCCCCACCCCAGTGATCTCCAGGGTCTCCCAGAGCCCTTTTCATGTTTGGATATTTTTTCCAGTCTCATTTTCTGCTACTCATTTTTCTTCTCTGTCTTCTCACAAATACCCTTAAGTTTCAGGAAATCAGAGCGACTCACTTTTGCCATCGCATCCTGTGTTTTCCTGCACCCAGACCTTCGCTTGGGCTGCTCCCTGCTGCCTTGAAGTTTCTTTCCTCATCTTAGACGCACACCTCCGAATCCTGCCTGTCTTTCTTTTTTTTTTTTCTTTTTTTTTTTTTTAAATTTTTTTTTTCAACGTTTATTTATTTTTGGGACAGAGAGAGACAGAGCATGAACGGGGGAGGGGCAGAGAGAGAGGGAGACACAGAATCGGAAACAGGCTCCAGGCTCTGAGCCATCAGCCCAGAGCCTGACGCGGGGCTCGAACTCACGGACCGCGAGATCGTGACCTGGCTGAAGTCGGACGCTTAACCGACTGCGCCACCCAGGCGCCCCGTGCCTGTCTTTCAAAAGCCCTACCTCAATGCCCCTCCTCTAGGAGGCCCCCTTGGATCCCCCTCACACCTCCCCGAGCATAGCCTCCCCCCTCTCACCATTCCCTTTGAGGGTAGTTTTGTGGTTCCTGGACACATGTCTCTGGAATGATCTCCTTCAAGGCAGAGGCTGCATGGGGTTTCTCTCTCTATCCCGCCCACTGCCTGGTCCATAACCTACCTCAATAAATGTTAAATGGATGAATGATTTCCTTTCCTTCTTCTTGAGGACTCTAGACCACTGGTCTGCGCATGACCTCGTGCTTGCAATAGCCTGACTTCTTAAAGACCCCAGGCTGTACCCGACAACAGCCCCTTTCTATGGGGTTTAAATGTCAGGTATCCCCCACAGAAGCAAAACAGACATTCATCTGAAGTCCCCCCCCATTTCTTGCCCCCCCCCCACTCTTTCAGCCTGTGGGAGCTCTGAAGCTTCAGCTTACCTGGACGAATTGCGTTTGGCTGTGGCTTGGAACCGCGTGGACATTGCCCAGAGTGAACTCTTCCGAGGGGACATTGAATGGCGGGTGAGGGGGCGGAACGGGGTGGGGGGTGGTGGTGGCGGCTGTGGATCCTGACAAGGAGGATGCACTCTCCTCCCTCCCTGACTTCTTCCACATCTGACTCGCCCTTGCATTGTGGCCTGTCCAGCCTTCTCTTAATTGTCCATCTGTTCCGTCTTGTTTCCACTATCCCCATCCATCCATCCACCCACCCACCCACCCACCTACCCATCCGTGGTGCACTCTTGGCTCTGTACCCCATCTCTTGTCCTTAACGTCTGCCCTCCGCGGGCCTTCTGTCTTCTGTGCTCTTCTCTTACCCCATCAATCCTCGCCCTGCCAGTCCTTCCACCTGGAAGCCTCCCTCATGGACGCCCTCCTGAACGACCGGCCCGAGTTCGTGCGCTTGCTCATCTCCCACGGCCTTAGCGTGGGCCACTTCCTGACCCCGACGCGCCTGACCCAGCTTTACAGCGCCGCGCCCGCCAACTCGCTCATCCGCGGCCTTCTGGAGCAGGCGTCCCACGGCGCCGGCACCAAAACCCCAGCCCTTACACCCTCTGGGGAGCCCCGACCCCCTGACGTGGGGCAGGTGCTGCGGCTGCTGCTGGGGGAGACGTGCGCGCCGAGGTACAGCGCCGGGGGCGTCGTGGATCCCCACCGGGGCCAAGGCTACCAGGAGAGCGTAAGGACCGAGCGAGGCCGGGCTGCGCGGGGAGGAGGTGCCGAAGGACCTGGGGGCGGGGCCGGGGAGGGGTGTGCGCCTGGACGGGGGTGGGGCTGATGGCTGGGGGCGGGGTCAGGGAGGGCCAGTCCTCACCACGCCTCCCTCGCCGCAGAAGTGCCTGCTGAAGGACAAGGCCCCGTCGGAACTCACGCTGGACGCCGTCCTCGGGCAGGCCCCCTGGAGTGACCTGCTCCTCTGGGCGCTGCTCCTGAACAGGGCTCAGATGGCCCTGTACTTCTGGGAGATGGTGAGTGCTGACGTGATCTCCGATTCTACTTTTCTCTGTGTCCCGCCCTGTCCTTTATTTCTACTGGACCCCAGTGCCTGGCCCCTGACGTCACCCCCACCCCCACCCCCACCCCCGTTCGCCATTCCTGATAGATGACGCCATCCCCTGCTTCTCCACCCGCCCCACCCCCAGTATCACGCCTTTCTCCTGACTTGTCGTTTCCATCAGCAATATATATTGGGCGTTTTCCCTTGTCCATACACGGGACTCCGCCTCATTCTCTCGGAATGGTTACCTCCAAGGGGAAGTTAGAAGGTTATCTGGTAGCCGAGGGGGAGTCATTTAAACATAGTTACACCTGGAAAATCGAGATGCATCGTGGTAGTGGCCATGTCGAAGGGGACAAAACCCGAGGCAAGGACACCAGCTAAGAAGGTGAATCTGGAGGCCTCCAGGCAGCCAAGATGAGGGCCTGGACTAAAACAGGTGCGATGGAGGTGTTGGGACCCATTTGAGAAGCTTGAGAAGTTTTTAAAAAGAAAGAAAGAAAAAAAGAAGAGTCGGAGGGTTTGAGGAGGATCTAAGATTGAGCCTATTTTTATAGCACAGAAATATCTTAATGAGTTTTTTTTTTTTCAACGTTTATTTATTTTTGGGACAGAGAGAGACAGAGCATGAACAGGGGAGGGGCAGAGAGAGAGGGAGACACAGAATCGGAAACAGGCTCCAGGCTCCCAGCCGTC
This sequence comes from Lynx canadensis, assembly GCF_007474595.2. Classification (NCBI taxonomy): domain Eukaryota; kingdom Metazoa; phylum Chordata; class Mammalia; order Carnivora; family Felidae; genus Lynx; species Lynx canadensis. The sequence goes on from NC_044317.1 coordinate 53,132,225, forward strand.
AGCCCAGAGCCCGACGCGGGGCTCGAACTCACGGACCGCGAGATCGTGACCTGGTTGATGTCGGACGCTTAACCGACTGCGCCACCCAGGCGCCCCAATATAGCACAGAAATATCTTAACAGGACTTCTTCAGCCTTGGGTTGTTTTCAGCCCATCAGGCCATGGCTTAAATATAGAATTAAAAAAAATATATGTTTTTTAATGTTTGTGTTTGAGAGAGAAAGAGACAGCACAAGCAGGGGAGGGGCAGAGAGAGGGAGACACAGAATCCGAAGCAGGCTCCAGGCCCTGAGCTGACAGCGCAGAGCCCGAGGCAGGGCTTGAATCCACCACCCGTGAGATCATGACCTGAGCCAAAGTCAGACACTTAGCCGACTGAGCTACCCAGGGGTCCCCCCCCATTTTTAATATTTATTTTTGAGAGAGAGCACAAGTGGGGGGCAGAGAGGGGCAGAGAGAGAGAGAGAGAGAATCCGAAGCAGGTTCCAGGCTCTGAGCTGTCAGCACAGAGCCTGACTCAGGGCTCAGACTCACAAACCATGAGCTCATGACTTGAGCTGAAGTCGGACGCTCAACCGACTGAGCCACCCAGGGGCCCTTAGATTTCTTTTTTCATCGAGATCAAATTCATCTAATATAAAATTCACCATTGGAACCACTTAAAACTGCATAATTCAGTAGCCTTTAGTAGGCTCGCAGTATTGGTTCAACCTCTAGTTCCAGGACGGTTTCATCATCCCAGAAGGAAACCCCCAACCCATTTGACACTCGCTCCCCATTCCCTCCTCCCCCAGCCCCTGGCAATGACTAATCTGCTCCCGGTCTCTATGGACCTGCCCATTCTGGATACTTTATAGAAATGGAATCATCTCTGATGTGGCTTTTTTTGCACTTGACTTCTTACGCTTAGTATAGTGTTTTTGTGGGTCATCCCGGCTTGTAGGTATAGGCGTGCTTCCTTCTATTTTGCATCTGAATAATATGCCCTTGTATGGATACGCCACGTTTTGTTTATCCATTCATCTCTTGCTGGTCGCATGGGTTGTTTTGACTTTTTTGGCTATTGTGAATAATAGTGCTGTGAACACTGGTGTGGAAATACCTGCTCGGGTCCCTCCTTCCCGTTGTTTTGCGTATATACTGAGGACTCCAATTGCTGGATCATATAGTAATTCTGGGTTAAATTTTTTGAGGCACTGCCGTTCTATTTTCCATAGTGGCCGCACCATTTTACATTCCCGCCAGCAGTGTGCAGGGGTTCCAATTTCTCCACATCTCCACCACCCCTGTTATTTTCTGTTTGTTTGTTTGTTTGTTTGTCTGTTTTTTAGAACTGGCATCCTAATGTGGTTTCGATTTGTGTTTCCTTAATGATTAATGACACGGAGCATCTTTTCATGGGCTTATTGACCATCCGTTTATCCTTGGAGAAATGTCTATTCAAGTCCTTTGTCCATTTTATAAATTGGTTTGTTTATCTTGTTGTTGTTGTTGTTGTTGAATTGTACGAGTTTTTTATATGCTCTGGATATCAATCCCGTATCAGGCATATGACTTGCAGATATTTTCTCTCTTGCTGTGGATTGCCTTTTCATTCTGTTGACGGTGTTCTTTGATTCACAAAAGTTTTAAATTTTGACCAAGTCCAACTTGTCTTTTTTCTTTGTTTTTGCTTTTGGTGTCATATCTAAGTAACTATCGCTAAATCCAAGGTCACGAAGTTTTATCCCTGTGTTATCTTCGGAGGGTTTTATGGTTTTGTAATTATATGAACTATAACTATTTAATCCTACACGTTAGTCTTACTGAGATTCCCCATGTGTGATCAGTCACTTCTCCTTTGCTGATCTTATGCGTCTCTGGTTTTGGCTTTTGACAATTTGATTAAGATGTTTTTCATCGTGAACCTCTTTGAATTTATCCTACTTCGAGTTCCTTGCTCTTGCACGTACAGATTCATGTCTTTCATCAAAATTTGGGGAGTTTTCCTCCATTATATCTTGAAATATTCTTTCTAGCCATTTCTCACGGTCCTCTCCCTTTGGGACTCCTATTATACATATATTGGTGTGGTTGATAGTGTCCCACAGGTCTTCTAGGTTCTGTTTATTTGTCTTCATTCTTGTTTCTCTCTGCACCCCAAACCGGATCGTCTCAACTGATCTGTCTTCAAGTTCATGCGTTCTTTCTTCTGTCTCCTCAAAGCTGCTGTTGAGCCCTTCTAGTGCATTTTTCATTTCAGTTACTGCACTTTCTAGCTCCAGAATTATTACCTTTGTTTTTGTTTTTTGTTTTCTGGTAATTTCTGTTTTTTTATTCCTATTCTCTAGTAAGACATCCTTCTCCTGGCTTTCTTGAGTTTTTGTCCATGATTTCCTTTAGCTCTTTGAGCACATTTCAGGCAATTAATTTAAAGCCTTTGTCTAGTAAGTCTGGTGTCTCAGCTTCTGCAGGGACGGTTTCTGTTTCTTTTTTTCCCCTGATACTGTGCCATACTTTCTTGTTTCTTTGCCTGCCTCATCGTTTTGTTTTGTTTTAACTGGGCATTTTGAATAATATAGTGTGGCCGCTCTGGAAGTCAGCTCACCCCCTTCCTTCAGGGTGCGTTGTGGTTTGTTGTGTTGACGGTGGTGGTGTTTGTTCAGTGACTTTTCTAAGCTCTTTTGTAAAGTCTTTATTCTTTGTCACGTGTGGCCCCTGAAGTCCCTGTTCTGTTAGGTTAGTGGCCCGCTAGTTACTTGACAGAGAAATCCTTAAATGCCCAGGGCCTGGGAGGGGGGGAGGGGGGAGGGGCCCGACACTCCTGGTTTGCAGATTGGCTCTGTGTTGGAGCTGTCTTTCTTTTTCTTTTAAAAATTTTTAATGTTTATTTTTGAGAGAGAAAGAAAGAGCGCAGGGGAGGGGCAGAGAAAGAGGGAGAGAGAGAGATTCCCAAGCAGGCTCTGTGCCATCGGCACGGAACCCGATGTGGGGCTCGAACTCACAAACCCCGAGATCGTGACCTGAGCCGAAACCAAGAGTCAGACACTCAACTGGCTGAGCCACGCAGACACCCCTGGAGCTGTCTTTTGACACTCAGGCAGGCTGTTTGCCATTCTGCCTTAGCCTTCACTTCCTGCTTTTGCTGACACAAAAGGTCGGCAAGAGGTGAAAAGTTAGGGTTTTCTCGAATCTCTTCTGAGCCTGCACCATCTCAGTCATGCATGTAGCCTTCTAGATTCCCTGAGACACGTAGGAACTCCTCAAACCCTTATTCCTTCAACTCTCCTCTCCCCCAGCCGCTTCCCTCCCCAGCTGCTGAGTATATTTATCTTTCGTTCGCCTCGACTGTTATTTTTTTGCCTCAGGCGGCTGAGGCTAATCTATTTGTCCTTAAATGCTTTCTGACACCGCCAGGGAAGCCATTTCTGGTTGGGGGAAGCCCCGAGAACCTTGAGACAAAACGCAGGCCCTCGAGCTGTTCCTTCAGATAGCCACCAGCTAAATCCACACGGGCACACAACCACAATTATTTAAGGAGAAGATCTGAATCTCCCTCTGGTACCAACAGCTTGCACCAGGAACAGGCCGCCCTTGAGCCGGGGTGTTGACAGTGGTAGTTAAAATGTCACAGCGCTCTTTTGCCCAAACTTAGTGTTTTCTTTCTTCGTTGAACTTTCTCCTATTTGTTGTAAGTTTTATAGTCCGGTCTTGGACTCTGAGAAAGTTGGTTCTGACAGTTTTTGCCAGCTTATCTGTTGCTTTTTGGAGAGACAGAGTTTTGAAATTCCGTACTCTGCCAGTTTAGGGGACATTTCTTCCAACTGCTGCTTGACCTGTCTGAAACCTCTGAGGTCATTCGAACTCTACCCCAGCCCCGCTCCCTGAACTATCTGACTTTTTTTTTTTTTTTAAGTTTATTTATTTATTTTGAGAGAGAGCTCGCGTGCACGAACTGAGAGAAACAGGGAGAGAATCCCAAGCGGGCTCCGTGCTGTCAGCACAGAGCCTGATGTGAGGTTTGATCTCACGAAGTGTGAGATCATGACCTGAGCCTAAATCAAGATTCGGATGTTTAACCCACTGAGCCACCCGGGTGCCCCTGAACTTCCTGACTTTTGACATTTTCACCTGATGCCCAGATTCACCTACAAACATTGCTTCAATCTTGGCCTCTGATGACCCTGGTTAATTTCTCACTTCTGGCTCTGTCCTTTCCCTTGACCACAGGCTTCCCCCCCCACCACCTTCCGTGAGCCTCTCTAAACTCAGACCCCATCTGGGGGGGTGGCTCAGTCCGTTAAGAATCCGACTTCAGCTCAGGTCATGATCTCATGGTGTGTGAGTTCCGCCCCGCGTCAGGCTCTGTGCTGACAGCTCAGAGCCCGGAGCCTCCTTCGGATTCTGTGTCTCCCTCTCTCTACCCCTCCCGCGCTCATGCTCTGTCTCTCTGTGTCTCAAAACTAATAAATAAAACATTGAAAAAAACAAACAAACAAACTGTGACCCGTATCCACGACCCCTCTCTCTGTCTCTTCAGGGCTCCAACGCCGTGGCCTCGGCTCTCGGGGCCTGTTTGCTGCTCCGCGTGCTGGCGCGCCTGGAGTCTGAGGCGGAGGAGGCGGCCCGGAGGAAGGACCTGGCGGCCAAGTTTGAGGGCCTGGGTGTTGGTGCGTCAGGCACGCGTGCGTGGGGGCGGGGACAGGGAGCTGCCTTGAGGGGTGTGCGCGTCCCCCCCACTCCTCCTCGCGCGGCCCTGCGCCTTCCCCTTCGGTCCCCTCGTCCTTCCCCGCACACCGCGCCCTCGCTCCTTCTCTTCCCTCATTTATGTCTCCCGCCCCCAGACCTTTTCGGGGAGTGCTACCGCAGCAGCGAGAAACGGGCCGCTCGCCTACTGCTCCGCCGCTGCCCGCTCTGGGGGGGTGCCACCTGCCTGCAGCTTGCCATGCAGGCCGACGCCCGTGCCTTCTTTGCCCAGGACGGGGTCCAGGTGAGCCCCTGAGGTGCCGGCATCCTCAACAGTTCCCACCTGGACTTTGGGATGCATGGAGGATAAGCCCCTGCCACTGCGGGCAGCGAATGGACTTGACCGGCCTCCCGCTGGGAGACCACCCACCCTCCAGAAATTCTCAGCCCTCTCCCAGAAGGGCTGCTCTTTCAGAAGAAGCCCCACCCCCTGCCACGGGAAAGCCAACCTTCCCACAGCAAAGCCCACCCTCCTAAAAAGCTCCCTCCGCGATAGGGAAATTCCTGGTGGCTTTAGGAAGTCCCCTCTGGCACGCAGGAAGTCCTCCCCACTCCCACGGGAAGTCTCGCTCCTCCCAACGGAAGCCCTGCCTCCTCCACAGGAAGGCCTTCCTGCTTCCTTTGAGAGGTCCTCAGTTCCAGGTCTCAGCAGTTAGAATGACCTCTCTGGACAGTTACCTAGTGTTTTGGACAGAGATGAACTCTGGTTTAGGAATCCCACCCTTCCCCCCCCGGGGAAATCCTCTCCTTTGGGAAGCCCTGCTTGGCTCACGGTCGCTCCCATCCTGACCATCCTGACGTTTTAAAACCTTTCCCACTATCAATCTAAAGCTGAACAGGGGTGGGGCACCTGGCTGCCTCAGTGACTCTTGATCTCAGGCTCAGGGTGGTAAGTTCAAGCCCCAACGTCGGGCATAAAGCTTACTTAGAAAAAAAAAAACACACACACACCTGACAGGGGCTCAGAGAATCCCACCCTCAGTACAGGAAGTCTGCCCACCCCAACCGGAAGTCCTGTCCTCCCCTGTCCGGAAGGATTTGTCTGGCATTTCAAGTAGTTACCCAGAGTCCTTTGCTTTGAATGGTGGTGACACTCGTGAGTTCCAGCTTGGGTCTCTTCCTTAACCTCTCCGTGCCCCATCTGTGAAATGGGAGAAAATACTAGTCAGTACCTGTTCTCCTGGGGGTGGGGTGGGGTGGGGGTGGGGGAGGGGGTGGTGAGAGTTCAATGATCTCATCTATGTAAAATGCTTCACCTGGTATCTAGCATATTGTGTTAATAAATGTTGGTTTTGTAACTCTACCCGCTAAAACCTGGGACAGGTCCTCCTCACCTTTGACCCTCCCCCCCCCCAAAAAAAGTTACGGCCGCCATATTGGGCGCTTGCTCTGTGTGCTGCAGCTGTTGCCCAGTTCTTCCCTGGGGTCTTTGGAAAGGGGCTGTGGGGAGATTCAGGCTCTGAACCCTCCTCACACCCCACAGTCTCTGCTGACACAGAAGTGGTGGGGGGAGATGGACAGCACCACTCCCATCTGGGCCCTGGTTCTCGCCTTCTTTTGCCCCCCACTCATCTACACCAACCTCATCACCTTCAGGTCAGTCCCTGGGGTCCGACCGGCAGGAGGGGGGTGGTGCTCAGTTTGCCCTTCCTGCTCACATCTGGCTGCCTCCCCACTTGGTCTGTCCAGTGCTTCCCCTCCCCGTTCGCTCTCTTTCCCTCCCCAAGACTGGGGGCGTGTCTGGGAGGTGAGCTTCCGGGGGGGGGGGTCCTCTGCAGTGTCTCTGGGGAACGGTTCCTCTGCCCTCCGGCTGTGGCTCGGGGTGGGGGGGGGGAAGATCCCTTTGGGGTGAGTCTAGGAAAGTTCCTCGCTGTCTCCCTGCCAGTGTCTCTGGGTGAAGAAGTTTGGGTCTGTGTCTGGAGAATTCCTCCTGCGCTTGCCCCGTCCCCGTTCCTCACCCTGCGTTTTCCTCCATGCCAGGAAGCCAGAGGAGGAGTCCACACAGAAGGACCTGGCCTTTGACGTGGATCGGGGCATCAACGGGGAAGGCCCCGTGGGGTGAGTGGAGCCCCAGCTCCGTGTGAGGGGGGGCACCCTGGGCAGCTTCAGGAGCCCCAGGCGCTGAGAGCAAAGCCAGAGGGCAGAGGCGGAGCTCCTGGGGGTAATGGCTTCATGAAGCCGTTGACGATACCGAGGAAGTGTCCCAAATGCCACGCTCAGCTTGCGTCAAGCTTTGGTTCTGCCGCTAAGTTTGGAAGCCAGTTTGCCTCATGCCACACATAGTTCCATCTCCATGTAGCAAGTGGAATCAGCTGGATTTGGTTCATTCAGGGGATCCTTCGTCGTTTTTTTTGTTTGTTTGCTTTTCTTCTGACTCCAGGGCCATTGCCCTGAAGCTCTGTGCTGTGGTACCCAGGCTTAAGCAAACGGTCTACCAAACTTGTGATGATGCCACAGAGTGGAGGTGCTGAGGGACTTGGCGGTGGGTCAAGCAGACCTGGGTTCAAACCTTGACTTTGACCTTGGAAGTGACTTCACCCCGAGCCCCAGGTTTCTTTTCTGTTAAATGAAGGTGCATGGAAGGTTGTACCCGTGTCAGCTCAGGTTGGGCAGTGCTGCGTAAGAAAACGTCCCAGGGGCGCCTGGGTGGCTCAGTTGGTTAAGCGGCTGACTCCGGATTTCGGCTCAGGTCACGATCTCACGGTTTGTGAGATCGAGCCCCGGGTTGGGCTCTGTGCCGACAGCGTGGAGCCTGCTTAGAATTCTCTCTCTCTCTCTCTCTCTCTCTCTCTCTGTCCCTCCCTCCCTCGCACGCTCGCGTGCATGCTCTCTGTCTCGAAATAAATAAGTAAACTTTAAAAAAAAAAAAAAGAATGTTCCGGTCTTTAAAAGACAAAAAAGAAAACACCCTAAACTCTCAACGACTGGCCACAACCGACGCTCACTCCTCACGCTCCTTTTCTGGGTTGTCTGTGTCGTGCCTCCAATATGGCTTCCACGTGGGGGGCGAGTGAGCAGTTCCCAGCTGGGATGTTGCTGGTCTCAGGGCAGAGGGAAAAGGGAAAAGGGGAACGAGGTCCTGGCTCTTCAAGCCGCCACGTGGAAGAGACACGTGTCCCTGGTGCCCACATTTTACTGGCAAAAGCGAGGCGTACGGTAACTCCTCAGCCCCCGATTCTCCCACCGAGAGGGAAGCGGAGTGTTTGGCGCCGAACGGCGAGGCGTGTTACAGTGGGGGCCTCACGGGGATAACGTGTCAAGTGCATCACACTGTCTGGCACACAGTAAGCGCTCGATGAACGGGGATCGTTCATTGCTACTGTGGCTATTAACCCATTTATCACTTACTTTGTTGAACGACGTGTGTAGGCATGAGGGTCTCAACCTCTGGTAACAGAGACACGGAGAAAACGAGGCCCACGCTTATATGCATCTTCGTACCCTCCGTCTCTACTTAAAAAAAATTTTTTTTAATGTTTATTTATTTTTGAGAGAGAGAGAGAGAGAGCAGGGGAGGGGCAGAGACAGAAAGGGAGACACAGAATCCGAAGCAGGCTCCGGGCTCTGAGCTGTCAGCACAGAGCCCGACGCGGGGCTCGAACTCACGAGCCGGGAGATCATGACTTGAGCTGAAGTCGACGCCCGACCGACTGAGCCACCCACGCGCCACCCCCCCTTTTTTTAGTGTTTATTTATTTTTGAGAGAGAGAGAGAGAGAGAGAGAGAGAGAGAGAGAGTCTGGGGGGGGGGCAGGGCAGAGAGAGACAGAGACACAGCCTCTGTCTCTACTTTAGGCAGTAAGGTGAGAAGAGGGAGGGACCCTGGCCCCCAGTATCCCAGAAGAAAAAATGTTTCTGGTAAGTGTTAGAAACATGACCGGCAGTCTCTAAAATCCACTACCTGCCTCGAGGAGCAAATTTAAACGTATATATGTATACACACACGTATTTTTCCGAGATAACGCACAACGAATACGAAATATTTGTCAAGATGGAAGAGAAAGCTAAGAAAAAAATTGGGACCGCTGAGAAAAGTCCCCAGTGTCAGGATCAGTAACGATGTGCTCACCCAGTGAGCTCCCGACTTTTGCACCATGGTGATGGTGACAGTGACGGCGGCCATAGCTGATGTCCTGGAACACTCGCAGTGGGCAGCCAGGGTGCTAAGTCCTTTTGAAAATCAGTTTCATTCCCTCAACAGCCCTATGCCGTAGAGTCTGTTATTTGAGGATGAAATGACTGAGGGACTAAGTCACTCGCCTCAGCTCATGTGACCGGTAGATGGTGGAGCTGGGATTTGAACCAGCTTCTTGTTCCTGAAGCCGTGCTCTTAGCCACTGTGGAGAGCCACCTCCATGGAGAGCTTTGTAGAAAGACAGAGTCCCGGATGCCTCCTCAGGGAGGCTCGGGGTGCACCCAGGAAACTGTGTGGCCCGGCTGTGCCTGATTCAAGATGGCGGACGGCGGGGAGCCTTCTGACCCACCACGCGGTCTTGGGTCCCAGGGCCCCACGAGGGTGAAGTGCCAGATAACAGGTCTCTTTTCCTTTGACCCTAGGGAACTTTTTGTCCTCTCTGCATCTCACTCGCTTTAGCTTTTACAGTTCTTTCCTCTTGTTTTCTTGAGGCCAGCTTTTGCTGAGATAAAATTCACATTCAGTCCACCCATTGAAGGGGTTACGATTCAGTGGTTTTTAGTATGTTCACAGAATTGTGCCGTTGTCACCACAATGAACCTGAAAACACCGTCGCTGCCACAAGAAAGCCTGTACCCGTTAAGGGTCACTCCTCATTCCTCCCTCCCCCCAGCCCTGGGGGGCCAATAATTGGTTTTCTGTGTCTACGAATTTCCCTATTCCTGACGTTTTGTATAAATGGGGCCATACACCATGTGGTCTTTTATGATTGGCTTCATTAACTTATCATCACGTTTTCAAGATTTATCCATGTTGTAACACGTGTCAGTCAGTGCTCCATCCCTTTATATCGCTAAATAATATTCTGGTGTGTGGCCACACCATATTTTACTTATCCATGGATAAGCAGGTGGACCTTTGGGTTGTTTCCACTCTGGGGCTATTATCTTTCTTCTTCGTTTATATATACACCTTTTTTTTTTAATGTTTATTTTTGAGAGAGAGAGAGAGAGAGACAGCATGACTGGGGAAGGGGCAGAGAGAGAGGGAGACAGAACATGAAGCAGGCTCCAGGCTCTGAGCTGTCAGCACAGAGCCTGACGTGGGGCTCAGACCCATGAACTATGACATCATGACCTGAGCTGAAGTCAGACACTCAACCGACTGAGCCACCCAGGTGCCCCTCTGCTTGGTTTATAAAAAGAAGACGCCTTTCCAAGCCAATTTAATTTTCCTGTTAGCTTTCTGAGGTTACTGTTAATTTGCATTATTCATGTTGGCTTTTTAAAAAATAAAGTTTATTCATTTATTTTTAGAGAGAGGGAGGGAGAGAATCCCAAGCAGGCTCCCCAAGTTGTCAGCACAGAACCCAATGCTGGGCTTGAACTCACAAACCATGAGATCATGACCTGAGCCGAAATCTAGAGTTGGAAGCTTAACCAACGGAGCCACCCTGACGCTCCTATTTTGGCGTTTTTGATCTGAGGTCGGAATTAAGAGTCAGGCTGAAATTGGGACAGAGGATCAGAACTTGGAGGAGAAGGGTCAGAGACAGGAGTGGACCGAGGAGGTCAGAATCCAGAAGCCAAATACGGCTGTGTGGTCCGAGGTCAGATCCGGAGAACACCGGGCCGGATAGCCTGACGTCAGAATTTGTGGGTCAGAAGTTAATGTTCAGGGACAGCGCTGTCTAACCTGGGGAGCCGAGATCATGAAAGTGAGGGGGGTCAGAGGTCAGGGGGATGATCCAAAGTCAGAGAGTCAGAGGCTATGAAGGTGAAGGAAGAGGGAGTCAGCAGTCAGACACGGGTCAGAGGCCAGAGGGTGGAGAAAGTCAGAGGTAGAAAGGCAGCAGTGTTGATGGTAGGAGATTTCAGAGGTCAGGGGTTAGATACACGGGTCAGAAGTCAAGGCGATGGCAGGCAGCCGACTTGGTTTCAGGTCCGGCAGGGTTAGAAGTCAGATGGGAAAGGTGAGAGGTCTTGATGATGGGGAAGAGGGGCTCAGAGGTCAGGCTGAGCCCTCCTCCCCCCTCTCCCCTCCACCCCCCCACCCCCACCCCGCAGGCTGGCAGAGCCCCCTGAGCAGACGGGGACGCTGACGCGGCCCGGACGCAGGGGCTGCTGCGGGAGGTGCCCCCCACGCCTGCGCCGCTGGCCCCAGTTCTGGGGGGCGCCGGTGACCGCCTTCATGGGCAACGTGGTCAGTTACCTCCTCTTCCTGCTGCTCTTCGCCCACGTGCTGCTCGTCGACTTCCGGCCCGAGCCGCCCGCCGCCCCGGAGCTGCTGCTCTACTTCTGGGCCTTCACCCTGCTCTGCGAGGAGTTCCGCCAGGGCCTGGGCGGCGGCTGGGGCAGCCTGGCCACCGGGGGGCCCGGCCCGGGGCCCCGCCGGGCCCCGCTGCGCCACCGGCTGCACCTCTACCTCGCGGACGCCTGGAACCAGTGCGACCTGGTGGCCCTCACCTGCTTCCTCCTCGGCGTGGGCTGCCGGTGAGTGTCCCCGTGACCTTGGGCCGCGGGCCCTCCCCGCTGGGCTGGAGCCAGCTCCGCTTTTTCTTGAAAAGCAGGCAACCCCCTTCTTGCTGGAAGGCACCCACCGCGGAACCGCGGGCCCCCAGCAGTTTGCTCGCTCGCGTGCGGGAATCCGGCTTGAGGGACGTGGGGATCGGGGCAAGAACCGCACTGTGGTTGTTGCTGTTCTAGATCTGCAGGCTCTCGGGCTTTTCTCTAGTCCTCGAACTTGGCCCCACAGCTGCAGCACCAGCTGGTGGACCGGAGTCCTCCCCCCAGACACCCGGCCGGGCGCGGACACCACCCTGGCCTTCTCCCCTCCTCTGTCCTCCTGCCCGCCACCCCCCCCTCCCATCGGGTCCCCTCTCCCTCCCGCCCCCCTCGCCCCAGCCTCCTGGACGCCCCTCTTCCCTCCAGTCCATCTCCCGTGGGGCCCACAAGGGTCTTTCTACTCCCAGAACTGACCCGTGGCTGCCCAGCACCCCTGCACTTGGCACTGGGAGCCCTGGACGGTCCTGGCGCGCCCATCTCTCCCAGCCTGTGCCCCCATTTCTTCCTCTTTTCTTCATCCGGGCTCCGGCCCCTCCAAGCAGCTCGCAGTTCCTTCCTCACAGCCACGGGGGCTTTGACCTTGATCCTAAATATTTTCAATCTGTGCAATTACAAAATTGGAATCAGAATTTGACCAGGACAGATGAGTTCTTATCAAGGAAGTGTTTTCCAGTTTCTTCAAACTTCCTCGGCCTGTTTTATATGCAGGGCAGTTAAACTAATTAATTTTCTTTTTCCTTCTTTTCTTTTTCTTTTTTTTTTCTTCTTTCTTTCTTCTTCTTCTTTTTTTTAATGTTTATTTATTTTTGAGAGAGGGAGAGAGAGAGCACGCACAAGCGGGGGAGGGAGACACAGAATCTGAAACGGGCTCCAGGCTCCAAGCTGTCAGCACAGAGCCAGAGGTGAGGCTTGAACTCAGGAACCCTGAGATCATGGTCTGAGCTGAAGTCGAGGCTTCACCGACTGAGCCACCCAAGCACCCCGTATTGTTATTTTTATTTTCAGTTTCTGAAATTACTTCAACTTCGTCAATTATTATTTGGGTTAAGTTGTACCACAAATATTGGGCTCATCATTTGTGTTATTGTCTGTATCGAATTTTGCCCAAACCTAGGTTCTGGGTTTGTGAATTTTACTTTGTGGCTTTGATTCATTCGTGTCCAGTTTTCCTGGGTCAAATTTTATAGATTCACATTTATATTTAAGTTTTTTAAATTAAAAAAAATTTATTTTAGAGAGAGAGAGAGGGGCAAGTGCAAGAGTGGGGGAGGGGCAGAGAAAGAGAGAATCTTAAGTAGGCTCCTCGCTCAGTGCAGAGCCTGACTGGGGGTTTGATTCCATCACCCTCGTGAGTTCGAGCCCCGCATCGGACTCTCTGCTGTCAGTGCAGTGCCCGCTTCGGATCCTCTGCCCCCCTTTCTCTCTCTGTCCCTCCCCCGCCCTCCAAAAATGTATAAACATTAAAAGAAAAAAAATTGTCAGGAATTCACCTCAAATATTTCTGTCGCCAAGACTGGGCTGTGTAATGTTAGTTCATTTCTTCCATGGTTTCCAGATCATACTGTGTGGTGCCCAGGGAAAGGGCAGGGGCATGTCAACACATCCTTGGGGACAAATTGTCGTGTCTTTGAGTCTCGCTGTTCCCCTTTCTCGAAACACTTTTCCCTCTTCTCCTTGGCCAAGCCAATGCCTCCGCTTCCTTTAGGCCTCAGTTTTGCTCCCTCCGTCTCTGGAAGGCTTCCTTTATCCTTGCCAGACTCCGGGTCCCTCCCGTGTGCCTCCCTCCTGTCCTGAGGTCACCCCAAATGGTGCTCTCAGTATGGCTTGTGCTGTCTTTTTCCTCACACAAGATTATAAACGTGACAGCATCTCCCAGCAACTTAAAATGTCTTTGAAATACAGTCTCTTATCAAAGAAATGCAGAAAGTTGTCCTCAGTGAACAGGATTAAACAAAAGAAAGGCACAGAACAGAAACCGACATTATTCTTCAGTCTTTCCGAGAGTCCTCACTCTTCCATCCGCGGTCGCCATCAAGAGTTTGGTGCACGTTCTGCCTGGTCTTTCTTTTGTTTTATTTTTTTTTTAAATTTTTTTTTTTCAACGTTTATTTATTTTTGGGACAGAGAGAGACAGAGCATGAACGGGGGAGGGGCAGAGAGAGAAGGAGACACAGAATCGGAAACAGGCTCCAGGCTCTGAGCCATCAGCCCAGAGCCTGACGTGGGGCTCGAACTCACAGACCGCGAGATCGTGACCTGGCTGAAGTCGGACGCTTAACCGACTGCGCCACCCAGGCGCCCCTCTTTCTTTTGTTTTAATGTTGATTTATTTATTTTTGAGAGAGAGGGAGAGGGAGACAGAATCCCAAGCAGGCTCTGTGCTGTCAGCGCAGAGCCCAATGCGGGGCTCGAACTCACGACCCCTGAGATATGACCTGAGCCGAAATCAAGAGTCGGACGCTTAACCGGCCGAGCCACCCAGGCGCCCCACATTCTGCCTGTTCTTTTTCTGTGCTTTTACGTGGACAGAGACACATACGTTTACACACAAATGACATTATATTTGCGGTATTTTTCGCCAACTTTTTTTTTTCCCTCTTCGGTATGTCCTGCCATCCTTTCCATGACCGTGTTTGCAGATATACCTTGGTCTTTGAATATGTGTCATCCGGTTCCAGAAGAAGGGGGTTTCAGCCGCCGTTGGCTACAGATTAGACAAAACCGACTTCTCCTGGCCAGAATGTATTGAATGAATGAGTTCTTTTCATAAGGCAGGGAGACTGAATTTCTAAACTGGAAGAGGTAGAAATCTGGCCGAAAGTCTTGCCACAAAGTCTCTTTCATTTTCTACTCAAGATAACAGGAAGTTCTAATCAGGTATTAGCTGATGAGGTTTCTTTCTTTGTATTTTTTTTTTTTTAAATAAAGTCCCAGGGGCGCCTGGGTGGCTCAGTTGGTTAAGCGACCGGCTTCGGCTCAGGTCATGATCTCACTGTTCGTGGGTTCGAACTCCACATCAGTCTCTGTGCTGACAGCTCAGAGCCTGGAGCCTGCTTCGGATTCTGTGTCTCCCTCTCTCTCTGCCCCTCCCCCACTTGTGCTCTGTCTCTCTCTCTCTCTCTCTCTCTCTCTCTTTCAAAAATAAACATTAAAAAAAATACATGTTCGTTTATGTTTGTTGATCTTTTACATATGTGTATGGGTAGGTGCTCTCTGAACCCTTGTTATTGTTTTTCTTTTTAAGTTTATTTACTTTATTTATTTGTTTATTTTGAGAGAGAGAGTGTGGGAGGGGCAGAGAGAGAGAGAGAATCCCAAGGAGGCTCTACACTGTCAGCCGACTTGAACTCAGGATCCGTGAGATCGCCACCTGAGCCAAAGCCAAGAGTCAGATGCTTAACCAACTAAGCCACTCAGGTGACCCTTTTTTTTTTTTTTTTTTTTTTAAGGTTTTTTTTTTTTAATGTTTGTTTATTTTTGAAGGAGAGAGAGACAGAGTATGAGTGGGAGAGGGGCAGAGAGAGAAGGAGACATGGAATCCGAAGCAGGCTCCAGGCTCTGAGCTGTCAGCACAGAGCCCGACGTGGGGCTTGAACTCACAAACTGTGAGATCATGACCTGAGCTGAAGTCAGTCGCTCAACCGACTGAGCCACCCAGGCACCCCTAAAGAATTTTTTTTTAATCATTTATTTTTGAGAGAGAGAGTGGGGGAGGGGCAGAGAGAGAGAGGGGCGGGAAGAAGGCTCCAAGCTCCAGGCTGTCAGCACAGAGCCTAATGGGGGGCCCAAACCTACGAACCATGAGATCATGACCTGAGCTGAAGTCGGACGCTCAACCGACTGAGCCACCCAGGCGCCCCAGTTTTGTCAGATTTTAATGTGTTGCCTTTTACTCCGTTTTTAATCCATTCAGAGTTCGAGTACGTGATGCTGCAGAATAGGGATGTGATTCTTTATTTCCCCCATAGGATTGCTAAGGTTACTGGCCTTTGACCTTCCTCTGTGAATTGTGTGTTCTCTTTAACCACTCTCCCGTTAGGACGTTTGTCTTCTGCTTACTGGTCTGCTGGAACTCTCTAGTGGGCCTCTTATAGGTTGGACAGGTATTCCGGCGGTTTTCCCAACTTGATTGTTACAGGGACCTCCCGAATTCTTGCCAAGGCCGTGGATAACGAAGCCGTTTTTAAGGGTGTGCGGGCGCCCCGCGGGGCTCAGGTTGGCCCTGTGAAACCTGGGTGAACCCCGGGGGAATCGGAGGGTCCCGGCTGCGGCCCCTCCCGAAGCCTGGTGTTGGTGACCCCTGCCGCGTCTCCTCGCACCCAGGCTGACCCCCGGCCTGTATGACCTGGGCCGCACTGTCCTGTGCCTCGACTTCATGGTCTTCACGCTGCGGCTGCTGCACATCTTCACGGTCAACAAACAACTGGGGCCCAAGATCGTCATCGTGAACAAGATGGTGAGGGGGGCGGGTCCAGAGGAGGGAAGGGGCGGGGCAGGGAGGCTGGGAACACGTGCAAGGAACAGAGTGGGGGTGGAGCCTCGGTCGCAGGGGGCGGGGCCAGACTTCGTCTCGTTTCCCGCCCCCCTCCCCCGCACAGATGAAGGACGTGTTCTTCTTCCTCTTCTTCCTCGGTGTGTGGCTGGTTGCCTACGGGGTGGCCACGGAGGGGCTCCTTAGGCCCCGGGATCGTGACCTCCCGAATATCCTGCGCCGTGTTTTCTACCGGCCCTACCTGCAGATCTTTGGGCAGATCCCCCAGGAGGACATGGATGGTATGGAGGACGAGAGGGCTTGACACCCTCCCTCGGGGCTCCCTACCAGTCCCCCTGTCTCTGGGTCTCTATACCCCTCTCTTTAAGTCTCTGCCTCGCTCTCCCTAGGTCTCTGAGTGGCCCCGTGCCCCCCGCTCCATCTCTATGGGATTCTGTCTCCCTCTCTCAGGGTCTCTGCTCCCTCACGCCCCCCTGAATTTCTGTTTTTCTTCGGTCTCTGTCTCCCTGGCCCCACCTCTGAGTGTCTCCCTTTACAGTGGCCCTCATGGAGCATGTCAACTGCTCGTCGGAGCAGGGCTTCTGGGCACGCCCGTTGGGGGCCCAGGCAGGCTCCTGCGTCTCGCTTTATGCCAACTGGCTGGTGATTCTCCTCCTCATCATTTTCCTGCTCGTGGCCAACATCCTGCTGCTGAATTTGCTCATCGCCATGTTCAGGTGAGGCCTGACTGCTCTCTGATCTGACCTCACCCAGCATGACCCTTGACCGCAGTGTGACCCTCCATCCCAGCTTGACCCTGTCCCCAGCATGATTGGTGATTCGAGCCTAAGCAATTCTGTCTTTAGTCCTTGAATTCTCACTCGGATCTAATGCTGGCTTGGGGGGCACCTGGGGGGCTCAGTCAGTTAAGCGTCTCTTGATTTGGGTTCAGGTCTCCCGGTTCATGAGTTGGAGCCTCGCGTCGGGCTCTGTGCTGATAGAGAGGAGCCTGCTTGGGATTCTCTCTCTCCCTCTCTCTTTGCCCCTTCCCCCTGACTCTCTCTCTCTCAAAGTAAATGAATAACCTTAAAAAAAACAACAGTGAAATACCAGTTCATATCATACCAACTAACTCTGATGGCTATAGTTTTGTTTTTAAGTTTATTTTGAGAGAGAGAGAGAGCACAAGCAGGGGAGGGGAAGAGAGAGAGAGGGAGAGAGAGAAGCCCAGGTAGGCTCTGCTCTGTCAGCTTGGAACCATGTGATCATGACCTGGGCTGAAACCAAGAGTCAGATGCTGAACCGACTGAGCCACCCAGGCGCCCCTCACTCTGGTTTTGGTTTGCGTTGCCCTAATGACCAATGATGGTTAGCATCTTTCCATGTGCTTATCGTCCATTGCACTTCTTCTTTGGAGAAATGTCTGTTCAGGTCGTTTGCCTGTTTATAAACTGGGTTGTCTTTTTGTTGTTGAGTTGTAGCAATTCTTTACATATTTTGGATGTAAACTCCTATCAGATATGTGATATGTAAATAATTTCTCCTTTTCTGTTGGTTGTCTTTTCCTGTTCTTGACAATCCCGTTTAATGCACAAAAGCTTTAAATTTTATTAACTGTACTATTGGTGTCATATCTAAGGACTCATCAGTAAATCCAAGGTCATAAAGATTTACTCCTATGTTTTATAGTTTTAGCTCTTCTATTCA
The DNA here is from genome assembly GCF_007474595.2 of Lynx canadensis. NCBI lineage: Eukaryota > Metazoa > Chordata > Mammalia > Carnivora > Felidae > Lynx > Lynx canadensis. The sequence goes on from NC_044317.1 coordinate 53,149,826, forward strand.
GGTTGTTGGTCTGTTTCAACTCGATTTTTGTACATGGTATGAGCTAGGGGTCCAACTTCATGCTTTTTGGCTTGCAGAAATCCAGTACTTACAGGTCTGTGTTCAAGAGACTGTTTTTTCCCCATTGAGTGGACTTATCACCCTTGTTAAAAATCATTTGGCCGGGGCGCCTGGGTGGCTCAGTCGGTTGAGCTTCCGTCTTCGGCTCAGGTCATGACACAGAATCGGAAGCAGGCTCCAGGCTCTGAGCTGTCAGCACAGAGCCCCATGCGGGGCTCAAACCCACGAACTGCGAGATCACCACCTGAGCCAAAGTTGGACGCCCGACCGACTGAGCCACCCAGGCTCCCCTCAACATACCTCTTTTGAGGGGAAAGGGGACACAATTCAACTCCTAATGCTCATAGATGTATAGGTTTATTTCTGGACCCTTATGTCTGTTCCATTGGTTGATATGTCTATCTTATGCCAGTACAACCACACTGTTTTGATTGTGTAGGAAATTTTGAAATTAGGAAGTGTGAGTCCTTCAACTTTGTTCTTTTTCAAGATTGTTTTGGCTACTCAGGGTCTCTTGCAATTCCCTATTCATTTGTGGATCGGCTTTTACTTTTCTGCAGAAAAGGCTGTTGGAATTTTTGTATGAATTGTGTTGAATCTGTAGATTGCTTTGGATAGTATTGGGATGTTAACAATGGTAAGTTTTTGTATTCACGAACACAGGTTGTCTTTCCATGTGTTTAGATGTTCTTTTAAATATCTTCTAGTATTGTTTTGTAATTTTCAGTGTAGAAGTCTTTTGCCTTGGTTAAATTTATTCCTAGGTGTTTTATTCTTTTAGATTCTATTATAAATGGAATTGCTTTCTAAATTTCCTTTTTGGATTGTTCATTGCAGGTGTATGGAAACACAGTTGATTTTTGGCTGGTGATCTTGTACCCTGCAACTTTGCTGAATTTGTTTGTTATTGTGATTCTCTGAGATTTTTTAGAAAATGTTTTATTTTTATTTTATTTTGTTTTTGAGAGAGGGCAAGTGGGGGACGGGCAGAGAGAGGAGGACAGAGGATCTGAAGCAGGCTTTGTGCTGGCCGCAGAGAGCCTGATGTGGGGCTCCAGCTCACGAACTGCGAGATCCTGTCTTGACCCAAAGTCTGACGCTAAACCAACTGAGCCAACTAGGTGCCCCTCTGAGATTTTTGGTATATAGGATCATGTCATTTGTGACTAGAAATAGTTTTACTTCATTTCCAATTTGGATGCGTTTTATTTCTTTTTCTTGTTTAATTGCTCTGGCTGGCACTTTCAGTACAATGATGAAAAGCATGGTGAGACTGGGCATCCTTGTCTTATTCCTTATTTTAGCAGGAAGTTTTCAGTCTTTCTTCATTGAATATTTTGTAGGCTTTAGGTTTTTCATAATTATCCTTTACTATGTTGAGGAATTTTCCTTTCAGTCCTGTTCTAAGTCAAAAGGAAAAAAAATTTTTGTTTTTTTATCACAAAAGGGTGTTGGATTTTGTCCTACGCCTTTTCTGTGTCTCTATGTCAGTTGAGATGATCATGTGAGATAATCATGGGTTTTTTGTTTTTGTTTTTTTTTGCTCTATGAAGGCGGTGTGTTGTATTGATTTTTGTATGCTAAACCACCTTTGTATTACTGGGATAAATCACTTGGTCATGGTGTATAATCCTTTTAATATGCTGCTGAATTCGGTTTGCTAGTATTTTGTTGAGGGTATTTGCATGTATATTCATAAAAAATATTTATCTGTAATTTTGTTTTCTTGTGATCTCTTTATCTGGGTAACCTCATTGGCCTCATAGAATGAGTCAGGAACTGTTCTCTCAATTTTTTTGGAGATTTGAGAAGAATTGGTGTTAATGCTTTCTTTCTTTCTTTCTTTCTTTCTTTCTTTTTTTTTTGACTATTTGGTAAAATTCACCCGTGAAAACATCTGGGCCTGGGCTTTGTTGTTGTTGGGACATTTTTTGGTGAGTGATTCAATCTCTTTACTTATTATAGGTCTTTTGAGGTTTTCTGTTTCTTCTTGAGTCAGTTTTGGTGATTTGTGTGTTTCTAGGAATTTGTCCCATTTATTTCATTTAGGTTATCTAATTTGTTGGCATACAATTGTGATAGTGTTCTCTTTTTATTTCTGTAAGGTCGGTAGTAATGCCCTCATTTTCATTCTGATTATAGCTATTTGTGTTCAGCTGACTTTTTTTTTTTTTTTTTTTTTTTTTTATGAGAGAGGAAGAGGGAGAGAGAGGGAGAGGGAGAGAGAGGCAGGCTGAGAGAATCCCAGGCAGGCTCCACGCTCAGCATGGAGCCTGACACAGGGTTTGATCTCACGACTGTGAGCCCCTGTGAGCCGAAATCAAGAGTTGGACTGCTAATTCATGACACCATCCCAACTTGACTCCTGACATCTGACCCTTGGCCCTCCTCACCCAGCTTCTAAGTGCATCCTGTAATACCTCTGACTTTATGGATTCCAATATCTGCCTGGTGCCTTGGACTTCAAACATATTGTTCAACATCTAACGTTGGTCTCTTGCTGGCTTTGACCTCTGGTGACCCTTGACCTCTCGTCCCCATAGCTACACCTTCGGCAAAGTACAGGGAAACAGCGACCTCTATTGGAAGGCGCAGCGCTACAGCCTCATCCGGGAATATCACTCTAGGCCTGCACTGGCCCCGCCCCTTATTGTCGTCTCGCACGTGCGCCTCCTCATCCGGCGACTACGCAGGCGCAGGGCCAGCTTGCCGTCCTCCCCGATCTTCGAACATTTTCGTGAGAGCGGGATTTGGTGAAAAACACAGGGGACGGGACCTGGAGAGAAAGAAGAGCATAGACAGGAGGGGGAAGGATACCCAGGTTCACTAGTGGGGCGGGTGTGCAATATTAGGGGGCGTGGCCTGGGAGGGCTCCCTCGGGATGCTTTGGGTAGGGAGGCGAGGTCGAGGACTCCATCCTTACTCCGCCCTCCAGGGGTCTACCTTTCGAAGGAAGCAGAGCGGAAGCTGTTGACATGGGAGTCGGTGCAGAAGGAGAATTTCCTGCTGGCACGTGCCCGGGACAAGCGCGAGAGCGACTCAGAGCGTCTGAAGCGCACTTCGCAAAAGTGAGGGCGGGGCGGGCCTGGGACTGGGCCTGGGACTGGGCTTCCTGCTTCGGGGGCGGATCTTGTGACTTGGGTTGAGTGGAACCCGGGGCTGGACTAGAGAAGAGCCGTGCTCCAGGTGGAGCCTGCGCGGGACAGGGTCCTGGAACTTTGGGGAGGAAGGCGGGCCTGGGGGGGGGCGGAGCTTCCCGAGGGCGGGGCTGGTGGGCTGGTGGTACTGGCCTGATGCCCTAGGTTGTCCCGGGTTGCAGGGTGGACACGGCATTGAAGCAGTTGAGACAGATCCGCGAGTATGAGCAGCGTCTCAAAGGGTTGGAACGGGAGGTGAGGACTTCCGGACCGGGCTGGGGGAGTATGGTCGGGGTGTGGGGTTTTGGTCTCGTTCCTTTACGTCCCTCCTGCTCCCAAGGTCCAGCACTGCAGCCGTGTCCTGGGCTGGGTGGCGGAAGCCCTGAGCCGCTCGGCATTGCTGCCCCCCGGGGGGCCACCGCCTCCAACCCCACCTGGGCCCAAAGGTCAGTGTTGTAGGGTCCACCTGTGTCTATCCCTAGCCTCTGTCACCACCACCGTGCTTTCTGGGTCCTGTGTTCCTCGATGCCTGAGTGTTTTTCTTACTTTGCCGCCCTTCCTTTGGCCCTGGGTCATTCTCTCAGTCTCCTTTGGGCTTTTCATCCTTCTTGCTCCTTTTTTTTTTTTTTTTTTTTTTGCCACTTTTCCATTTTTTTTTCTGTCCTCTCCATCCCCACCATCTGTTCTCTCTTCTCTCTCTCCCCCAGACTGACCCCTGCTGGCAGACTTCAAGGAGTAGGCCCATAGGGCGTTTTTACTCCCCAAGTCCTAGCTGGTCTTGGACCCTTGCACCTCCTGGCCTTGTCCTCGAGGTGGGCCCCATGCTCATGGAGGACCACCTGGGCTGCTGTCAGGACCACCTCAGGGAGTGTCATCCGTTGGGACCACGGCAGGCCTGGTTCCCCACAGAACCAGTCCCAATCTAGAAGGATCGGCCTCTGGAACCCAGGCATTGACCTTCTGAAGGTCCTGCCACAGCCCACTGGGCAGAAGGCTGCAGGGTCCTTGGGATGCAGGGACCACAGATCCTACTTGTAGCTCCCCACACTGGGGAAATAAAGCCATTTGAGAGGAGTAGAGTCTGCTGCTTGATTCTTGGGGAAATGATGAGTGTGTACCATTTGCTGGGCCAGGGCCGGGTTTGGGGTCATTGAGAAGTTTGTTGCTGTATTTTAGATAATTCCGGGTCTGTTCCCCCATCCCAGGTCCACTGTTGCTGTCTGATTTAGGCCCAGCATCTCTCTCTCTCTCTCTTTTTTAATGTTTATTTTTGAGAGAGAAAGAATGCAAGCAGGGGAGAGGCAGATAGAGGATCTGAAGCGGGCTCTGTGCTGACAGCAGAGAGCCCATTGTGGGGCTTGAACTCACAAACCATGAGGTCATGACCTGAGCCGAAATCGGACACTTAGCTGATGGAACCACCCAGGTGCCCCCAGGCCCAGCACATCTTGGCACTATTTTGTTGGTTTTCACTTTGGTGGGACAAAAAACCCCAACCATCTGCACCCCCTTAGTTTTTCCTTTCCAGTGGAAAAAGAACTCAGTGATAATAAGCAAATTATTTCCTGGAGAGGGGGTGGGTGGGTGCTGCGTACATCTGCTTTGGCAAGAGGGGAACAGATGATGCAAATTTGAGAAGCTCACTGCAGAAACGTCTTTAAAGAGTCTAATTAGTGGGAAATTGCAGGCCACGCACACATGGAATTGAGGCAAATATGCGTCATTATACATGCAGTTTAACTAAACAACCCATAACAACCTAAACTGGTAATGACAAGACTGAACTGACAGCAGTTATTAAATAGCAAGAAAACCACCAACAACCATCACATCCAAAAATCAAAACCAAAACATCCTTCCTCCAAATTGGAAGAATTCCAACTATCTGCCACCTTCGGGTGCAGAATAGCTTTGAAATATTGCCAAGTGTTGTGTGGCAACCAGATTTCTCCGGAAGATGCTGAATTCTCACTAGCCCAAGTAGTAATAATATAAACGATGGTGGCAATATTAATACAGCACTGTTTGAAATTTTAAAATTTTCTAATTGCTTATTGCTGGTCTGCAGAAATACTGCTGATTTATTTTGTTCATTGATGTATTCTATGACTTTGCTAAATTCACTAGTATAATTTTCGCAGGTTCTTTGGGATTTTCTTTTTTTCTTAATTTGTAAAAAAATTTAATTTTTTTAATGTTTATTTTAGAAAGGAAGAGAGAGAAAAAGCGAGTGAGCAGGGGAGGGGCAGAGAGAGAGGGAGACACAGAATCCGAAGCAGGCTCCAGGCTCTGAGCTGTCAGCACACAGCCCGATGGATGTGGGGCTCGAACTCACAAACCGGGAGATTATGACCTGAGTCGAAGTCAGACACTTAAACGACTGAGCCACCAGACGTCCCCTATCCCCCCAAATTTTTTATTAGAGAGTGAACACGAGCAGGGGAAGGGCACAGATTTTTTTTCCAGTTTATTATTTATCCAGTTCCAGAAGTGTTCACTCCAAACAGGAACCTTGTACCCATGAAGAACTCACCGCTCATCCTTTTCCCCAGCCCCCGGCAACCACCATTCTGCTATCGCTTAGATTTGCCTATCCTGGATATTTCATACACATTGAATCAGAACATAAGAGGTCCCTTGTGTTTGACTTGTTTCACTTAGCACAGTGTTTTCAAGGTTCATCGGTGTTGTATCAGAATTTCATGCCTTCCTGTGACTGAATAACATCCACGGTGTGGACTTACCACTTTTGTCCATTCATCCGTTGATGGACATTTGGATGGTTTCTACTTTTTGACGATTGTGAATAATGCTATGAACGTTCACGTACAAGGTTTTGTTTTTGTTTTGTTTTTTGAACAGTGTCTTCAGTTCCTTTGGGTATGTGCCTAGAGTGGAATTGCTGATATTTCTATGTTTAACTTTTTGGGGAACTGCCAAGCTGATTTTCACGGTGGCTACAACATTTCACATTCCCACCAGCCATGCCTGAGGTTCCGATTTCTTCAGATCCACACTGACACTTGGGACTTTCCATTTTCTTTGGTTATGGATATTCTGGTGGGTGTGAAGTGGTATCTCATTGTGGGCTTGATTTGCGTTCCCCTGATGATTAATGACGTTGACCTTCTTCACCTGCGCTTGTCGGCCCTTTGTGCATCTTTGGAAGGAATGACTGTTAGCAATGAGCTCCACCACTTTCGTTGCGTTGCCTGCCACCCAATCACAGTGAACTAGGAATAGGTGGGTTTTAAATGAAGACAAAAAGAAGGCCCCGTGACCCAAGTCATCACCTGAGGACTATGTGGGCTCAGACATTTCGTAGTTTAGGAAAGACGAGTGGTTGGTCCTCAAGCCTCCAACAAGGATCAGCCTTTTGCGGCTCTTGTATAGCTCACAGGTGGAGATTTTGCTGAAGCTCCTTGGTCCATGTTCCCCAAGGAGAAAAACCTGAATTCAACTGATGAGGCACACTGGGGGAAAGTAAGCTGAAGTGACTGTTGGGTAGGGGCCCTGGGGCCAGTTCAACGTGCTGTTATGGCTTCTACTAGTACATGTTTCTCCGGTCCGTACTGTGAATGTCCTGTTGTCAGGGGATTCTCCCGTCCAGAGACTGGAGCACGTGCGGTCGTCTCCAGGGCGGTCTACAGAAATTGCAGGAATCCCAAAAGGAGAAAGGGGAATCCCGGTTTTCCTGTCCTCACGCCTGCCGCGGCCCTCAGGGAGGCCATTTCCCAGCACAACAGCGCCACCTGCTGACACAACCTCCATGAACGCACCTTTTAGGAAAAGGCGGCTGTTCCCGCTTTGCTGTGAAACACTCCTTGAAAGAGGAGGCCCCGCCCCTGGAGGCGTTGTGATTCTCTAGCCTTACGTCTTCGTTTTAGGGTAGGTCAACTAACTGGTAGTATCCCCTGGGGTGCGGCAGCCACCCAACCCCAAAGCCAACCCGGGAAGACAGACTGAAATTTATAGTTAAGGTATTGGATGAGACTTTCTCTTTTCCCTACCCTCCACAAGCATCTGGTATTATTGGAACGATTTCCTCAAAAATCAGCTCAGAATATATTTCGGACTACCTTCCTCGCGTTCTCCTGGTCCACACACCTTAGGTAGGCGGTTTGGTCCCTGAATGTGCGTGTTTCCGGAGAGGCTTCATCTCTTCCAGACTGTCTCCTGGATAATGGCTGAGGCTGAAGGGGTGGGGGAGTTACAAAGACTTATTCTGAAAATTAAGGATTCTGGTTCCTGACCATTCTTGGGTCATCTTTCTGCTGGACAGCCTGGTGGTTCCAACCCTCTGGATGACAGCCTAGCCCAAAGCGGGCCAACTAGGGAGTTCAAACTAAATTCTGGTTTAGCCACCAGCATTTTCTTGTTGGCCTGACATGGCCCTAGATCAGAGGTTGGCAAACTACGGCCTGTTATCTCTGGCCCTTGAGCTAGGACTGATTTTTTTTTAACCTTTTTAAAAGTTATAAAAAAAACAAATAACAAAGAATATACAATAGAGGCCATATGTCCTGTAAAGCCAAAAATATTTATTATCTGGTCCTTTATAGGAAAGGTTTGCCGACTCCCGTCTGAGCTGCAGCTACTTGCTGATGCCACGCATGTGGCTTAACTTAGCCAATGTATGGTCATCCAAATCCAGGTTAAAACAACCCCCCTCACCCCTGCTGCAAGACCTCTTCCACCACAGCCGTTGCAGAGGGGCCAGAGGCTCCCACTCCACTTTCACCAAGATCGTCAACCGCCGTGCCTCCCCCCCCCCCCCCCCCCCCGCCTACCCCCGGCACACAGGTCACCTCAAATGTCCTCGTTTTCGCCTCCATGCTTGTGGAAGCACCCACCTCAGACTGGGGAATGTAGGTCAAGAAGTGGTTAACCTGGTATGGAAATGAAAAAGAAAAGGTTCCCAGACTAGAAACCCGAGGACCTCAATTCTATTTGCACCTGAGTCACTGACTGGTTACTTGATCTCAGAGCAGCTGTTTCTCTTCTCTGAGCCTCCTGCAGTATCCACTCCCTGGAAGGAGAGGTGCGTGAAGGAGCCCAGCAAAGGGCCCGTCTGTTGCCTTGTCTAAGTGCTAACAGAGGCCTGGGAGCTTCTGAGGTCCCAGAGGACCTGGGACCGCGTCCTCCATGCCGGGACTTCTCACCCCACAACCTCGCACAAAAAAACACCTTCTTGCTAGAGCCCTACGTGGGTTAAGATGCATCATCTACACTGGCTCTTATCTTACCCCGCCGGACTCTTGGCATACCCGGCCTGGGGTGGCCGGCCCTGGCTCGGAGAGGGGAAGAGACTCGGAGAGGGTGAGAGAGGGTACGGGGACCAGGCCCTCTCCACCCAGCTCGTTTCCTGAGCCATGTCATCCCAGACCCAGGGTCCCTAGAGAGCAAGGGAGGAGGCAGGAAGGCCGGAGGGGTGAGTCTTAGACACAAGGAAGGGCCTGTGAGCTTCTGCCTCTGCCTTTTCCGGGGCTCTTCAAATCAGGTTGTAGAAGCCATTTACACTGGAGATGCAGGAGGAAAAATTTAGATTTTTTTCAACCAAATTAAGCAAGACAAAGCTTTGCCAATATTAAGTATGTAGAATGACAGCAGGTCACAAGTAGATTTCTTACATATGTTGGGAATATTTTCTCAAAAGGTTGTCATGGATAGGGGAGTGTGATAAAGAATGTTTAGAGGCCTCTGAGGTAAATAGAAGGTATGAATGGGCAGGCAGGCACTTGGGAGGTGATTGGGAACCAGAGAGGGTGGTGATGGGACCTTGATGCCCAAGGTCATGACCTCTGGGGATGGGGAGTTACCCAGGAAGTCCCTAAGAGGTGTGGCTTCTAGAAGGTGCCTCCCCCCCACCCCCCAGGTGCCTTCACTCCATCTGATATTCAAAGAGGTAGGGTGGTGCCACTTATCCCCGCAGACAAACCTAGTAAGCTCTAAGTTCTTTCTCTAGGACTCCTGGGTCCTGAGCCCACAGAATCCAGGTGACCTCCCTCCCAGCACCCAAGTGGGTGACCGACCACCCCACGTGAGAACAAAGCATGATAGCTAGAGAGGACCTACCTGCCAGGTGCTGTTCTAGGCATGCTACCCTCTTGGTAGATGATAATTATAAGACATTTAGTATGGTCACCCAACTACCAAGTTAGGTTTAAGGGTTAACACACTTTCTAGATTGAGTGATACTGATTGCTGCAAAGTTCCCCAATGGTTTGGCTCAACTCCAGAACAAGGAGGAGTCTAGAAACTCAGTATCTGTGTCCCAAAGGGAGTGGGAGATTGGAATCACCAGATTGGACACTCGGTTCACCAGAGGTTGGAGATCTGGACGATATGTGTGTAGAAGGAGGCTGATGGAAAGAACACCGTGCCCACAGCCTGTGCGCGGGGTCTCAGTGGATCAATTTATTGACTCAGCTTTGTTATCCCAGCCCCGTTCTGAGAGAGCAGCCCTGGAGGCATTAGCTACCCCAGTGTTCCAGGCTGGTGGTGGAGTTTGGGGTTTGGAGAGAACACTGTCTGTCTCCATGATAACTGGGAAGGCTGGATCCCGGAAAGTGCCTTGAGGCCCATCTCCATCATGCCAACATGATGCTCCCTCCTCACAGGGAGAAAGGAGGCCCTAGGTGCAGCCCTGTGAATGGCTGAGTTGATTTCTTCTGAATTCTCCAACCCCAGAGTGTTCCACTTAGCAGGATCGGTATTATTCCAGGAGAGGAAGGCGCTCCTGAGTTGTCCGTTTCCTCCCAAGGCCAACTGAGTGATGTCAGTGGTTGCTAGGCAAAATTTCCATGTGTCCCTCTCCCTACTTCCCGACAGGACCGATTATTTCTGTAGCAAGATGGACGCTAATGCCAGATTTGGAAAAATGGGTGGTGTCACCAGTTATTGAACAGAGTCCTAATTTTCTTCCTGGGTCTCCCTGCTCTTGTCACTGTTGTCTATGGTTACTGAGGCCGGGCTCACCTGCCTTGAAACGGGAGTGCTGGCATTCCTCATGGACAGCGCAGATGTCAGGGATGCAATGGCAGGCAGGCTGAACCAGGAAGAGCTCTGGTTGTACTCACTCAAGGGCAGGCTGAACCTCCATAAGGAGCTCAGGTTCAGCCTCCTAATCAAGGGTGGGTTGACTTTTCTAGATGAGCATTCAGTGTCTGTCTTCTGGGACGTCACCAATTGGTGTTTGGGGTACTGCAACGACTTGGGGGGCACCAGGGGCATCTTTTTGGACTGTAGCTTTTCAAAGGGATCAGAAGCAATGTGGTCCTCGAGGTGCCACCAGTGGTGGAGTGGCTGCACTGGGATTGGCAGAAAGGTGAGGATGCTGAGGAAGGTGACCCAGCTCAGGGTGCTCTGCAGGTAGGGCTGTTTCACTTCCTGGCTCTGGAGGCCGAAGGAAGGGAGCAGGGTGGGAGGAAGTGGGGGGGGGGGGTTCAATCCCTGCGATGCTGGGGATTCCACTCCCCAGGGACTGGGAAGCTGGCTAAAGGTTCCCTGGGGATGGAAGGAGCCCAGACCTCGGGTCTCCGTGGAGTGGGAGATGGGATGAACGGGGCCCGGAGTGGTGGTGAGAGGCCAGGGTAGGGGGACCTCACCATACTGCTGTTCCAGGCGATGTAGTAGGACGGTACCCTCCGGTGGAGCTGCGTGAGGCAGATGGTGAAGAGGGCCAGCAGCCCAGGCAGGGTCACGTAGCGCCACAGGAAAGTGAAGAAGGACCACAGCAGGCGGCCCAGCTTACTGAACATTTCTTCCCTGAACCTGGGGAGGGAACAACAGGCGTAGATGTCTGGGTAGGAGCCCTCCTCTGGCAGCCGGGACCCGAGCGCTTGGGAGCTGTTCTCTCACTGGCTGCCAAGTCCTGCTGGGCCCTCGCTGAGGACGGGAACCTGCATGCGTGTGGTGCTCCAGCCCTCTGCCTTCAGACTGTCCCCTATGGCCCCTGGTTCCTGACTGCTCCTTGTGCCTGTACCCCGCCAGCCGCTGGCTGGGCCCCCCTGCTGTGGGATGGACAAAGGGAGCAGAGACCTGGGGTGGGTCCCTGGCTGGATGGGCCCCCGGGGCTTGGACGTCACCTCCTGGCTCCATAGATCCAGGCCAGGGCCACATTCTGGAAGGCCACAATGACGATGAGGGTGAGCGGGACCAGGCAGTCATCAAACAAGGACATTATGTAGCTGCCAGCATGACTGGTGAAGACGAGGCTGCCCAGAAAACCTCCCAAGCAGATGAGCACTGTGACAAAGGCAGGTTTGGCCACACTGAGGTCTATGCGCAGGGCTGGGCTAGGGGTCAAAGTGAGCTCTAGAGATGGGGGTGGCCTGGGGAGAGGGGGCAGCAGGGCAGGGTCTTTGCTAGGCCGAGAACCCACAGTACCTGAGAGCAGCTTGGGATACCTCCTGAAGAGGGAGAAGGAGGTCTGGAGGAGACAGACAATGCCTTCCAAGATGCTCATCAAGGTGCTCAGCCCCATGATGACCAGGGCCAAGAAGAAGAGGATGGCCCAGAGAGAGGCGCCAGGGAACAGCGAGATGGCTTGGGAGAAAGCTGCGAATGCCAGGCCAGGGCCCTCCATGAACTGTGGGGGAGAAGGGCTCTCAGGCAGTGGTGGGTCTGGATTGGGGGGGGGGGGGGGGCGGAAATGGTGCAGTGATCGATTAGCAATGTCTGTCTCGGACAGAGGAAAGAGGCAGAGAGTGGTGGGCAGACGGCAGAAGGCTGAGTGTTTGCCCTGCTTGCTTTCCTGAGCTGTGTGAGCTTCACCTCTTGAGGCCGCAGTTTCCTCCTCTAACAAACTGGGCTCCTAGGGTTGATGTGAGGATTAAAGTCAAGTGACCACTTAGCGAAGACCCTAGTGCACAGGTAACGGTGGTGGAAACTTGATTATAACTGCCACCTTCCTCTGAAGATGCGTGGGTGGCCCATGAGGCTCCTGGGAAATGCATTTCCCAGTGTCCTGTGGGGCCTCTGGGAAGCACCCTCCCACCCCCACAAACACACCTTATCCTTCTGGGTCATGATGCTGCAGGATGGGGAGAAGCGGATGACCGGGTACTGGAGGTGCTGAGGGAGATTGCTGACCCAGTCTAGGTAGTCCAGGGCGGGCAGGAGGAGGATGTCTTCCGGGGGCTTGGCATCCTGAGGCAGCACCCCCTTTTTTATCAGGCTTATCAATTTTGAGACACTCCTGAACGGGAAAAGCAAAGGAAATGTGGTGAGCAGTCTGGCCCCTCTGCTGCCTGAGAGGAAAGTGAGTGGTGCAAGAGGAGTTCAGCCGAGTCACAAGGGCAAATAGACAGGGGCCGGAAGTGAATCAGGTGGACTTGGCAGGGGAGTTGCGCTGGGGAGTCCCCGAAGGGGCAGAAGATTCTAGATTTGTTGTAGCTAGGACTCCTCAGTGTTATGGGTTGAAGTGTGCCCCCCACTAAATTCATATGTTCAAGTCCTAAGGCCCACTACCTCAGAATGTGACCTTGTTTGGAAAGAGGGTTGTTACAGAAGTAATTGAAGATGAGGTCATACTGGCCCCTAATCCAGTAGGACTGGTGTCCTAATAAAAAGGGGGATATTTGGGGGCACCTGGGTGGTTCAGTCGGTTAAGCATTGGACTTCGGCTCAGGTCATGATCTTGTGGTTCATGAGTTCAAGCCCCACATGACATTCTGTGCTGACAGCTCAGAGCCTGCAGCCTGCTTCAGATTCTGTGTCTCCCTCTGTCTCTGCCCCTCTCCTGCTCATGCTCTCTCTCTCTCTCTCAAAAATAAACATTAAAAAATATTAATAGGGGCGCCTGGGTGGCTCAGTTGGTTGGGCGTCCGACTTCGGCTCAGATCGTGATCTCGCGGTTCATGGGTTTGGGCCCCATGTCGGGCTCTGTGCTGACAGCTCAGAGCCTGGAGCCTGTTTCAGGTTCTGTGTCTCCCTCTTTCTCTGCCCCTCCCCCACTCACGCTCTGTCTCCGTCTCAAAAATAAACATTAAAAAATATACATTAATAAACCCAGTTCATTCATTTTATTTGGCAGATAGTATTCCATTCATTGAATGACTATACTAAGATTTGTTATCTACTCACCTCCTAGCAGACATTTGGATTGTTTGCAGTTTCAGCCATTATACCTCTCCTCCCACAACTCCAAATAAACATAGATTAATCTTGGGGCGCCTGGGTGGCTCGGTTGGTTAAGTGTCCAACTGGATTTTGGCTCAGGTCATCTCATGGTTCATGAGATTGAGCCCTTCATCGGGCTCTGCACTGACAGCACGGAGCCTGCTTGGGATTCTGTCTCTCTCTCTTTCTGCCCCTCCCCCGCTTGCTCTCTCTTTCAGAACAAATAAAAAATAAACTAACCCTCCCCCCCACATATATTAGTCCTATAGGTTACTGAAGGTCTTCTTCAGTTTTTTTCGTTCTTTTCTTCCTCTTTGTGTTTCACTTTGTAGAACTTCTATTTACCTGTCCTCAAATTAACTGATCCTTTATTCTGCTGGATGAATACTAAATACATCCGGTGAAACTTTGTTTTCATCGACTTTTTGAGTTCTGTAATTTCCATGTGGTCCTTTGTTAGATTTTCCATATCTTTCCTAAAATACCTCCATTGCTTCCATTTTATTCATCTTTTCTATGCAATCCCTTAACATATTTATAATCGGTGTTTTAAAGGTCTTGTCTGCTGATTCTAATGTCTTGATGATCTTTGGGTCTTCTTTTTTTTTCTCTTGGCTATGGATTCTATTTTCCTGGGTTTCGGAATGTCTCGAGAGTGTTCAATTCCACGTGGGGCGTTGTAGATAGAACAACAAAGGAGGAAGGTCTGTGATCTGCTTTATTTTGCGAAATCTGGATAAATTTAAGACTTTTATTCCAGCAGGCAGCTAAGAGTTAGGGCTATTTAGTTAGTTTTCTAAGCGTTGAGGCGAGCTGGGGTGGGTGACAGTTTTCATTAGTTTTTTCTCTGCCTTCAAATGGGATTAAGGAGGGCTCACGTTGCCCTCGGGCCATGCCCCCAACTTCCTGCACACTGCCCTTCCCCCCCACCATGAGGACTAATATCTTTGATGTTGTCATTATTTGGGTTGAAGTGGGCTGGATAGTAGCTGTAGATGTTTTGGGTTTGTCTTCGCACACAGCTCCAGTGGGGCCACAGGTCCTGAAACCACAAGACTAGGCGGAGCTCCTCTGCTTGCTCCCTTGTCTCCCTTGCACTTCTGCCTCTTCTCCAAAAACCTTTCCTGGGAATAGAGAGGCAAACCGTTCGGTCCAGTGGTGTATTTCCTCCTTGGGGGCTCGTTGCGATTCCAACACCTGCTGGCAGCCCATACTGTTATTAAATGCTTGCACGGTTTCTCCTTGTCAGTGCAAAGTCTCTCCATCCGTGACAGGCCTGTGCCTCCAGCCACACGCACCCGAGGAGCCACTTACCCCCAGATATGAAGGCATTCGTGGCTCTTTGCTCATGTACGATGAACTCATTACTCTCCAGGCTTTATTTAGTTCATGGGGGCTCCTTTGTGTCTACTGCTCTTCAGTAACATTATAGGAAAGTATTATTTTTATTTTATCCATTTTTAAAATTGCTGGTACCAAGGAAGCATGGACTTTTGCATCCTTCAACATCCTAACTGGAAGAAAAATCCCACCTTGGAGATTTTTTTTTTTTTACATTTATTTATTTTTGAGAAACAGAGTGAGACAAAGCGTGAGTGGGGAGAGGCAGAGAGAGGAGACACAGAATCTGAAGCAGGCTCCAGGCTCTGAGCAAGCGGTCAGCACAGAGCCTGATGCGGGGCTCGAACCCACGAACTGTGAGATCATGACCTGAGCCAAAGTCGAATGCTCAACCGACTGAGCCACCCAGGCGCCCCGGAGATTTTTTTTTTTATAAAATTTTTTTAACGTTTGTTTATTTTTGAGAGAGAGAGGGAGAGAGAGAGCAGGGGAGGGGCAGAGACACAGAATCCAAGACAGGCTCCAGGCTCTGAGCTACCAGCACAGAGCCCAATGTGGGGCTCGAACTCATGAACTGTGAGATCATGACTTGAGCTGAAGTCAGATGCTTAACCTATGAGCCATCCGGGCATCCCCCACCTTGGACATTAAAAAAAAAAAAAAAATCCCAATGCCTGAAGGCATCCCAGACCAAGTAAATCAGAATCGCTGGAAGTGAGACTCAGGTGTAAGTGTTTTCTAAGGTTCCCCAAATGATTCCAATATGTAGCCTAGGCCACTAACCTTTGATTGTGGCCCAGGATGCTGTACAACCTCTGCGAGTTAAAGAATTGATTTTGAAGTCTTCTTTACACCAACTACAATTTATGGAAACCTTTGGACAGTCCTGTCTCTGGGCCTATTTTCTTATCTATAAAGTGGTGGATATTAGAACAGTATCATTTGGGGGCACCCGGGTGGTTCAGTTGGTGGAGCGTCCGATGCTTGGTTTCAGCTTTGGTCATGATCTCACAATTTGTGGGACTGAGTCCCACTTCAGGCTCAGTGCTAACAGCGCAGACCCTGCTTGGGATTCTCCTTCCCTCTCTCTCTGTCCCTTCCCCCCACCCCCACCCCCAAATAAATAAACATTAAAAAAAGTTTTTAGACTATTATCATTTGGCAGCTTTCTCTGAGAATGTGATATTATGATGACTATGATAACTGTTGCTGTTATTGTTATTATTATTGGAGAGGCCGGAGTGTGAAGGCCCATGAGGCTGGGGGATTGCCAAAGTGGAGGGAGGGACCTCCTGTTGGACCTGCAAGGCTGTAATTACTCACTTCTCAACACAGGTGTGGCCGCTGGTGGTGGCCCAGAACTCCAGCACTATAAAGATGATGGATGTGAGCAGCAATGAGGTCACCAGGTTGACCAGGGCCACCAAGGAGGCCACCTGGATGTAGCTGTTGCCTCCCGCCTTGGAGGAGAAGTTGATGGTGATGCCCAGGCCCAGGCCTAAGGAATAAACCACATGGCCTCCTGCCTGACGCCAGAGGTCCAGCGAGGCCCAGGATGAGAGCTGTGGATGGGGTTGGGAGAGAGAGACGTTTGGGGGTGAGCCTGAGGGTAGACCTGTCGGTGAGCTGGAAGAAGGGCAAGCTGGGCTGGGGAGCAGAGGGATGAGGGGCAGGCTGGGGGCCTTAGGAAAGGTGTCTGAGAAGAAGAGTCAGAGAAGGCCTGGGGAGCTGTGGGAGGGAGGAGGTGTGGAGTCCCCAGCCTCACCTCTGTGGTCACCATACGTCTGAGGCTGGCGACTGCACCTTCCAAGAAGAGACTTCGGATGAGGAAGCAGAGGAGGAGGATGTAGAGGAGGAATACCAAAAAAATCAGGATCTGGCCAGGTGGGTCAAGACAGAAACCAGAAGTCAGGAGAAGGGGGGAGGAGGGGCAGGCGGAGGCAAGCATTACAGGGAGCACGGGTCGGCAGGCCTAGAGAGAGGGAGATAAGCTGGGCTGAGCCGGGTGAAGGTGGCCTGGCTGTGACATGAGGGGGCTGTCGGAGGATTATCCTTAGGAGACGGTGATGTTGTTTTGGGGGAAGAATCTACCAATAAGCTGCTCAGAGGGGTGGGGTGAGACACCAAGTAGTGATGGCTTTTATGTGGTAGGGCAGCTGGACATTATCATCTGCCTGGGTTTTATGGTCTCGGCGTGAGTTAACCGCATGGGACAATGTCACCGGTGAAGACAGAGGAAAAGCAACCGAGGAGAGACTTTGGGAGAGAGTAACACGGTCAGTGGGAATTTTGAAGTATTTCTGGTTCTTTCCGCTCTGGGAGAGGAAGGCAGGCCCCCTCCCTCCATGTGCCCCTACTGAGACTTTAGTAAAATCTGCTTTATCTCGAAGGCTGTGGAGAGATGGCTCCAGGGACACATGGGGTGGAAACCAACTGCATGAACTGTTTTGGGGGCCAGAAGCTGCGGGTAAGGTTAACTGAAGTGACCTAATAAACACACCAGAATAAATTTTCCACGTAAGGAGAAGATGATCCAGGTGGCAGGGGCGTGGATTGGAAGTATGGGTTGGAATAAAATAAAATGGAAGACTCTGGAAAGGAACTGGTAGCCAACTGGCTCCTTCAGGGATTAACAGGCCCTGTCAATGTGCGGGCAGGCACAGGGTGCAAGGTTCAAGGGGCGAGGCTGTGGTCTGCTCTAGAAGGTCTCCACTGCTGTGACCTGGGGGTGAGGCATGGGGAAGAGTGGGTACCAGGCGCTCCTTCCTGCAGTGGGTGGGACAGGGGCAGTTCTTTGTGACAGGAGGGGTTGACGCTGCTGCCTTGGGGAGCCCTGGATGGCAGAGCCTGTCCTCTGGGAGTGGGGGAGGGTCTTGGGGATTAGAGAAGAGAGGTCAGCAGGAAGGAGTGGGATGGTGTCCGGCCGGATTGTGGCGGGGTCGGTGGGGGGGTAGGGGTGGTGGCTTACCTGCATTGAAATCTTCAGCGCTGTGATCATGGTTAAGAAGAGGAGGAACCAGGCTGCGAAGATGCCCAGTGTGAGGTGCAGGACGAGGGTGTCGACCCCTTCCTCAATGTGGCCTGAGGCGCTCAGGGTGGTGTGGTACCAGAAGTACTGGTGGGACACAGTCCGAAGGCAAGAGAGGTCTGAGGGGAGGGACCCAGGTGCTTAGGCACCACCTCACTGGGTGCCTGTCCCCCGCTCTTCACTTCCTCCCCCGTGGCTCTCACTGCCTCTCTCCTGCTCCTTGGTGCCCTTGCCTCCCTTGGCCCTGCCGGCCTCCTCTCTCCCTCTCCTCACCAGTGACATTGGTGGTCTTCACCAGTGGGCACTGGTTCCAGGGCAGGGAGTTATCAAAGGAGTTGGCCAGGTAGGAGAGGCTCCAGGTGATGATGACGCTATTACACAAGCTCATCAAGATGCACACCTAGGGGTGGACACAGTGGGCCTGAGGGACAGGATGGACAGAGACGGGGGGCCTGGAGACCACAAGGGGTGACTTGGGGATGCCTCTTGCCCGGGCCCCTCATTCACCAATATGCTAGCGTATCCTATGCCGCCCAGCCAGGGGACGAGCTGCTTCCAGACCCGGATGTTGTCCACACGCAGCCAATGCCCCATGATCATCTCCATGTACAGGAGGGGAATCCCAAACGAGAGGAGCATGAAGAAGTACATCAGGATAAAGCTGCCTGGAGAAGGGAGCCAGGCGCTGTGCTCAGGCAGCCAGGAGTCCCGGCCCCCCTCCTCTTTATCCCCTAGAAGTCTGGGTGAACCTCCAGGTGTCTCCTCCCCCAGGACCCGGGAGTCTGGGCTTCAAGCCTTAAAACTCCTTCCCCAAACTCAAGACCCAGGGCCTTGGCCTTACCTCCTCCGTTCCGCTGACACAGGTAAGGGAAACGCCATATGCTACCCAGCCCAATGGAGAAAGCAACCTGCATTAAGATATGCTCGGTTCTTTTAGTCTCAGCAAAGTAGTTTTGGGTCTTGGTGGCCAGAATCTCCTTGGCTGTGAGCTTCCCGGACAGGAAGGAGGAAGTTCTGGGTCCTTTGGGAGCCTCTTCCTCTGATATTTCTTCAAGGGACTCCATGACTTTCTTCTTTCAGGCCAACTAACTCCTGACGGAATCTTGGGGTCATCAAAAATAGCAGACTTTGGGGCGCCTGGGTGGCTCAGTCGGTTAAGCGTCCGACTTCAGCTCAGGTCACGATCTCGCGGTCCATGAGTTCGAGCCCCGCGTCAGGCTCTGGGCTGATGGCTCAGAGCCTGGAGCCTGTTTCCGATTCTGTGTCTCCCTCTCTCTCTGCCCCTCCCCCATTCATGCTCTGTCTCTCTCTGTCTCAAAAATAAAAATAAAAGGTTAAAAAAAATTAAAAAAAAAAATTAAAAAAAAAATAGCAGACTTTACGGGCTATGTCTCAGACACTGAAACTTCATGCCGGCAGGGTTTCAGGGCAACAAAGGGCCACAATTTACCTCTTGGCCCTTCTCACTAGTGGACTTTGGGCAAATAATTTCATCGCCTTGAGACTTGGTTGTTGTTGTTGTTTTCTCTCTCATCTTACAAGCTAGATGAATTTCAAAATATTTAGTAATGTTATGGTGTGAGCACCAATCAGAATGAACCAGCCATAGCCCGTGGAATGTCAGCTGAACATTAGCCCCATCTGGGGGCACCTGGGTGGCTCAGTCGCTTAAAAGCGTCTGACTCTTCGTTTTGGCTCAGGTCATGATCTCACGGTTTGTGAGTTCAAGCCCCACATGGCTCCACGCTGACAATGTGGAGCCTGCTTGGAATTGTCTCTCTCCCCCCTCTCTACCCTTTCCCTGCTCAAGCTCATGCTCTGTCTCTCAAAATAAATAAATAAACTTTAAAAAACTTAGTTAAAAAAAAAAATCAGCCCCATCTGAAAGGATTAAAAATGACATAGTGGATATTGAGTGCCAAGGACACAGTAAAGACTCAAGAAACTCAGGTTTCTTTCCTTTCTCCTTCTAGTCTACTTGGCCCAGCTAATGCATGCGGGCTTCTAGGCCAGCGGTTCTCAAACCTGTGTATCCCAACCATTTGAGGAGCTCTCAAAAACCTCCAGACTCCTGCCTTTCATTCTCCAAGCCTCACTCTTCCAGATTCTGATTCAAGAGATCTAAGGTGGGGTATAGAGATTGGAGATTGGGGTATAGAGATCAAGAGATCTAAGGTGGGTATAGAGATTGGGTAAAGAGCTTCCTTGGGGTTCTATTTCTGGAAAGGCAGCAAGATGGCGGGGGCGGGGGGGGGGGAGCAGTGAGTTTCTGTGGACCCATCCCCTAGTGAAACAAACACAGCCTGTGAACATTCCCAAGAAAGAAAACATTCAAGGACTCTGGAAAGTGTCTTCAGGGCACACAGCAAACGTTTAGTCAGGAAAATCTACGAAAACTCACCATGAACAGGGAGAGTCTGTGGCACGTGACCCACAGTCTGCTCCCTCCCTCCTCACTCCCGGCCCAGTGCTGTGGAAACTGCACGTGGTTCCCTCTCTCCCCAGTTCCCACTCAGAGGCTACAGGCACCTTCCCAGGAGGGGCAGATCACCAGCATTTGTCATTCCTTTTTGGCGACACGTGGCAGAGACGAAATTCCAGGAAAGTGTGTGGTATAAAGGTCCGGAGCCCCTTTCTTCCACTCTGCCCTCATTTGTGGCCCGACAAGTGGAGAATACTGGGGGCCCTGGTCACCCCCTTGCCCCAGCTCATTGGTGAGGTGGAGGTTATATGTCAGGAGGGGCAACTCAGTAAGACCAGAGGTTAATGCTCCACGTGGCACCCTGCTCCAAAAGCACTCAGAGAGAAGCAGGCCTCTGTTCCCATCCAGCTCTGAAGATCTTGTCCTGGGAGAGAGACAGGCCTTCAGAACAAATGGGCCCAGAAGCTCTTCCCAAAGGAACTGACTTTATTTGAAACAGGGTGTGAAGAAGTTTAAGCCTGAGGGCACACTCAAAATCAGTAAATTTAGGCCAGGAATACACTAGAGAGAACGGGGGAAAGAGACAGCTAAGAAGATCCCTCCCGGCGTCAGAACAAACGTCAAACACTGAGTTCAAAAACTTACTGCCGTAAAAAAGCCTGAATTTAACTGGATTAGATTGTGGAACAATTTATGCATCAGCCACTGTCAAAAGCAATACAGCAACCAGCTGGGAATTAGTGGATCCCCGAATTATTTCAAGAATGAAGATGGAATAAAGACAAAACTTCAGAGAGTGCTCTCACCAGAAGGCCCTCAACTCCAGGAAATAAGACGGAGGGTTCTTCCATAAGAGGGAAAGTTATCTTTTTAAAAAAATGTTTATTTCTGAGAGCGGGGGAGGGGCAGAGAGCGAGGGGGACAGAGAATCCAAAGTGGGCTCTGGGCTGTGAGCACAGAGCCCGATGCAGGGTTCAAACCCACAAACTGTGAGCCAAAGAGGGACACTCAACCGATTGAGCCACCCAGGCGCCCCAAGAGAGGAAATTATCCTCGATGGAAGGTCAGACATGCAGAAAGGAATCAGGAGTAATGGAAATGCAAATATGGGGATGGAACTGAGACTGCACAAAAAGTAATGGTAACATCTTGTTTGGTTTTAATTAAGCAAAGAGTAAGAATTGCACCACAGTGAAGATAAGGAGGGTGGTTAGTGGGATTTAATTGTTGTAAGTACTTTTTATTGTCCGGGAAGAGGATAAAAGTCCTGAGACCAGCGATGCAAGCCCCCCCCCCCCCCCAATTTAGACATGGGGCTCTCAGCTGCTTCTGACCAGAGTCACGTAGCCCTTAGCTACTGTTAAAGAAACTGCCTCAGGAAATGAGTTGCCTCCTGAAAAGTCTGTGGGATGCTGTTCTGCCGGAGGTAACAAGTCTAAGGTGCCGCGTTTGCAAGAAAACATAATAATTTGCGGCTTAGTAGTCACAGGATGTGGAACTTCTGCCTCTGTACTCTAGAGATGACATCACTAATGCAGTCTGCTCAGAATGGTTTATCGGTTCAGGCCCCTAAAGCAGAGCGATGGCCCTGCTCCAGTCACACCCAAACCAGTCAGGAACTTGCCAGAAGGTCAAGATGGTCAAGAAAGGAAATATAGTTGAACGAATCCTTAATTAATCAACATGATCTGGGGCGCCTGGGTGGCTCAGTCGGTTAAGCCTCCAACTGTGGCTCAGGTCATGATCTCACAGTTTGTGAGTTCAAGCCCTGTATCGGGCTGTGTGCTGACAGCTCAGAGCCTGGAGCTGCTTCGGATTCTGTGTCTTCCTCTCTCTCTCTGCCCCTCCCCTGCTTGTGCGCTCTCTCTCTCTCTCAAAAATAAACAAACAAAAAATCAGAGTGATCCAAGACCCTGAGACCCTCACCCTGAATTTTCACCCTTTAAACTACCCTCCAACTCCACCCCCCCACCCCCACTTGGAAGTCATCAGGGAGTTTGGGACTTTTCAGCATTAGCT
Source organism: Lynx canadensis (assembly GCF_007474595.2). NCBI lineage: Eukaryota > Metazoa > Chordata > Mammalia > Carnivora > Felidae > Lynx > Lynx canadensis. The sequence continues at coordinate 53,171,955 of NC_044317.1, forward strand.
CCTGGTTCCCCTGGGTGGTGGCCACCCAGTAAATCTTTCTTCACTGCAAAAGCTTGGTGCCGGTTTTTATTTGCTTGCTTAGCATCAGGTGGACGAACTCTCGTTTGGTTCGCTTAGGGTACCGATAAATATTATTTGATAAAATGCATGCATATTTAATATCCAGGGGAACCATTAAAAGAACAGCAAAGAAATGGAACTTCTAAGCTATAAGAGGGAAAAAATAGACTAATAAAAACAAACCATGCACAAAGAATGCAAGAAGAAGAGAAAAAGTAATCTAGAGTAGATAGGGCAGGTACAAAACACCTAATTAAATGGGAGATTTAAAGTTAAACATTTCAGTATTTGTATTAAATGTAAATGGACTGAATGCTCCACTTACAGATGAAGTTTTCAGACTTAATAAAAACCTGAAATCAGACTAAATGCTGTTAACAAGAGACACCTAAAATGTAAGAATTTGGAATAATTAAAAGTAAAAAGGATGGAAAATAGTATTTCATGAAAACTCTACCCAAAAGAAAGCTTGTATAGCTTTACTAATATATTAATATATAATTTTTACACATTATAGTATTAATGTTTATATGTACTTAATATTTATATATTAAGATGTATTTATTTTATTTTATTAAAAAAATTTTTTTAATGTTTATTTATTTTTGAGACAGAGAGAGACAGAGCATGAACAGGGGAGGGGCAGAGAGAGAGGGAGACACAGAATCTGAAACAGACTCCAGGCTCCGAGCTGTCAGCACAGAGCCCGACGCGGGGCTCGAACCCACGGACCGTGAGATCATGACCTGAGCCGAAGTCGGACGCCTAACCGACTGAGCCACCCAGGCTCCCCTATTAAGATGTATTTAATATTTAAAGTAAAGCCTCCAGAGATAAAGAGGGAAATTAAAAAAATTTTTAATGTTTATTTATTTTTGAGAGAGAGATTGAGTGTGAATGGGGGAGGGGCAGAGAGAGAGGGAGACACAGAATCCGAAGCAAGCTCCAGGCTCTGAGCTGTCAGCACAGAGTCCGACTTGAGGCTCAAACTCACAAACCAGGAGATCATGGCCTGAGCTGAAGTCAGACACCCAAAGGACTGAGCCACCCAGGCACCCCAAGAGGGAAATTTAATAATGATAAAAAGTTCCCTTTCACTGGGAAGACATATGAATCCTAAAATGTTATGCATTTTTTTTTTTTTTTGAGAGAGAAAGAGAGAGTGTGAGTAGGGGGAGGGGCAGAGAGAGAGGGAGAGAGAGAATCCAAAGCAGGCTCTGTGCTGTCAGGGACGTGGGACTCGATCCCACAAACCATGAAATCATGACCTGAGCTGAAATCAAGAATTGGACATTCAACTGACTGAGCCACTCCAGTGCCTCTAAAATGTTATACATTCCTTAATGTGGCCTCAAAATGTAGGAAATTGATAGAATCTACTTATCTTAGGCATAAAAGATAAAGAGCAAAAATTCATTAAGGATATAGAAGAACTGGGGGCGCCTGGGTGGCGCAGTCGGTTAAGCGTCCGACTTCAGCCAGGTCACGATCTCGCGGTCCGGGAGTTCGAGCCCCGCGTCGGGTTCTGGGCTGATGGCTCAGAGCCTGGAGCCTGTTTCCGATTCTGTGTCTCCCTCTCTCTCTGCCCCTCCCCCGTTCATGCTCTGTCTCTCTCTGTCCCAAAAATAAATAAACGTTAAAAAAAAAAAATTAAAAAAAAAAAAAAAAAAGGATATAGAAGAACTGAACAACTTAATTAGCGCATTTGACCTAATGAATATATATTTATATGTACACACACACACACATTATATTCAACACCTGCAGATTACATACTTTTAAAGAACATGATAAACAATTACACAAAAAAATCAACCATATTTTCTGTAAAACAAATCTCAACAAATTCCAAAGGATCACAGTCACACAGAGTACACTTCTGACCACACGCAATTAAGCTAGAAATTAACAAAAATTAGTTTAAAGATCCCTATGTTTGGATATTAAGAACTACATTTAAAAATAACCAGTGGTTAAAGAATTGATTATAACGGACATCAGAAAATATTTTGAACAGAATGATAATGAAAATACTACATATCAGGGCACATGGGTGGCTCAGTCGGTTGAGCATCTGACTTCCACTTAGATCATGATCTCATGGTATGTGAATTCTAACCCACACTGGGCTCTCTGCTGACAGTGTGGAGCCTGCTTGGGATTCTTTCTCTCTCTCTGACGCTACCCAACTCGTGCTCTGTCTCAAAATAAATAAACTAAAACATACACACACACACACAATATAACTTCACAACTGTATTGAGTTTATTCCAGTAATACAGGGAAGTTTAGAAGTAAAATGTCAGAGACCCCTGGGTGGTGAGATTGAGCCCTGCACTAGGCTCTGTGCTGACAGTGTGGAGCCTGCTTGGGATTCTCTCTCTCTGCCCCTCCCCTGCTCGTGTGCTCTCTCTCTCTCTCTCTCCCTCCCTCAAAAATAAACATTTAAAAAAAGAAGTAAAAAATCAATGATAACATAAAAAGGATAAAAATGATACAATCATATCACTATTTGTGTAAATATTCTACAAAACCCAACAACCATTCCTTTAAAAAAAACAAACAAACTGGGGCGCCTGGGTGGTTCAGTTGGTTAAGCGTCAGACTGGCTCAGGTCATGATCTCATGGTTTGTAGGTTCGAACCCCACATCAGTCTCTGTGCTGACAGCTCAGAGCCTGGAGCCTGCTTCGGATTCTGTGTCTCCCTCTCTCTCTGCCCTTCCCCTGCTCATGCTCTGTCTCTCTCTTATCTCTCAAAAATGAATAAACATTAAAAAAAAAACAACTTTAGGAAACTAGAAGTAGAAAGGAACATCTGTAATTTCATAGAGGTTATTTACAAAAAAAGCTACAGCAAATACTGTACTTAATGATAAAATGTTGAAAGCTTTCCCTTGGAGTTCGGGAATAAGACAAAGATGCCCACCACAGTCCCTTCTAGTCAAACTGGAGTTAAAGTCTGGGCTGATAGGGGCGCCTGGGTGGCGCAGTCGGTTAAGCGTCCAACTTCAGCCAGGTCACGATCTCAGCCAGGTCCGTGAGTTTGAGCCCCGCGTCAGGCTCTGGGCTGATGGCTCAGAGCCTGGAGCCTGTTTCCGATTCTGTGTCTCCCTCTCTCTCTGCCCCTCCCCCGTTCATGCTCTGTCTCTCTCTGTCCCAAAAATAAATAAACGTTGAAAAAAAAAATTTTTAAGTCTGGGCTGATTGACAGCATTCATGGTTCTAAGTCTTCAGTTTGTCTTATATCCACTCCCTTTGCAATGTGATTCTGCAGTTCCTCTCACTAACGAGGCCATAATCTACTTTCCTACCCCTTGCGTTGGGGCTGGTGTGCCCATTCAGAGCCTTGCTGAAAAAGGTCTTCCTTGTTGCTTCTTGTTCTCTTCATTTTTTTTTAAATTTTTATTTATTTTTGGGGGGGGGGGCAGAGAGAGAGGGAGAGAAAGAGAGAATCCCAAGCAGGCTCCATACTGCCAGCACGGAGCCCTATGTGGGGCTTGAACTCAGAACCGGGAGATCACGACCTGAGCTGAAACCAGTCAGACGCTTAACCGACGGAGCCACCCAGGTGCCCCACTTCTTGCTCTCTTACACTCTTGTCATCACCCTGAGGACATATCTAGGCTAATTTGCTGGAAGACGAGACATGTAAATCTGAGCTGAGCTGAATCACTCCAGTGGTCCCAGCTCAAGCTAGTGTCGAACAGTCAATGGCCAGTCAACTAACGCCCTTACATATTAGTTGAGCCCACCCTCATGGCTTATGAGGTATAATAATAAATTCTTGTTGTTTTAACTCACTGAATTTTGAAGTAATTTGTTCTGCAGCATTTGGGTGGCAATCGATAATTGGTACAAGGTGCCAGCAAGCGCAACAAGATTTTTTAAAGTGTAAAGTTGGGATGAGAAGTAAAAAATGTCATTATTTACAGATACGATTATGTATGTAAAACATAAAACAGAATCTATTGGGGTGCCTGGGTGGCGCAGTCGGTTAAGCGTCCGACTTCAGCCAGGTCACGATCTCACGGTCTGTGAGTTCCAGCCCCGCGTCGGGCTCTGGGCTGATGGCTCAGAGCCTGGAGCCTGTTTCCAATTCTGTGTCTCCCTCTCTCTGCCCCTCCCCCGTTCATGCTCTGTCTCTCTCTGTCCCAAAAATAAATAAATGTTGAAAAAAAAAATTTAGAATCTATAAACACATTATTAGGACCAGCAAGTGAGTCTAGCAAGGTGGCTGGATACAGGGTTAACGGAATACAATAAATAGCATTTCTAGATACCAGCAAGAAATAAATAGGTAATGAAAAAAATTGAAGATGGCATTAATAATAACATTAAGATATTTCAAGTGCTTAGGAATAAATCTAACAAAAGAAAGATGAGACTTCTATACCAAAACCTAAAACAGATTATTAAGAGAAGTAAAAATTTTAAATAAATGGAGAGAGATTTCATGTCAACCCAGAGTATCATGGAAATGACAGTATTAAATAATTAGGATGGGAAAATGTATATTCATATGGAAACAATGAAATTTGACCATGAGATTAAAAAATGAAAGGCAAATTCATAAAGCTTCTAAAGAAGTTAATAAGAGGGAGTATCTTCATGATCTGTAGGTTGAGAAAGATTTCAGAAACAGGACTTGGAAAACACTAACCATAATGGAAACAATAAGTAAATTTGAGTTCATTAGAATTCAGAACATCTATTCGTCAAGAGGCAGCATTAAAAATGTTAAAAGCCACAGAGAAAAAATCTGCCACACGTGTAGCTGAGGGAGGTTTTTTAAAAAAGTCCAGAATCTATAAAAAGCTCCTACAAATTAATAAGAAAAATATAAATAACCCAATAGAAAAATGTTCCAGGAAATGTGGAGACCTTTCACCAAAGTCATCCTCCAAATAAATGGGCAGTGAACAATATATCAGAGGGTTCAAACTATTTAAACAGAAGGGAAATGGTGATTAAAACCACACCGAGGGAGGGGTGCCTAGGTGACTCAGTCAGTTAAGCATCCGACTTCAGGTCAGGGCCCTCGTCAGGCTCTGGTGCTGACAGCTCAGAGCCTGGAGCCTGCTTCGGATTCTGTGTCTCCCTTTCTCTCTGTGTCCCTCCCTGCTCGTGCTTTGTCTCTCAGAAATAAATAAACATTCAAAAAAAATGTTTTTTAATTAAAAAACACATTGAGGGGCCACTTCACACCAGTCAGACTGGTAGAATGGAAAGGCTAAGAACACCAAATATTGATGGATGAGGAGCCATGGGGAATATTATACACTGCTGGGGGGGAGGGGAATGGAAACTTACAAAATTAGTTTTAGAGATGGGTGGGCCATTACCTATTAAGATCGAAGGTATACAGGGGCGCCTGGGTGGTTCAATCAGTTAAACATCCGACTCTTGATTTAGGCTCAGGTCACGATCCTCACGGTTTGTGAGATCGAGCCCCGAGCGGGACTCTGTGCTGAACGTGGAGCCTGCTTCGGATTCTCTCTTTCCCTCTCTCTCTGCCCCTCTCCAGCTCACACTCCCTCTCCTCTCGCTCTCAAAATAAGCAAATAAACATTAAAAAAAAAAAAAGGAAGATATACATATCCCACAAACAGCAATTTCACTGTGTGCAACAGAGCACACATACAGGAATTTCCTTAACAGCACTGTTTGCAACAACCCCAACAGGAAACGATCAGGAAGTTCAACACAGTAGCGTGGAGATATATATATATATATATATATATATATATATCCACACACACACACAGTGATATCGCCAGTACAAAAGAACACTACACAACAAAGAAAATGAACTACAGCCACACTTAACAATATGGATAAATCCCCAAAACTTCATATTCGGTGAAAGAAGCTACATCCTAAAGAATATATATCATATGACTGTTTATATCAAAGTCCAAAAACTAAAGTGTTTAGGCATGCACACTGAGGTGGTAAAACCATAAGTGAAAGAAAAGTAGTAATGGTCCTAAGGGTCAGAATGGTGAGTCCCACTGAGGGGCAGAAGGAGTTGGGGTTTGGGAGAGGCTCAAGGGAATATTTGGAGGATACAGGCGATGTTCTTTTTCTGACCAGGATGGTTGGGGTATTTGCTTGAGAATAGATCGTTGAGCTGAACATTTCAGTTTTGTGGACTTCCGTGAATATGTATAATATTTTATAATAAAAAAGAGGTATATGGTATGTAAGAACATAACAGAGTCCCCAAAACACACTTCTGGGTGAAAAGTCACAGAATATCAAATGTTTGATACCATTTATGTAAAAAGAGAATCCATATAAAGAAGACGTCACGTTTCTAAGTGTTCATACACACGCCTGTAAATGCACAGAGGACTCTTTTTCACATAACACCCTCCCTTCTGCCCCTTCCCATCCTCCCTCATCCAGATAACTTCAACTCATCACTGATGTCTCCTCTCAGATCTAACTTCCTCCAGGAAGCCAGCCTTGATCACCTTTGCCAGGGGTCTCTTGAGATTTTAATACACTTTACACCTAAACACCCTTTCTTGTGCCTAGTGCAATGCCCCCAGTAGCCCCTCTTGGGGATGTCCTGATTAAAATGCTTCCAACAGGGCTGGGTGGCTCAGTCGGTTAAGTGTCTGATTCTTGATATTGGCTCAGATCACGATCTCACGGTCGTAAGATGGAGCCCGCCATCGGGATCTGCGCTAACAGCTCGGAGCCTGCTTGGGATTCTCTCTTTTTCCCTCTCTCTCTGCCCCTCCCCCACTCATGCTGTCTCTGTCTCTCTCAAAATAAATAAATAAACTTAAAAAAAATAACACAATTCTTCCACAAACTGTTGAAATCTGGAAATGTTGCTATTTTGGTAGTCGGATCGCATCTCCCAGGCTTTTCCTCTTACTAGAACAGCCCTTTGTCAGGTAACCAGTTTCCAGTTAGAGGTTGGAAAGTGTGTGGCCCCTCTCCCACCCCACCCACTCAAGAGCCCACTGCACAGACTCCAGCCTGAGGGGCAGCCAGTCACCCTGCCCTGCAAATGCCTCTCAGCTCCTCTGTGGGCAGTACTGGCACCAGCATTCGCTTCCAGTGCAGCACACAGTCTGGCTCAGTTCAACCTGGTGACTTTAGAAGATGGCTTAGAGTTGTTGCTATTTGTAAGGCAGGCCATCTGCCTCTTCTTGCTTAAGTTTGAGGTTTTAGTTTAACTAGGTGCAACATCTATACAGTCTTAAAAAATACCATGATTTAAAATGTTTGATGGGGCGCCTGGGTGGCGCAGTCGGTTAAGCGTCCGACTTCAGCTCACGTCACGATCTCGCGATCCGTGAGTTCGAGCCCCGCGTCAGGCTCTGGGCTGATGGCTCGGAGCCTGGAGCCTGTTTCCGATTCTGTGTCTCCCTCTCTCTCTGCCCCTCCCCCGTTCATGCTCTGTCTCTCTCTGTCCCAAAAATTAAACAAACAAACAAACACACACAAAAAAAGTTGAAAAAATAAATAAATAAATAAAATGTTTGCTCCCGGGGCACCTGGGTGGCTCAGGCAGTTAAAGCATCCGACTTCGGCTCAGGTCATGATCTCACCGTTTGTTAAGTTCGAGCCGTATGTTGGGCTCTGTGCCGACAGCTCAGAGCCTGGAGCCTGCTTCAGATTCTGTGCCTCCCTCTCTCTCTACCCCTCCCCCCTTGTACTCTGTCTCCCTCTCTCTTTCAAAAATAAACAAACATTTAGAAATAAAATAAAATGTTTGCTCCCTTTAGTTCTTTCTTTCTTTCTTTTTCTTTTGGAGGCACTGCTGGGATTCCCTTTAGGTTTTAGAAGGAGGCACAGCCAATTTTATAAATTGGGTATTATTATAGTATATGTATATATGAATATATTATGCATGTGCATTTCTTACAAACTGGATATTACTATATATTATGTATTGGATAATGTTAAATGCAGCATATAGCACATAAATATATATTAATATATACTCTATGAATATGTGTATTACTTGCAAATTGGACATAATATTGGAGATTATATATAGATATCCACTTTATCAGGAGTGTTTTCCTATGTGATATTCTTTACGAATATGATTTTTAATGGGTACTTATTCCAGCATCATTATATAAGCCTGACCAAATCTATCATTTGCTTAAATCTTCCTGAGGGGACTCAGTCCTGTTTAGGTCAGCACCCAGGGACCCTCCTGAATGGGCCGGTGCTTCCAGCTCCTCCCAGCCCCCACCCGCAGCTGCAGCCACCACTGTCACCCCATCAAGGCTACCTGCAATTCACTCTGCTGCCAATGCCTCTTCTGCCTTCACACCCCCTCCCCCGCCAGAGGGGTCAGCCCAGGTAGCACTTGCCTGGGATAGTTGTCTTTGTCACCAGTCCAGCCCCGCCTGGATATGGGAACTCCGTCTTTCTGGGCTTCCCCCCCCCCCTCCCCCGCTCTGTCTACTCTCCGCCAGGCTCTCAGAGAATCAAAGGAGCGACAAGCAGTTTGAAGACCAGGCAGGAAACTCTTCGATCCAGATGGGAGAGTCCCAGGAGTCCACCTCGGAGCCGGTCAGTGAAGGATGTGCCTACAGCATCCCAACCCCACAGACTCAGCCCAGGTGACCTGCTGGGGAAAGTTGGTGTCCCCCATCGGTGACCTGAGGAGGGAGAGAAAGGGGGAGGGGAGGGGAGGTGGGATGGGGAGGGAGGAAGGGGCAAGACGTGCCACCAGACTTCCGCTCTACCTGCTGGCCTTTACTACTCTGCCTCTCGGTGTCTGGTGTCCAACCCTCCCCTCCCAGACTCAGGGCATCCTGGATCCCTAAATTCCTGGAGAGAAAGGGAGATTAGGAGGGGAGGCTGGGTGGTCTACATCCAGAGGCGGTGGGGGGTGGTGGCCGGGGAAACAAGATGGCTGGCGCCCCGAGAGGTTAGGAGCCGGGGGCTAGGGCCACTGCACCCCCCTTTACCCGCCACTGACGCACGAGTCTGAAGACCGGTCGCTTCTGTGGGCGTGGCGAGGCAGGGGGGGGGGGCTGTCTGGGCGCGCGACAAAGGTCGGAGTTTCTGCGGGGAACCACCGCTATTGGGGCCAGCGGTGATTTTAATATTTCGCTGCAGCCATAAGGCGATTTAGGCAATTCACCCTGGAGATGCTCACAACTGAGCCCAGCCCCTAGGCGTGCCTGCGCCTGTTGATTCATTCTTCTGGGCTTCGGGTCCATAGCCCACATCCCATTGCCTGCGTCTGGGCCCCATCACTCTGCAGAGTGACGCCTGCCCCGCGGTTTCGCGGGCAGAAACCCGACGATCTGAGTCCTTAAGTGTGAAGCGAGAACCAGCGGTTCTCCCCACCCCACCTCCATCCCTTACTCCTTGGAGCATCATCTCTCCAAGCTTATTCTTCGGGTTAGAGCCCAGGGGTCACCAGCTACCTGCCAGATTCGGCCTTGCAGTGGGCGGAGTGATGTCACCGGTTGCCAGGCAGATTTCGTCTGGCTGGTAGACTTCATGGTTAACACATTTTGCGGACGGAGGTAAGGGGAGAGCCAAGATAGGAACCGAGGGGGGCCTGTTTTAGAGTTCACGTTCTTAGCCACTGTGCCATAAAGATTCAACATTATGTAAAGCTTCAGTATCTAAAAGAGGGGGGAACAGGTTCGCAGTAACCTGATGGCGTAGACTACAAAGTGTAGACGAGGACCTGGGTACTGATGGAAATTAGGATGTGATAAAGTGGAATTTCAAATGGGTGGACAAAACATGAATTATTCAGTGATTGGGTTGAAACAATTGGCACCTGGGAAAGATTATGCTCCTTACATCACAATACATTTCAGATGGGTCAAGGATCACACTATAAAAGATGAAAACATAATTCACTAGGAAGAAACATGGGCGGACATTTCTATAATCTTGGCACGGGGAAGGGCTTTCTAAGGATAACATAAAAACAAGAATCCATAAAGGAGAAATTTGGTAAGTTTGACCATATAAAAACGAAATCTCTGTAGGGAAAATAATAAGAAAAGGGATGGGCTAAATGTGTAAGGGGCATTAAGGAATCTACTCCTGAAATCATTGTTGCACCATATGCTAACTAACTTGGATGTAAACTAAAAAATAAATAATTAATTAAAAAAATAAGAAAATAAAACAAATTAAAAGGCATCAAACTCATAAAAGTTCATTTATAACAAAAAGCTTAATTTCCCTAATATACCAAGAATTTTTAATTTTTTAAAATATTTATTGATTTTTGAGACAGAAAGAGAGAGAGAGAGAGAGAGCAGGCTGGGGAGAGGCAGAGAGAGAGGGAGACACAGAATCTGAAGCAGGCTCCAGGCACTGAGCTGTCAGCACAGAGCCTGACTCGGGGCTTGAACTCATGAGCTATGATCATGACCTGAGCCGAAGTTAGAGGCTTAACTGACCGAGACCCCAGGTGCCCCTTCATTTGTTTCTTAAATTCCACATATGATTAATCTCATATTTTTAATACTATAGTTTCTCTGTGCTACATTGATGGTAATTTATTTCCATATGTCTCTTTCTAGTTTTCTAATTGGTTATTTAACCCATCCATTGATGTTTTTAATCTTTGTGATTTTTCACTTCTTTTTGGTTCTTTTACAAATACCCTGATCATTTCTGAGTCTTTTGTATCTTGTTTTTAATTTCAACTCTTTTTGTCTTTAAATATACTAAGCATATTGAGTTTATATTATGTACCTGTTAATTCCAGTACATTAGGTTTTTGAAGGTCTAATTCTACTACTTTTTTTTTTTTCTTCTAATCTTCCCTTAGGGTACCTTTTTCCTTGCATATTTTGTGATTTCTTTTTGTGACCTCATTGTTCATGAAACGCTATGGGGCTTGGGAGAGGTTGTGTTTCCCCCAGAGATTATGTATATTTACTTATGACAGGTGCTGGAGGCAAGGCTGCTATCCACCGGCACCTTTTATATTAATCTCAACTGGGTTTTTCAGACTATGCATGTTGTGTGAATCTAAACCAAAATTCCATGTGAGAGAAGGTTTTGGGTTACAAATTCTCAAAAAAAAAAAAAAAAGACATTATTTGCCTGCTATCAGAAACAGAACCAATACATACATATTTTCTTGCTATCTAACCCTTTCATAGCTTTCTATGTGTGGGGATTTCCTTTTCTTCCATGAACCCAAGTTCTTCTTTAGTCTTCACCTAAACTTTAAACCCAAAATCTCTAAGTTCCTACACTGGCATTTACTAGCTTTAACCCTTGCTGAATTCAAGCTTAGGTTTAATTTTTTTTAAATGTTTATTTATTTTTGAGAGAGAGAGGGAGAGAGAACACGAGCAGGGGAGGGGCAGAGAGAGAGGGAGTCACAGAATCTGAAGCAGGCTCCGGCTCTGAGCTGTCAGCACAGAGCCCAATGTGGGGCTGGAACCCATGAACCATGAGATCATGACCTGAGTCGAAGTTGGAGGCTTAACCAACTGAGCCACCCAGGCGCCCCAAGCTTAGGTTTAATTTTTTTTTTTTAATTTTTTTTTTTAACGTTTATTTATTTTTGAGACAGAGAGAGACAGAGCATGAGCAGGGGAGGGTCAGAGAGAGAGGGAGACACAGAATCTGAAATGGGCTCCAGGCTCTGAGCTGTCAGCACAGAGCCCGACGCGGGGCTTGAACTCACGGACCGTGAGATCATGACCTGAGCCGAAGTCGGCCGCTTAACCGACTGAGCCACCCAGGCGCCCCTAATTTTTGAACCTCTTAAAGATTTCCCTTAATTTCTTCTAAGCTCATCTATGCATTTAAAGAGGATTGTTGGGGTGCCTGTGTGCCTCAGTCGGTCAAGCATCTGACTCTTGATTTCAGCTCAGGTCATAATCTCACAGTTCATGAGTTCGAGCCTCACCTCAGGCTCTGCACTGTTAGTGCTTGGGATCCTCTCTCTCCCCTGCATACTCACTCTCACTCTCACTCTCTCTCACCCAAACAAATAAACTTAAAAAATTTTAAAGAAATAAAGAGGATTGTTGAAATATACTTGATGTTACACTTTAGGTGTCTTAATCTATGGTGTGTCTTGTTTGTCTTATTTTGTTGTCATATTGCCTTCAATGAAGTCCTCCTTGAGTCTTCAAACTCTGAAGTTAACCTCTACTGTCTCCCTCATTCTCTGGCAAATATCCTTCCTTCAGGCTCCTAGACCACCTTAGGAAAAATATATAATGTTGGATAAAGGTTTAAGTTCCTTGGTAGACTTGGTAAATGGATCAGCTATTCCTGCTTAAGAGAGACAGGAGGAAGTCACCAATTAGCAGATAGTTAACCACTTTGCCATAATCAGTGACTCCACTGCTTTCTGAGACTATGGTCTCTTATCTGTTTCCTTACAGGAAGGGCCAGGCAGAGAGGGCCTGGGATTCTAGCATTTGAATTGAACAAAGTCAATGGAAGGCGAGAGTGGGAGTTGGGCATTTTTTTTTTTCATGACGAAAGCAAAGTTTCACGGGTACTAGCACCATTTTTACCTTAGTTTCGTAGGGATCAGACCTGACACGTACCACCAATTCCAAGAGGAAGGCAGCCTAGGAGAAGTAGGGGTCAGCCGTCACCATCAACCAAATACTGGAGGTCAAAGAACACTATTATTATGTGTCTGGTGAGGGCAAGTGTAGGAGATGCAGAGAATGACTGCTGTGTTAACCTCCATCTGGCCAGAAAAACTTTCCCAGTCCAGGAAAACAAAACATCTTTGAGTCCAGTTACATTAGCAATTGCTACTTTTACCTTTTCTAACGTCAAGTTGCCAGCCGGGGAGTTCCACTTTGAAAAAAAAAAGTGATGTTTTGCCAAATAAACCAAGTCTTTATTTCCAAGATGAATTACTCACATGGCAGAGAGGTTTTTCCCTGGTTATTTATCCCATTTCATCAACCTTTTGACTTTGCATCACCTGAAGCCGTGGATGGGGCTTCAGCGAGTTCCCTTTAGCTTCAGGTTTGAAGATAACTGTGACCTTACTGTGAATCACGGAGACTGGAAAAGCCACATCAATGAGTGTGTACAGGAAGTAGGCAGGGATAGGCAAGATGGTAATGACGATGGAGATGATGAGCAAGACTTTAGCCCATGATGGGTAAGTTCGGATCACCTCATTTGACTGTGGAGAAAGGGAAGATTTAGAATACCCAGTTTCTCTGAAGAGGAAGGCTACAGAGGTTGGGGGTAGGGACATGAACCGAGACAAGAGACTAGATAACTGGGTCCCCAGGGAACCCGAGAATAAGGTGGCAGAGTATTAGAGGCCAGAGAAGATCACAAAGTCCTCACCCGCTCCCTAAGGGGTTCTGGGGTCTGAGAGAGAGGCTCACAATGCTTGAGTCCCAGGCCAGGTAGGTGATGTTCTTCAGACACAGATGAATCAGGGTGTTTACAAACAGGACCAGCAGCACAAATGGAGACAGAAAGCACCACAGCCAACGAAAGATGGGGGAGATGGGGCGGCCCAACATGATAATCAGGTCTGCAAGGAACCTGGGAAGAAGGGCCACGAGGCTTTGGAGGGGCCTGTTCAGGCCTTTCCCAGCCTTGTGGAGGGGTCAATCCAAACCCAGCCTGGGAGACAGAGCTTCACGTTTCTTAAACGTTTCTGTTCACCTCCACAACCAGTTTTCTTCCCTCTAATTCATCTCGTTTCAGTCTGATTTCTGTCCCAGCCTCAGGATTAAAACAAAACAAAACAAAAAACAAAACAAAAACATTTCTCTCCTCCATCACCCTCAGGATAAAGGCTGAGTTCCTAATGTAGTTTCTTCAATCCCACTTATCCAGCTTTCTTTGGTGCACCTTCGTAACCCCAACATATATGTACATTGGGTTCCTTTTGCCTAGAACGCCCTTTTTTCTTTCCCTTGACAAACTCCCCTTCATCTGTCTCGATTCTGTTCAAGCATCCCCTCCTTGCCTGACCCTTCAATCTTCTTGACATAACCATCTGTGTTCCCAGAGTACCCTCGGCTGCCTCTATCATAGGCTTACTACCCTGCCCTCCAAATCTGCTTACATACATCTCCTTTGGACTCTGAGAGCAGAAACTTGGTCTAATTTATCCCAGTATCCCCAGGGCTCACAAGGCCTGCCTGCCCCTTGGGCACACTCTGGGTAATATTTGAGAGTGAGTGTATGAATCGGCAACTGATGCCAAGAACCACTATCACCTAGAAATGCTGCCACATTTGGAATACACAAGGCTTCTCCAATGTTAATGTGCAGACAATTTACTTGGGGTTCTTGTTAAAATTCAGATACAAAGGTCTGGGGTAGAGTCCAGGGTTTTATATTTTTAATAAACTCTCAGGCAATGCCAATGCTATTGGTCCAGAGCACATTTGAGAAGTGAGGGACTGTATGCCCACACTACCCTGGTTAAAAGTAGGGCTCAGGAGCTGCTAGGAGTTGATATAGTCTGTTCACTGCTTTTCCATTTTACAGCTATTTTCTCCAGGCATCAGGCCAGGCCTTCCTCCTTCCCACCCTCCTGGGGGCTCTCCATAAGCCCTGGGATCAGAGACCTGGCAGTGAGAGCAAGAGGGGCCGACACTCCCTAGAGACCCTAGCTGTATGGGTGTATGGCTGGAGATCCTGGGCTTGGGACATCACCTCCTGGCTCCATAGATCCAGGCCATGGCCACATTCTCCAAGATGACAATGAGGAGGAGGGGCAGAGATGCCCAGTAATCATCCAGCAGGTTCACATAGTAGCTGCCAGAAGGTCTCACAAAAATGAGGCTGCCCAGGAACATAAGCACACAGATGGCCACTGAAGGAAAACATCAGATTTGTATCAAGGTCAGAATTCAAACTAGGTTATAAAAGAGTCCCAGTGGGGTTAAGCTAGACAATGGCCATAGGCGGGAGTGGGGTCATAGGTCCGAGTACCTGTAAGCAGTTTTGTCTGTTTCCTGAGGGAAGCGAAGGTGTCCTGGAGAGGGGTAATAATGCCCTGCATGATGCCTATCATGGTGCTCAGCCCCAGGTTTGCCAGCAACACGAAGATGACGATGGCCCAGAGAGTGGATCCAGAAAACACAGAGATGGTATCAGTAATTGCCACAAAGGCCACACCAGGACCCTCCATAACCTGTGAGTGAAGGGAGGAATGGTAAGGGCTCTGAGCTCATTCTGTAGAACCCTAACTGCATTCTCCTCTCCTCCTCTAGGAAACGACCTGTAGCACTGTCGATGGACATTGTTAAACTCCTCTGGCCTTGAGGCATGAGGACTTCCTCCGACAACAGCTGCTAGTCTGGCAACTCTTTGGGGATGGGGTGAACAGGCTTATATGAACTCTAGTGCTTGGTGCTCTGGAGGCTACACCTGCATTATCACAGAAGGATACTGTGAACCTTGGTCCTGGTTGTTCAGGATGCTGCCGAGAATTGCCTTTCTGAATTC
This sequence comes from Lynx canadensis, assembly GCF_007474595.2. NCBI lineage: Eukaryota > Metazoa > Chordata > Mammalia > Carnivora > Felidae > Lynx > Lynx canadensis. The sequence continues at coordinate 53,187,442 of NC_044317.1, forward strand.
TAGAGGCACCTAAGGAGAGCTGACGTTTCTGGTGTGCTGGGGGCTTTGAAGGGAACATTTGGACCCCGTCCCCAACCCCTACCTACCTCCTTCAATTGTTCAGATAAGTTGCAATTGGACAAATGGGGAAGGATCATGCTTTTCATTTGTTCAGGAAGGTCCTTGAACCATTTGGGGTAGATGGAGCTTGGCTCATAATACAGACTGTCTGGGGGCTGGACCTCAGGAGGCAGCACCCCGGTAACTATCAGATTCATCACTGTCTTGGCATTCCTGGGGACAGGGGTAGAATCACATAAAACCACTTGGCCCTTTAAGATAACTTCTCTCTTATCTTTCACACAAGAAGGAAAACCACTAGTCTGGAGTTTTTGATCTAGTTAAAGTGCAGCCTGCACTGAAACCTGGGTCTCCAGGGTCCTGGCCCTCACTGCCTGCCACCTACTTTCATAGTGTGTCTGCGGGAGGCCACAGAGTTTCTGCCTTAAGACCTGGAGGGGTCTTTCCTACAATGTCATGGAGGGCTTTAGGACCTATACCTCCTACTAGACAATTTCAGGACGACGTTAAAGCTTCTCAGCTTCCTTGACCTGCTGGCCTCTCCGATCTCTTAATGTACAACTCTTCACCTTCTCTATTTTGGACATACTCAACCATTAAGCCTGCTTCCACTTGCCATGCTCCCCATTGCTCAGTATCTCTGGCACATGGTGTTCTCTCTGCCTAGCACCACCCACTCTGATCCCACTCAGTCTACCCAAATTCTACCACTATACCATTCTCCATATGCAAATTCCTACACATCCTTACTCAGCCCCCCAAACTGTTTACTGCCATGGAAAGCTATTCAAGATTTACTTCCATAAGGGCAAGTCAACAAGCTGCAGAAAAGTAGTATGGTGTGATCCGATCTTTTTAATGATATGTTTTTATATGTAGGTCTATGAATGGGAAACATTATGAAAGCATGCTAAGTGGTGGTTATTTGTCAGGAGACAGACTCAGCTTGGGATTGCCTCCACTGGAAGGTCTTCTCTGACTGCCCCAGGAAGTTAGTGGTTTGGTCTTCTGTGTCTCTTCATCATCCCTTACTACCAGTTATCATCTACTTTGTGATTATCTTTAGTATCTGCTTCCTCAAAAGACTATGGTTTTCTTTAGGGCAGGGATGGTGGTCTGCCTCACCATTGGTTGTGTTTCCAGAAGTCAACACAGGGTTGGCAGACAGGAGGTGTTTTATAAATGTTTCATGGATATTTTTTAGAATGAATCTTATAGGAGAAGAAAATCAGGAATGGGCTCTGGGGGCTCTGGTGGTACTGTGGGTCTTTTTTTTTTTTTTTTTTGCCTCTTGTCTAATGATTCAGCTAAAGCTATTCTCCTAATTTTCCATGGCAATCCCCAGTTAAGAATGGGGTGAACACACCATTGAAAACCTGAGTTTGGGGCTTTACTAGTTTAGAAAGGCAGCCCTGAAAGAGACAGAGTTGGAGCGATTCAGGTGTTTCTACAGTTTAGGATGCTCCCATTTGAGGGTCCCATACTGACTGAGCCTAGATGGGGGCCTAGGCTGGAATTCCACGAGCTATTTCTAAGACTTTGGTCTTTTTGATGATCTGCATATGAAATATTGGGCTCACTTTACGTAGCATTTGTTGTTGTTCTTTGTGGCCAAGTGGCCCATTGTGGCAAATACAAACACCATGGCGGTCAGTGAGGCAACCAAGTTGAGAAGAGCCACAGCAAAGGCATCCATGACACAGTTGTTGGATCGAGGGATGTATGAGCTGATTGCGATGAAGCTGCCAAAGCCGTGGCCCATGGATAAAAAGATCTGGTTCCCTGTCCGGCGCCACACTTCCACAGAGTACAGAGCTGGCACCTGGGGAGAAGTACCATGCAAACTGGGATATAAAGTGAGGAGGGGTCTGTGATCTGATGGAAGGTGAGGAGGGGGTGAAGGGGGGAACTAGGAGGACCTCTACCAGACTGACAACCATCCTGTCCCTGACACCCCCCCCCCCAATGTGGGTAAGAGAATTCAAGGGCAGGGGACACCTCACCTGGGCAGCCAACAAACTGTCGAAACCAAATTTTGCACCCTCCAGCGTGAGACTCCGGATAAGGAGACAGAAAAGGATGAAGTAGGGAAGGATCACTGAGACATACAGCATCTGAGTGGGAAGTATGATTCAGAAACAGAGTGCAGCAAAGACAGACGCTGGGACAGTAGGATCAAAGGCTACTGAGTCAAAGGTCATATTAGTATGTGTTAGAAGGTAGAGGCCTACAGGCATCAGGTTAGGAGAATATTAGGGGGTCTCAGGTAGAAAGGAGTCCATCAGATTAGTAAGTTAGAGAGTGGCTCACCTTTCCAGAGGACTTGGGTCCTCTGATCATGGAGATGCAGATAATTAACCAGGTCACAAAGACAGAGACACTGAGATGCTTAACTGGTAGCCCACCCATTTCGATTTTGTCTGTGGCCTTCAATACATTCCGGTACCAAAAGTACGTAGTGGATGTTGTCCGCACACATTCAGGATCTGAGGTGAACTGGGCATGGAGGAAGCTGCAAGACCACGTGACTCCCCCTTCCAATTCCCCTCCACCTCCTCCTTCCAATCTCATTCAACATCTTCCTGCTCATCCCAATTTTCTCAACAATCTTCTTCCTTCTTCATTTCCCTGTCCTTTTTTCAGCCCTCCCAATTGCCCTTTTCTTCCCTCTCTTCTCACCGTAAGTACTGGAGTTCCTCAGTAAGGGGCACACTGACCAAGGCAGTGGAGACTGGAAAGACTGAACTAAATAGAAGAGACTCCAGGCCATGAGCACACTGTAGTACAAGCCCACAATGCAGCACACCTAGGGACCAAGGAGAATTCTGGAGACAGGAGAAGAAAGGTAGGCCAGCAGAAAGCAGGGGATCTGACAGAGGACTGGGAACTGAAGAGACTTGACCTGTGGAAGTGAAGTCATGGGACCCATCCCAGGACAAGGGTCAGGGTGGGAGTGGGGTGTAAAGGGCAGGCCGGGGCAGCCCAGGACTCCTCACCATGAAGCTGGTATACCCCACACCACCAATCCAGGGGCTGATGACCTTCCATACACCAATGCTGCCCTGACGCATTCTCTGACCAGCTGCCATCTCCAGGAATAGAAGAGGAACCCCAATCAAGAACAGCATGAGGATGTAGATGATGAGAAAACTGCCTGTGCAAGGGAGTCAGGAGGGCTCTGAGAACCACCTGGGTTTTCAGTGCCTAGACTTCTTTGGGGCCCAGGAAAACACATTCCTCCCGCCCCCCGTGACCTCCCTCAGGGCCACAGGCATCAGGGCTCAACTGTTTCCACATCCCTCATAACCCAGGTGTCCCTTCTCCCCCAATTTCTGGAAGACCCAGATGCTTAGTTTCCAGCCCACCCTGGACCCAGGCCTCCAGCTCCACCATCCTCACGAACCTAAATGTTCAGCTACCCTGCTCCCACCCACCCGACATCCTAGGTGTTCAGGTACCTGCCTCCTGTCCTAGTCAGGATCCCAAATCCCGCCCCCCGCCCCCCCACACATATCTCAGAGACCTCGGAGTAGCAAGGACAGTCCTTTGGCTCCTCACCCCCTTGTGGGTCCATGATTCCTGGTCCCCAGGCTTACCACCTCCGTTGTGAAAACACAGGTAAGGAAAGCGCCAGATGGTGCTCAGCCCCACAGAGAAGCCCACCTGGGCCAGAAGGTATTCAATTTTATTGGCCCAGTATGGTCGATCAGGGGGGGCTTTATCCTTCAGTCCATCACTGTCTGTGGTCTCCAATATTTCATCATTATCTTCATCAGACCAAATGTCTGGTGACAGACTGTCAAGCTTCTGTCCCTTCCCCATCAATTCCTCAGTAGGCAACTCAGACTTTAATAGCTGGGGAGTTGAGGAAGTAATAGTCAAGGATTTGGAGTCCGAAGGTCTAGACGTCTGGGATTTCTCATCTTGGGCCTCCATGTTTTCACTAACAGTTGTTATCCAGGGTGGACTCTAGTTCCTGCTTCTGCAGGGGTGAGGCCTCCTTCCTTGTTGACCTTAAGGACATCAAGAACTACAGACTTTAGATATATGAGCTAAGTAAAGACAAGACTAATTGTACAAGAACCCCTGAGGCCTCCAAACCCTCTTATCCTTATGTGGATAAGAACATGGAGTTCTCCACCCTTGAAAACATACCAAGGATATGCCTGCCTTTAGAAAATAATAATTTTAAAACAATACTATGTACAGTAATGCCAACAGACATAGCATGCGTAACAATAATTTCAACAAAAGATGGGCAAGACCTTTACACACACACACACACACACACACACACACACACATTATTGAGAGAAAATAAAATTAAGGGATATAGCATGTTTGTGAACTAGAAGTCTTAATAGTAAAACAATGTCAATTATCCCCAATTGATCTATAAATTCAATGCAGTTCTTATTGAAATCACACCAGGGTTTTTTGGGGAAATTGACAAGCTGATTCTAAAATGTACATGGAAGGGCTCCTGGGTGGCTCAGTCAGTTGAGCAACCGACTCTCAATTTCAGCTCCGGTCATGATCTCACGCTTCATGAGATCAAGTCCCGCATCAGGCTCTGTGCGGACAGCTTCAGATTCTCTCTCTCCCTCTCTCTCTCTGCCCCTCCTCCACTCATGCTCGCTCTTCCTCTCTCAATAAACAAACATTTTAAAACAAATAAATAAAGTGTACATGGAAAGCAAAAGGCTTAGAATGATTAATACAATCTTGATAGAGAAGAAGCAAATGTAAAGACTAATTATAAAGCTACAGTAATTAAGAGAGTACGGTATTGGCACAGGGATCTATGGCATAAATAGATCCATGGATCAATGTGCTGCACTGTTTAATATGGTGCCTACAAGCCACATATGGCTGCTTAATTAAAATTAAGTAACATCAACGATTTAGTTCCTCAGTCATACTAGCCATGTATCAAGTGCTCAGTAGCCATACGGCTACCATACTGGAAGGACAGATATGAAACATTTCCATTACCACAGGAAGTTCTGTGGATACCACTGGGAGATTTCAGAAACTCACACAAATATAGGTGCCTGATCTACAATAAAGACAGCACTGCAAAGCTGTAGAGAAAGGGCATTCTTATCAATGAATCATTGGTTGTTAGAGGAACTGGATATCTACACAGAAATAAGTGAACCCTGGCCTCCCCAACTTCACATATTAAACAATAATCTATTCAGAGAAGATTGAAGTTCTAAATGTGAACGATAAAACAGTAACATCCCAGATGAAAAACCTAGGAGGGTATCGGCATGACTTGAGTGTAGGCACAGATTTCTTAAATGGGACACAAAAAGCACCAATCATAAATGAAAAGTTTGACATATTGGATTAAATTAAAACTAGAAACTTCAATGGAAACAACAGTAATTGAATAAACAGACAAGCCCTAAGGCAGTGGAAGATATTTGCAACATACGTGGTAGACAGAATAATGCCCTTCTCCAAGATATCCACATCCTAATCCCTAGAACCTATGAATATGTTACTTTACATGGAAAAAGTGACTTTTCAATATGGTTAAGTTATGGATCTTGAAAGGAGATTAGCTGGATTATCTATGATGGGCCCAATGTATTTATAGGATCCTTATATGGGAAAAGGAAGGTAGAAGAGTCAGAATCCAAGAAGAAAATGGGATCACAGGAGCAGAAGTTGGAGTAATGCACCTTGAACGTGAAGGAAGGCACCATGATTCAAGGAATGCTAGCTGGAAAACTCTAGGAAATGGATTCTTCCCTAGATCCTATGTAAGGAACACAGGAACACTGACACTTGCTTTTAGCCCAGCCAAATGGATTTCAGATTTCCAACCTCTAGAATGGTATGATAATACATTCATGTTGTTTTAAACCACTAAGTTTGTAGTTATTGTTAGAGTAACAGTAGGAAACTAACAAAATATATAACCCCAAAAGGGCCTGTTTCCCAAATGATATTTATAAAAGAAAGAAATATCTATAAATAAGAAAAAGTGGACAAGCTAAAAAGTGGAGGGAAGGGAAAAGAAAGCTTAATAAGCTTACTAATAAAGGCTTGTAATATATACAAATCAATAGCCATAGGAAATGGTGGTCATTACTCAACTTCACTGGTCAACAAGAAAATGTAACTAAAACCACAATAAGAATAGATGGATATATATGTGATAAATTGCATAGAGTAAAATGTTAATTGTAGAACCGAGGTTGATGGTTATATGGATGGTCAGTGTATAAATATTCCAACTTTTCTGTATGCCTAAATATTTTTTCAAAGTAAAATGTTGGGGGCGCCTGGGTGGCTCAGTCGGTTAAGCATCTGACTTTAGCTCAGGTCATGATCTCACACTCCGTGAGTTTGAGCCCCACGTCGGGCTCTGTGCTGACAGCTCAGAGCCTGAAGCCTGCTTCAGATTCTGTGTCTCCCTCTCGCGCTGCCCCTCCCCTGCTCATGCTCTCAAAAATAAATAAAAACATTTAAAAATAAATTAATTAATTAATTAATTAATAAAACAAAATAAGATGTTGGGAGGAAATCACATGAGATCACTACATACCCACTAGATGAGCTAGTATAAATGAAAAAGTCTGATTAAACCAAATGATGGCTTGTGTGGAAACTTTTGGAACTCACGTACACAGTTGGTAGAAGCAGAGATTGGTACAACTACTTCAGAAAACTAGTTGAGGGGTGCCTGGGTGGCTAAGTTGAGTGCCCGACTCTTGATTTAAGCTAGGTCATGATCTCACGGTCGTGAGATAGAGAGTCCCATGTCTGGCTCCATGCTGGGTATGTGGCCTTCCTGGGATTTGCAATCTCTCTCTTTCTGACCCTCCTCCCTCAAAATAAATAAACATTAAAAAAAAAACAAAACTAGTTGAATGTACCTACATACTTTATTTTCACATTTTACAATCCATTCCAAAGTGACCATCTAACAAATGTGTACATGAGTACACCAAAAATCATGTTCAAGAATGCTAATAGTTGTACTATTCATAACTGCCAAAACCTGGAAACAACCCAAATCTCTTTCAACAGTAGAATGGATAAGTAATAGTATATTCATATAACGGGTATACAATAATAAAAAGAGTGAACTGCTAATATGCATAACAACCTGCATGAATCTCAGAAATATTACTTTGAGGGGCGCCTGGGTGGCTCAGTAGGTTGAGCATCTGACTTCGGCTCAGGTCATGATCTCGCAGTTCGTGAGTTTGAGCCCCGCGTCGGGCTCTGTGCTGACAGCTCAGAGCCCGGAGCTGCTTCAAATTCTGTCCCCCTCTCTCTCTGCCCCACCCCTGCTTGTGCTCTGTCTCTCTCTGTCTTTCAAAAATGAATAAACATAAAAAAAGAATATTACTTTGAATGAAAGAAGCAAGGCCCAGAAAAGAACACAGTACATAATTCCACTTATATGAAGTTCAAGAAGAGGCAAAACAAATTCATGGTGTCAAAAGCCAGGATAGTGTGCTTACATTGTGATAAGTTATAACTATGTGATAACTATAATTACGATTTGGACATACTTGAGATACTTTAAAAAAATTTTTTTTAATGTTTATTTATTTTTGAAAGAGAGAGAGCACAAGTGGGGGAGAAGCAGACAGAGAGGGAGACACAGAATCCAAAGCAGGCTTCAGGCTCTGTCAGCACAGAGCCTGATGCGGGGCTCAAACTCACAAACTGTGAGATCATGACCTGAGCTAAAGTCGGACACCTACCGACTGGGCCACCCAGGCGCCCCTGACTTGGGATACTTTAATGAAAGTTTATCTTAGGGGTACCTGGCTGGCTCAGCCAGTAAAGCATGCAATCTTTTTTTTTTTTTTTTTTTTTTTGTTTTAAATATTCTTTCAGATCCTGTTCGGTTGTTTTTCCACGGGAGACCCAACACTCTTTTTTTTTTTTTTTTTCAACGTTTTTATTTATTTTTGGGACAGAGAGAGACAGAGCATGAACGGGGAGGGGCAGAGAGAGAGGGAGACACAGAATCGGAAACAGGCTCCAGGCTCTGAGCCATCAGCCCAGAGCCTGACGCGGGGCTCAAACTCCCGGACCGCGAGATCGTGACCTGGCTGAAGTCGGACGCTTAACCGACTGCGCCACCCAGGCGCCCCTAAAGCATGCAATCTTGATCTCTGGGTTGTGAGTCTGAGCCCCTATGTTGGGCATAGAGCTTACTTAAAAAAAAAAAAAAAAGTTTATCTTAAAAATAAACATTGGAAAAATAACTAAAACCCCTGGATTTCTATAAAGCAATAATAAACAGAAAATATATTTTATTTGTTTTGTTTTATTTTAGAGAGAGAGAAAGCATGAGTGGGGAGGGGGCAGAGGGAGAGAGAGTCTCAAGCAGGTTAGTGTGGAGCCCAACGCAAGGCTCAAACCCACAAACCATGAGATCATGAGCTGAGCCAAAATCAAGAGTCGGCTGTTCAAATGACTGAGCCATGCAGGTGCCCCAGAAAGTAGATTTTAAAATAGAAAGATGGCACTCACAACAACAACAAAAACTATATGGCATCAAGAAATAAACCTAAACGTTAAACCAAGACCTTAAATATGCAGAAACATCTCATGTTTATGAATATAAATACTCAATACTGTAAGGATGGAATTTCTCCCCAAAATGATTTATAGATTGAAGGCAATTGCAACCAAAATCTCAACGTAACTTTTCATGAAAGCTAAAAAGATTTTACAATTTATATAGAAGAATAAAGTACCGAAAATAATGAAGAGACTGACACTAGTTCTTTGTTGCTGGCCAAGATGAAGTAAAGTAATGATACACAGCCTCTCCCACTGATGACAGATACAAATCTTAAATAGCATATAAGAAACAAGAGCCTGTGAACTTTGAAAAGTAAACTGAAAAAAAAAAAAAAAGCAGACCAGGGATTTAAGTTAGAACTTGAATAATGACTTATAATGAGGGGAGGGGTGAATTTCATATTTCTTTTCCCTCCTTTGTCTCCTGATCCAAGAATAAGCCAAACCATGTAACTGTGCAACAAGCACCAACAGCAGATACTCTAGGAGAAGCCTCCTATTTCCAAAGGACCAGGAAAAGAAACTCCTATGTATTAGAGAGTAAGAGGGTAGGGACATTACTAATTTTCCCTTTTCACCTCAGAGGCTCACCTCTGAGCTACACAAGCAGGAAACAAATGTGAAGAAGAGCAACAAGGTTCTGAAAACTGAACAATGATATAAACCAATGCCCAAGTCACAGACCAACCCCAGGGCGGCACATGCTAATCCAAATAGCACAGCAAAGGCTTTAGAGATTGAACTAATGTTGTAACCAACACCCACAGAAGATGGGACAGAACCTGCCATCTGAACCTACCCAGGTTGATGGCCTGCTAAAACAAACAAGCCAACAAAATCCAACATTCTCCAAGGGATACTAACAGGATCCTGAGTTTGCAATATAATACTTAAAATTCCCAGGATACCGTCCAAACTTACTCATCACTTAAACACACACATGTGAAAATCTGACTACTTCCCAAGGGAAAAGACAATCCACAGATGTCAACCCTGAGATGACCCAGATGATGGAATTTTTAGACAAAGACTTATTATTTTTAAAAGTACAGGGGTGCCTAGGTGGCTCAGTCAGTTAAGCATCTGACTTTGGCTCAGGTCATGATCTTGTGTTCATGGGTCCAAGCCTTGCATAGAACTCTGTGCTGACAGCTCAGAGCCTGGAGCCCATTTTGGGGCACCTGGGTGGCTCAGTCGGTTGAGTGTCCAACTTCAGCTCAGGTCATGATCTCGTGGTCCGTGAGTTCAAGCCCCGCATCAGGCTCTGTGCTGACAGCTCAGAGCCTGGAGCCTGTTTCAGATTCTGTGTCTCCCTCTCTCTCTCTGCCCCTCCCCTGCTTATGCTCTGTCTCTCTAAGAAATGCATAAATCTTAAAAGAAAAATTTAAGTACTTATATTTTTCCAGCTTTGAGGTATTATTGATAAGTAAAAATTGTATATGTTTAAGGAATAACATGTAATGTTTTGATATATGTATACATTGTGATATGATCAGCCCATGAAGTTAATTAACTTATCCCTCACCTCACAGTTACTCTGTGTGTGTGTGTGTGTGTGTGTGTGTGTGTGTGTGTGTGTGTTAAGAACACCTAAGATCTTCTCTCTTAGCAAATTTCAAGTATACCTTATTAACTATAGGTATATTAGCTATATCACCATGCCATACATTAGGTCTCTAGAATTCATTCAGCTTATACCGGAAAGTTTGTACCCGCTGACCAACAAACATCACGTTTCCTTCACTCCTCATCCCCCGGTAACTATTCTTCTACTCGCTGTTTCTATGAGTTCGACTTTTTTTAGATCCCACATATAAGCAAGATCAGCAGTATTTGTCTTTCTGTGCCTGGTTTATTTCACTTAGTATAATGACTTCGAGGTTCATCCATGTTGTCACAAACACCAGGACTCCCTTCTTTTCTAAGGCTATATAATACTCCAGTGTGTGTGTGTGTGTGTGTGTGTGTGTGTGTGTGTGTGTGTGACATTTTCTTTATCCCTTTGTTGATGGACACTTAGGTTGTTTTCATATCTTGGCTATTGTGAATAATACTACAATGAATATGGGAGTGCAGATATCTCCTCAAGATATTAATTTCAGTTCCTTTGGATATGGACCCAGAAGTGAGATTTCTTGATCATACGGTGTGTCTATTTTTAAGTTTTTGAGGATCACTATCCTGTTTTCCATAATGGTTGTACCATTTACATTCCTACCAACAGTATATAAGTGTTCCCTTTTCTGCACACCCTTGCCAACACTTATCTTTTGATTTCTTCATGATAGCCATCTTAAGGTCATGAGGTGATCTCCCACTATGGTTTTGGTTTGAATTTTCCTGATGGTTAGTGATGTTCAGCACTTTTTCATATACCCATCAGCCATTTGTATGTTTACTTTGGAAAATTGTCTATTTCGGTGTTTTTCCATTTTGTTTATTTTTTTTGCCACCGAATACTGTGAGTTCCTTGTATATTTTGGCTATCAACACCTTATGGATATATGGTTTGCAAATATTTTCTCATTCTATAGGATGCCTTTTCATTTTGTTGATTTCATTTATTTGCAGAAACTTTTTTAAATTTTTTTTAACGTTTTATTTATTTTTGAGACAGAGAGAGAGCATGAACAGGGGAGGGGCAGAGAGAGAGGGAGACACAGAATCGGAAGCAGGCTCCAGGCTCTGAGCCATCAGCCCAGAGCCCGACGCGGGGCTCGAACTCACGGACCGCGAGATCGTGACCCAAGCCGAAGTCGGACGCTTAACCGACTGAGCCACCCAGGCGCCCCTGCAGAAACTTAATTTGGTGCTGTCCTACTTGTTTTTTCTTTTGTTGCTTGTGCTTTTGGTGTCATCCCCTGAAAAACCATTGTCAAGACCAATGTCAAGGAGCTTTCCCATATGCTTTTTTTTTCTAGGAGTCTTAATAGTTTCAGGTCTTACATTTAAGTCTTTGACCAATTTTGAGTTGATTTTTGTGTATGGTGTGAGACAAAGGTCCAATTTCCTTTTTTTGCATGTGAATATCCAGTTTTCCCAACACAATTTATTAAAGAGACTATCCTTTCCCTCATGGTGTATTCCTGATACCTTAGTTGACTGAATATATGTGAGTTTATTTCTGGGCTCTCTGTTCTGTTCCATTGATCTGTGTGTCTGTTTTTATGCCAATACCATACAGCTTTGATTACTATAGCTTTGTAATATAATTTGAAATCAGGAAGTGAGATGCCTCTGATTTTTTTCTTCTTGTTCAGTATTGCTGTAGTTACTTGGATCTTTTGTGGCTCCATATGAATTTTAGAATTTTTTCTATTCTGTGAAAATTACCATTGGAATTTTTATAGGGACCCCATTTAATCTGTAGATCACTTAGGGTTATATGGGTATGTTGACACATATTATTTGTTATTAATTCTTCCAATCCACAAACACGGTATCTTTTAAATTATTTGTGTCTTCAATTTCTTTCATCAATGTTTAATAGATTTCAGTGTACAGATCTTTCACCTCCTTGTTTAAATTTATTCCTAAGTATTTTATTCTTTTTGATGCTATTGTAAATGGGATTGTCTTTTTTTTAATTTTTCAAATTATTTTTTTTATTTTAGAGGGAGAGAGCACAAGCAGGGGAGAGGGACAGAGGGAGAGAGAGAGAGAGAGAGAGAGAGAGAGAGAGAGAGAGAGAGAGAATCGTAAGCAGGCTCCATGCTCAGCACAGAGCCTGACGGGCTCAATACCACAGCCTTGGGATCATGACCTGAGCTGAAATCAAGAGTTGGACACTCAACCGACTGAACCAACCAGGCGTCCCACACGGGTTTGTCTTCTTAATTTGTTTTTCAGATAGTTGGTTGTTAGTGTATAGAAGTGCAACTGATTTTTGTATGCTGATTTTGTATTCTGCACCTTTACTAAATTTTTTTTATTAGTTCTAACGGGTTTTTTTTTTAAGGAATTTTTAGGGTTTTCTGTATATAAAATCATGTTATCTGCAGATAGAGACAATTTCACTTCTTTCTGCCCAAATTGGATACCTTTGATTTCTTTTTCTTGTCTAATTGTTATGGCTAGGACTTCCAGTACTATGTTGAATAATCACGGAGACAGACAGCATTCTTATCTTGTTCCTGATTTTAGAGGAAAAGCTTTGAGCTTTCACCCTTTAGTATGATGTTAGCTGTGGGCATTCATATATGGCCTTTATTATATTGAGGTACATGCCTTCTATACTAATTTGTTGAGAGATTTTATCATAAAATGATGGTGAATTTTATAAAATACTTCTTCTGCATCTATTGAGATAATCATATAATACTTTCTAAATTTTTATTTATTTTTTTAAATTACATCCAAGTTAGTTAGCATATAGTACAACAATGATTTCAGGAGTCGATTCCTTAATGCCCCTAACCCATCTAGATAATCATATGCTTTTTATCCTACATTCTGTTAATGTGATGTATCACATTTATTGACTTGCATATGTTGAACCATGTTTGCATCCCTGGGATAAATACCACTTGATCATGCTGTATGATCCTTTTACCAATTCAGTTTGCTAGTATTCAGTTGAGGATTTTTGCATCTATGTTCATCAGAAATATTGGCCTGTAATGATCTCTTCTCATAGTCTCCTTGTCTGGCTTTGGCATCAAGGTAATAGTGGACTTGTAAAATTGCTACAGTCAAGTCCACAGACAGCGGGTCTGTTATCAGGCACAGATGGGTATGGCTCCCACAGATCCCTGACTGCACTTGCACCATGTCCCTAGGAAAGTCCCTGGGTGGGAAGATTGTCTCTGGAACTGTGGTAGAGCAGGGCTGGAACGTGGTCACAGGGTAGCTTCAGGTTCTGCAGTCAAGAACTAGGCCGACAGGCCTGCCATTAGAGGCTCAGAGGGGCAGGTCTGTCACCAGTTTCCTGGGTGGTCAGAACTGGCTTCCAACCATGTCAGAGAGGAGTTGTCACTGAGTCTCATGGCCATTTCAAAGTATGTAGCTGGGACTGGCTTCAGGGTCCACAGCCAGGACTGAGGTTGGTAAGCCTACTATGAGGAGAAAAGACCAGCAGTGCTGGATCCCTGGGTAGGTAGGACTGAGATCAGGGCTGAAACAAGGTTACAGAGCTGCTTCAGGATCCAAAGTCAGAACCAAGGTTAGCAGGATTGTTACCAGGAGCATGTCTCCCATAGGGCCCCTGTGCAAGCATGTCTGACTCTAGACTGGCAGTTAGAGTAGGGCTTAAGCTGGGTCACAGGGATGCTTCAGGATCTGCAATTGTGTCCAAGGCTGGCAGGACTGATACTGGTGGCGTAGATGACCATGGCTCCTCCTGGTGCCTTGGTGGATGGAACCGGTTGCAGGACTGCAGCCAAGTGGGGTTGGAGCCAAGTCCATAAAGAGATGGGGTTATTATTCTGTACCCAGCACCACATTTGGCTGGCTTTCCACCAGGGTTAGAGCCTGCTTCCTGAAATCAGTTTTCCTTAGTCCTGGGCTTTCCTGGGGTTTCACAACCTCCTACTAGGATCCCAAAGCTCCCACAAAGGTACTTTTTTTTCTGTGGATGGCTGCTGGATTGTTGTCTGTGTGCGTGTTGAGGGAAGTGAGCTGGGGACCTCCTATTCCACCATTTAATTTATTAGGAAAAAAAACTAAATGAAGACATTAAAGAAACTATTATACCCATTCTCCATTAGGTAAAGGTGAAAACTCTCGAAATTAATGGAACAACAGAAGTTCTGAGTAGAGAAATAGAAACTAAAAAAATAACCAAATGACAATTTTAGAGCCAAGAGGTAAAATATTGCAAATTAAAAATTCATTAGATGGAATATGAAGATAGGACATTAGAAATGATCCAATCTGAAGAACAGAGAGAAAAAAAATTGCAAATAAAATGAGCAGAGCCTCAGGGACCTATGAGACAATATCAAAAGTCCAAGAATGAGGGAGAAAGAGATTGGTGGGAAAAAAAGTCTGAGGAGTGCCTGGGTGGCTCAGTCGGTTAAGCGTCCGACTTTGACTCAGGTCATGCTCTCATGGTTTGTGGGTTTGAGCCCCGCGTTGGGCTCTGTGCTGACAGCTCAGAGCCTGGAGCCTGCTTTGGATTCTGTGTCTCGTTCTCTCTCTTCTCCTCCCCCACTTGTGCTCTGTCTCTCAAAGATAAATAAATGTAAAAAGGAAATTTAAAAAATCGTGAAAACTCCCCAAATTTGATTAAATATATAAATTTAGATTCAAGAAGTTCATCAAATCCCCCCCAAAAAAGCCATATCATGTCAGTCACATCATAACTGTGCTGCTAAAAGGAAAAAAGAGGAATCTGTAAGGTTAACAGAGAAAAACAACAGATTACATAGAAGGCTATAACAATCAGAATTGTGGATTTCTCATCATAAAAGATGGCAGCCAGAAGTCAGTGGAATATCTTTAAAGTGCTAACAGGGAACAAAAAAAAGTATCATCACATAATTCTATATCCATCAAAAAAAAATACTTCAGGAATGAAGTGAGATAAAAACATTCTCAGTTGGGGGGACCTGGGTGGCTCAGTTGGTTGAGCATCTGACTCGGTTTTGGTTCAGGTCATGATCCCAGGGTCATGGGATCAAGCCCTGCCTGCGTCAAGCTCCATACTGAGGATGGAACCTGCTTAAGATTCTCCCTCTCCCCCTCTGCCCCTCTCCACCACTCATGCTCTCTCTCTCAAATTAAAGAAGAAAATAAAAACTCAGATAAAGGAAAACTAAGAGAATCCCCCACTAGCAGACCTGCTGTAACAGAAAGGCTAAAGAATGTTCTCTGGATTTTAGTGAAATGGTATCAGGGGAGAATTAGGAACTCCAGAATCTCTCCTTCAGAGAGGAACAAGAGAGACAGTAAACAGTGGGGTAAAAAAAATGGACTCTTTTACTCCTTTTAAAGACTTTTAAAAAATGTTTGCAGTTGAGAGGCACCTGGGTAGCTCAGTTGGTTGAGCACCCAACTTCGACTCAGGTCATGATCTCACAGTTAGTGAGTTCAAGCCCTGTGTCGGGCTCTGTGCTGACAGCTCAGAGCCTGGAGCCTGCTTCAGATTCTGTGTCTCCCTCTCTCTCTGCCCCTCTCCCATTCGTGTGTGCATGTGCGCTCTCTCTCAAAAATAAACATTAAATAATAAAAATAAAATGTTTGCAGTTGAAAGCAAAAAAATATATAATTGGTAGGGGAGGCTTTCAATGTATATAAGCATCATACATATGATAGCTATAAAATAAAGGGAAAGGGTCCCATGAGGTTATAAGGCTTCCACATTTATGTGAAGTGATATTAGCTCAGGTAGTCTGTGTGAAATTGGAGGTGCATAATATAATCAATCCTTAGAACAACCACTAAAAAACTTAATTCAAAGATCTATAACTAAAAAGCCAAATATAAATTCAAATGGAATACTAAAAAATATTTAAATAAGTCAAAAGAAGCAAGAAAGACAAAACAGAGGGGAAAAAAACAGAGAGGACAAATAGAAAACAAATAATAAAATGGTAGCCCTAGATTTGACCATAGCAATAATATATTAATATACATGACATATTAAATGTAAATGACCTAAATAGATCAATTAAAAAATAATGGTTATTAGCTGGGGTGGGAGGGGTAGATCCAACTATATGCTGTTCACAAAACACACACACACACACACACACACACACACACACACACCCCTTAAATATAATAATATAAATAGATTAAAAGTTAAAAAAAAGGTTTTGGAGGGAATGATGAAAATGTTCTGAAATAACATTGTTATTATAACAAATGCACAATGCTCTGAATATGCTAAAAATCACAGAGCTGTACATTTTAAACGGGTGAATTTTATGACATGTAAATTATATCTCAATAAAGCTGTTTACTGAGACATAAATAAATGTAAATTTATTTATGCAATGTCAAAAGAAATCTAGAGTGGCTGTCTTCATGCTATACAAAGCAGATTTCAGAAATTAAAAAAGAAAATTCACCAGAGTCAATTCACCAAGGAGACAAAACAATCCTGAATGTATATACACGTAAAATATTGCTCCAAATACATGAAGCAAAAAATAATAGAGATGATAGGAGAAATAGAGAACCCACTATTACACTTTGAAACTTCATCACTCCTGTCTAATTCACAGAACAAGCAGACAGAAAATCAACAAGAAGAGAGAAGACCTAAATAACATTATCACCCAACATAATCTAAGTTGCATCTCTAGAATACTCCAACAGCAGAAAACACATTTTCAAATGAATGCAGCAATCTGCCAAGAGACATCATATCCTGGCCCACAAAACAAGCCATAACAATTAAAAAAAAAATAAAATCACACACAGTATGTTCTCTGGCCATAACAGAATTAAACGAGGAATAAAAAACAAAGACACCTTGAGGGGGTGTCAGTCGGTTGAGTGTCTGACTCTTAATGTCTGCTCAGGTCATGATCTCACGGTTCATGAGATCAAGTTCCACCTCCAGCTCTGTACTGACAGCGTGCAGCCTGCTTGGGATTCTCTCTCTCTCTCTCTCTCTCTCTCTGTCTCTCTGCCCCTTCCCTTCTCATGTTCTCTCTCTCTCAAAAATAAATAAACATTTAAAAAATAAAAAAACAAAAAACAGGGCGCTTGGATGGCTCAGTCAGTTTAGCGTCTAACTTTGGCTCAGGTCATGATCTCGAAGTTCATGAGTTCCAGCCCAGTGTCAGGCTCTCTGCTATCAGCACAGAGCCCCGCTTCAGATCCTCTGTCCCCCTCTCTCACTGCCCCTTCCCCGCTTGCACACTTTCTCTCTCAAAAATTAAAAAAAAAAAAACATTAAAACACACACACACACACAACAAAAAAGCATAGATACCTCAAGACCCCCACATGTCTGAAAGTTAAACAACACTCTTAAAAATAACCTATGTGTCAAAGAGGAATTATTAAGGGAAACTGGCAAACATTATGCACTAAACAAAAATAAAAATATAACATGTTAAATTTCTGTGTTGTAATTAAAACAGTGTTTGAAAGGAAATTTATATCACTAAATGCTTATATTGAAAAAGAAAAAAAGGAGAAATTAAGACATTCTCAGATAAACAAAAACTGAAAGAATTCATTACCACTAGAACTGCCTACAAGAAATTTCATGGGAGATTTGCAGGGTGAAATGAAAGATACTAACTATATGTTAACTTGAGCCATATAAAAAAATAAAGATCTCAAAAAATATAAATTATAGGTGATTATAAAAGCTATTATTATTATAACAACAGTTTGTAACTCTACTTTTTACTTTCTATATGAAAGAGATGATTTCAAGAAGCCAATACATTTAAAAATTTTTTTAATGTTTATTTATTGTTTTGAGAGAGACCGACAGAGTACAAGCAGGAGAGGGACAGAGAAAGAGGTAGAAGAGAGAATCCCAAGCAGACTTCGTGCTGTCAGTGCAGAGCCTAACATGGGGCTCAAACTCATGAACCGTGTGAGATCAGACCTGAGCTGAAATCAAGAGCAGACCCTTAACTTACTGAGCCACCCAGGAGCCCCAAGAAACCAAAAGATTTTTAAAAATTGCAATGGACAGATATTCTAAGCAGAAAACCAACAAGGAAACAATGGCTTTGAATGACATACTGGACCAGATGGACTTAACAGATATATTCAGAACATTTCACCCTAAAACAGCACAATATACATTCTTTTTTCTTCTAATGTTTATTTTCTTTTTGGGAGAGCGAGAGACAGAGCACAAGCTGCAAGCTGGGGAGGGGCAGAGAGAGGGAGACAAAGAATCTGAAGCAGGCTCCAGACTCTGAGCTGTCAGCACAGAGCTTGATGCGGGGCTTGAACCCATGAGTCCTGAGATCATGACCTGAACTGAAGTCGGATGCTCAGCCGACTGAGCCACCCAGGTGCCCTACTGTGTGCACATATTCTCCAGAACAGATCACATACTTGGTCACAAATCAGCCCTCAACAGGTACAAAAAGATAAAGATCATACCATGCACATTTTCAGATTATAACACTATGAAACTTGAAGTCAAACGAGAAAAAAGTTGGAAAGTCATGTCATGACAAAGCCATGTCAAATACATGGGGGTTAAAAAACACCCCACTAAAGAATGAATGGGTTAACCAGGAGATAAAGAAGAAATAAAAAAATACATGGAAGCCAATGACATAACAGTCCAAACTCTTTGGGATGCAGCAAAGGCAGTCCTAAGAGGAAAGTATATTGCAATTCAGGCCTATCTCAAGAAGCAAGAAAGGTCCCAAATAAACAGCCTAACCTTACACTTAAAGGAGCTAGAAAAGGAACAGCAAATAAAGCCTAAAACCAGCAGAAAAAGGAAAATAATAAAGATGAGCGGAGAAATAAACAATATAGAAACAAACAAAAAACCAGTAGAACAGATCAACAAAACTAAGAGCTGGTTCATTTTTAAAAATGTAAATTAATCTATGGGTGCCTGGGTGGCTCAGTTGGTTAAGCATCCGACTCTTGATTTTGGCTTAGGACATGATCTGAAGGTTTGTGGGATCAAACCCCACATCAGGCTCTGTGCTGAGAGCACAGGGCCTGCTTGGGATTTTCTCTCTCCTCTCTCTCTGTACCTCCCCTACTCTATCTCTCTCAAAATAAATAAATATTTTTTAAAATATTAGTCTAAAATCTCGTATTATTGCAATTTATGTTTGTAACTCCACATTTGGTTTTCTATATAAATTAAGATACTAGTGCATTGAGATGAATTATTAGTTTGTGTTTTGGGGCACACAATATATAAAGATGTATTCTGTGACATCATCAACCAAAAAGAGTGGTGATGGAGCTATAAACAGGCAGTTTTTGTATGTTATTGAAGTTAAGCTGGTAGGAATTCAAATTAGAATGTTATAACTTCAGGATGTTATATGTAAATACCATGGTATCCATAAAGAAAATAGCTATAAAATATACAGAAAATGAAATGAGAAAGGAATTTTAACATTTCACTACAAAAAATAATAATAATAATTAAACACCAAAGAAGACAGGAAGAAGGAAATAAGCATGAGGGCAAGGGGAGCTCTAAGGTACATAGAAAACAAATAGCAAAATGATAGCATTAAATCTCCCCTTATCAGTAATTACTTTAAATGTAAATGGGTTAAATTATCTAATCAAAAGGCATATTTTCATTTTTTTTTTTAATCTTTTTTCAACGTTTTTTATTTATTTTTGGGACAGAGAGAGACAGAGCATGAACGGGGGAGGGGCAGAGAGAGAGGGAGACACAGAATCGGAAACAGGGTCCAGGTTTCGAGCCATCAGCCCAGAGCCTGACGTGGGGCTCGAACTCACGGACCGCGAGATCGTGACCTGGCTGAAGTCGGACGCTTAACCGACTGCGCCACCCAGGCGCCCCAAAAGGCATATTTTCAGAATGCATAAAAACACATCCAAGTATATTATGTCTACAAGAAACTCATTTTAGATCCAAAGACACAAATAGATTGAAAGAATGGAAAAAGATATGCCATAAAATATAGCAGCCAAAAGAGAGCAGGGGTGGCTATACTAATATCAGAAAAAACAGACTTTAAATGGAAAAATTTTACAAGAGACAAAGGAAGACATTATATATTAATAAAAGGTTCAATACAGCAAGAATATGTAACAATTATAAGTATTTGCACACCTAATTACAGACCATAAATATAGATAGAACTAAAAGAAGAAATAGTTCTACAATAACAACTGGAGACTTCCATACCCCACTCTCAATAAGGGACAGGATTACCATCTGGAAACAGAGATCTTTTTTTTATTTTATTTTATTTTATTTTTTTTTAATTTTTTTTTCAACGTTTATTTATTTTTGGGACAGAGAGAGACAGAGCATGAACGGGGGAAGGGCAGAGAGAGAGGGAGACACAGAATCGGAAACAGGCTCCAGGCTCTGAGCCGTCAGCCCAGAGCCTGACGCGGGGCTGGAACTCCCGGACCGCGAGATCGTGACCTGGCTGAAGTCGGACGCTTAACCGACTGCGCCACCCAGACGCCCCTGGAAACAGAGATCTTAACACAATAAACCAACTAGATCTAACAGACACAAACAGAATACTACCTACAACAGCATATATATTCTTCTCAAGAGCATGTGGAACATTTTCCAGTGTAGATCATATGTTAGGCCACAAATTAAGTTTCAACAGATTTTAAGAGACAGTTATATAAAGTGTCTTTTCTGACCACAAAGGGATGAAGTTAGACATCAATAACAAAAGTAAAACTGGAAAATACACAAAATTGTGGAAATTAAAAAACATACTCTTAAACAATGATTGGATCAAAGAAGAAATCACAAGGAAAACTATAAAATACTTAGAGGTGAATAAAAATGAAAGCACAACATACCAAAAGTTATGGCATACAATGAAAGCAGTATGAAGGAGGATATTTATAGTTGTAAATGCCCATATTAACAAACAAGAAAGATCTCAAATCAACAACCTAACTTTACAACTTAAAGAACTACAACAGAAGAACAAATTAAACCCAAAGCTTGCAGAAAGAAGGAAATACTAAAGATCAGACCAGAGATAAATGAAATAGAGAATAGAAAAGTAGAGAAAATCAATGAAACTGAAGGTTGGTTCTTTGAAAAGATCAACAAAATTGACAAACCTTTAGCTAGATGGATTAAGGAAAACAAGCGAGAAGATTCAAATTACTAAAATCAGAAATTAAAGTGGGGACACAACTTATTCTATGGAAATCCTATTTATGGAAATAAAAAGGATTATGAGAGTATCATGAACAATTACATACCAACAAACTATATAACCTAGGTGAAATGGACAAATTCCTGGAAACACAAAACCACCAAAACGTATTCACAAAGAAACAGAAAATCTGACTAGATGTAACTAGTAAGAAGACTGAATCACTAATAAAAAATCTTTCAAGGAGCACCTGGGTGGCTCAGTTGGTTGAGCATGTTGAGCATCCGACTCTTGATTTCAGCTCAGGTCATGATCCCAGAGTTGTGGGATCAAGACCCAAATAGGGATTCATGTTGAGTGTGGAGCTTTTCTCTCTCTCTCTCTCTCTCTCTCTCTCTCTCTCTCTCTGCCCCTCTCCCCCGTTCACACATACTCTCCCCCTGTCTCTCTAAAAAAAACAAAACAAAAAAAAGTCTTTCAAAAAAAAATCTTACAACAACAAGCCCTGGACCTGATGGTTTCACTGATGAAATATATCAAACATTTATTTTTTAATTTTTTAATTTATTTTTTTAGAGAGAGAGTGAGAGCATGAGGAGAGAGAGAGAGAGAGAGAGAGAGAGAACCTTAAGCAGGTCCCACACCCAGTGTGGAGCCCAACACTCGATTTCATGACTCTGAGATCATGACCTGAGCCAAAATCAAGAGTGCAATGTTTGACTGAGTCACCCAGGCACCCCAATAAACCAAACATTTAAAGAAAAACTAGTATTTATCCTTCTCAAAGTTTTCCCAAAAACTGAAGAGAAGGAAATAATTTCTAACTCATTTTATGAGGTCAACATTATCATGATACCAAACCCAAACAAAAATATTACAAGAAAAGAAAACTACAGACCAATATCCCTGATTAATATAGACACAAAAGCCTTCAATAAAATATAAGCAAACTGAACTCAGCAGCATATTGAAAGGATAATACACCATGACAAGGAGATATTTATTCCTGGAACACAATGATGATTCAACACTAACAGAATGAAAGCTAAAAATCATGATCATCTCAATAGATGCATAAAAAGAATTTAACAAAATTCAACATTATTTCATAAAATATTCAACAAACTAGTAACAGAAGGAAACTACCTCAACATAATAAAAGTCATATATGAAAAACCTGCAGTAAACATTACTGGTGAAAGACTGAAGGCTTTCCTACTAAGATCAGGAACATGGCAAGGATGCTCACTTTCACCATTCTATTCTATTCATTCTTTTTACCATTCTACTCACCACAGTACTGGAAGTTCTGGCCAGAGCACTTAGGCAAGAAGAAGTAAAAGGCATCCAGGGGAAAGGGTTCAGGGTTTGAAACATGGCAGACGATGTGGACCATCAACAAACTACCAGCACTTGTAGAAGAGCCCTGGATCTCATCAGGCTTGGCCTTGATGAGTGAATTTATATGAAAATGAGAAACAACAGAGAGTTTCAAGGAAGACTACATGTTTATGATCAGGATGTAAATACAATGTTGAGAGATGTGGAAGAAACTGTGATTACCATAGAAATTGATGAGGAAACATACAAAGATATGTGTGTGTGTATGTATATACACAAAATGGAATATTCTGATGCTCTTTGTCCCAGGAGATGTTGTACTAGTTGCCCTCCATTAAGAATTGGCTGAAACAGTGGTGCCTGGGTGGCTCAATAGGTTAAGCGGCTGACTTCGGCTCAGGTGATGATCTCACAGTTTGTGGGTTCAAGCCCCGCATCGGGGTTTGGTCTGACAGCTCAGAGCCTGGAGCCTGCTTCAGATTGTGTCTCCCTCCCTCTGCCCCTCCCCACTCTCACTCTGTCTCTCAAAAATAAATAATAAAGTTTTTTTTTAAAAGAATTGGCTGAAACAAAGAATTTATCACGTATGGAATATGGAAGACTTTGTACGATTGCCTCTTTAAATGTAGAAGACATTCAAAAGAGAAACCTGTGTAAATTTTGATATTAAGAAATGACCAAGGATCCTTCCACTCCTGAAATGAGTTGATTTGCAGATAACTCAAAAATTCTTACACTAAAGTGCATTCAATTTTTTTCCAACCCTTTCAATAAATGTGATCACCCAAAAATAAATAAATAAATAATTTAAAAAGCCATCCAAATTGTAAGGGAAGTAGTAACGTTATCTCTGTTCATAGATGGTATGATATTTTATGTTCAAAATCTAATGATTTTATTTAAAAAAGTTTAATAAATGAACTCAGCAAAGTAGCAGGATACAAAGTCAACACTCAAAAATCAGTTGCATTTCTGTATACAGACAGCTAATAATCTGAAAAGGAAATTATGAAAACAATTCTATTTACTATAGCATCAAAAAGAATAAAATATTTAGAAATTAACACAATAGGAAGTGAAACACTTATCCAATGAAAACTATAAAATATTGCTGAATGAAATTAAAGAAGACATAAATAAAGAGAAACATCTCATATTCATGAACTGGAAGACAATGTTTTTAAGATGTTAATACTATCCAAAGTAATCTACAGATTTAATGCAGTCCCTATCAAAATCCCAGTGACTTTTTAAAAACAGAAATATTAATTTCCATCCTAAAATTCCTATGGAATCTCAAGGGATCTTGAACAGCCAAACAATCTTAAAAAGGAAGAACAGGGGCGCCTGGGTGGCGCAGTCGGTTAAGCGTCCGACTTCAGCCAGGTCACGATCTCGCGGTCTGTGAGTTCGAGCCCCGCGTCAGGCTCTGGGCTGATGGCTCGGAGCCTGGAGCCTGTTTCCGATGCTGTGTCTCCCTCTCTCTCTGCCCCTCGCCCGTTCATGCTCTGTTTCTCTCTGTCCCCAAAAAAAATAAATAAAAAACGTTGAAAAAAAAAATTAAAAAAAAAAAAAGGAAGAACAAAGAGGCAGCTGCATGATCTTGCGGTTTGTGAGTTCGAGCCCTACATCAAGCTCTGTGCTGACAGCTCAGAGCCTGGAGTCTGCTTTGGATCCTGTGTCTCCTTCTCTCTCTGCCCCTCCCCTGCTCATGCTTTGTCTCTCTCTCTCATAAATAAAAATAAAAATAATTTAGTTTAATTTTTTTTTTTTTCAACGTTTTTATTTATTTTTGGGACAGACAGAGACAGAGCATGAACGGGGGAGGGGCAGAGAGAGAGGGAGACACAGAATCCGAAACAGGCTCCAGGCTCCGAGCCATCAGCCCAGAGCCTGACGCGGGGCTCGAACTCACAGACCGTGAGATCGTGACCTGGCTGAAGTCGGACGCTTAACCGACTGCGCCACCCAGGCGCCCCATTTAGTTTAATTTTTAAAAAAAGAAGAAAAAAGATGAAGGACTCATACTTTCTGATTTCAAAACTTAGTACACAAAGCTACAGTAATCAAAACACTGTGGTACTGGCATAAAGACAGACATATAAACCAATAAAATAGAATGGAGAGCTCTTTGCATACACGGTCAAATGATTTTTGACAATGGCACCAAGACCATCTGATAGGAAAAGAATAGTCTTTCCAACAAATGGTGCTGGGAAAACTGGATATCTGCGTGCAAAATAATGAAGTTGGACCCTTATCTAATACCACATATGAAAATTAATTCAAAAAGGATCAAAGACCTAAATATAAGACCTCAAGCTGTAAAACTATTAGAAAAAAACATAGAGAAAAATCTTCATGACATTGGATTTGGCAATGATTTCTTGGATATGACACCAAAGGCACAGGCAACAAAAAAACATATAAATAAGTGGGGCGCCTGGGTGGCGCAGTCGGTTAAGCGTCCGACTTCAGCCAGGTCACGATCTCGCGGTCCGTGAGTTCGAGCCCCGCGTCAGGCTCTGGGCTGATGGCTCGGAGCCTGGAGCCTGCTTCCGATTCTGTGTCTCCCTCTCTCTCTGCCCCTCCCCCGTTCATGCTCTGTCTCTCTCTGTCCCAAAAAAAAAAAAAAAAAAAAAAAAAAAAAAAAACAAAAAAAAAAAACGTTTAAACATATAAAGAAGTTAGATACCATGAAAAAATGTTCCAATTCACTTATCAAAAGATAATGCCAACAGAGTCAAAATGAAACCCATAGAATAAAAGAAAATACTTGTGAAATCATATATCTGATGTGGGATTCATATCCAGAATATATAGAGAATTCTACAATCTGATTCAAAAATGGGCAAAGGACTATGATGAGACACTATCTCACGCTCGTTAATATGTCTAGTGTACAAAAAAGAAAAGAAAAAAAGGAAAAAAAAGAAAAGAACAAGTATTGGTGGGGATGTGGAGAAATTGGAACCCCATGCTCTGTTGGTGGCTGAAAAATGGTACAGCTGCTGTGCAGAAAACAGTACGGCAATTCCTCAGAAAATTAAAAACACAGTTACTATATGATTTAGCATTTATACTTCGGGTTATATACTCAAAATAACTGAAAGCAGGGTCTCAAAGATATTTTTCTACACCCATGTTCACAGCAGCATTATTCACAATAGCTACAATATGTAAGCCATCCAAGTGTCCACTGAGGGATAAATGGATAAGCAAAATGCAGTATATCAATGTAATGGGATATTACACAGCCTTAAAAAATTAGGAAATTCTGACATATGCTACAACATGGATGAACCTTGAGGATTATACTAAGTGAAATAAGCCAGTCACAAAAAGACAAAGACTGCATGATTCTACTTACATAACGTACTTAGAATGATCAAAATCATGGAGACAAACACTAGTAGAATGGTAATTGCTAGGGACTGTGGAGGGTGGAATAATAGGGATTTATTGTGTAATGTACACAGTCTCAGTTTTACAGGATGAAGGAAATATGGAGGCAGATGGTAATGATGGTTGTAAAAACTATTAATGTATTTAATACCACTTTAAACTGGTTAAGATGGTTTAAGTTTTATATGTATTTTCCCACAATAAGAAAATTGGAAAAAAAGGAATACAAAATGGTATAGCCATAAAGAGTCACAGTTTCTTAAAAAAGTTAAACATATGCTTTCCATATAACCCAGCAGTACCACTCCTAGGTATTTTCCCAAGAAGTTTTGTTCACAAAAACCTGTATGCCAATGTTTATAGCTACTTTATTCATGATCACCCAAACTGGAAAAACCCACATGTCTTTCAATTACTGAATAAAAGATAAACGGTACATTCATGGAATGCAATATTAGCAGTAAAAAAAGAACAGGGAATATTGATACAATGAACAACATCCATGAATTTCATACATATTATGCAAAATGAAAGAAACCAGACTCAAAAGGCTACATACAGCATGACTGCATTTAAATGACATTCTGGGACACCCGGCTGGCTCAGTCAGTAGGGCTATGACACTTGATCTCAAGGTTGTGAGTTCGAGCCTTGTGTTGGGTGTAGAGGTTACTTTAAAAAATAATACAATAAGAATATTAAAAAATTAGTTTCTCCAAGAAATCTGTGGGATTAATTCCCCGTCTCCATTTGACAGATAAGAAAGCTAAGACGAAGGAGGGGCGCCTGGGTGGCGCAGTCGGTTAAGCGTCCGACTTCAGCCAGGTCACGATCTCGCAGTCCGTGAGTTCGAGCCCCGCGTCGGGCTCTGGGCTGATGGCTCAGAGCCTGGAGCCTGTTTCCGATTCTGTGTCTCCCTCTCTCTCTGCCCCTCGCCCGTTCATGCTCTGTCTCTCTCTGTCCCAAAAATAAATAAACGTTGAAAAAAAAAATTAAAAAAAAAGAAAGCTAAGACGAAGGAAAGTGACTTGCTAAAGGTCATGGAACTACCTAAGGGTTTGATATAATAAACAAACACACACAGATTTCTTTGTCTCTAAATGCTATATTCTTCTTACCAGGCCAAGAAGCTGCTCAAGACAGAGACTGCAACAACACTCTACCAGTCACTGGGTCTGGGATTAGTCTTGCTGCCCTGGACACCTATACCAGTGACGGGACATGTGGACATTTCCATATTAGAGGTCTACAAACCCTACTACCCAGAGTCCTCAAACATGTTTTGCCTCAATTTGCCTGCCTAGGCTCTAGGTCCACCTGCCCTGCTCCCTAGGTGGGAACACAGGTGGATTTGTAGGTTTGGGGATGTGAAAATTGATAGAGACAATGATGAGTTCAATTTGGGAAACAATGAGTGTGAGGGCTTGTGGGCACCAACTTCTAGCTGAGAAACATCAAGAGCATCAGACCACATGACAGGAAAATATGTAAATGTAAGATCTGAGAAGCTAAGTAAAAACCCTATAATCCTGAATTTGAATTGAAAAAATAAGTATGAATTTATGATGTATTTAACCTTAGAAGACTACTTCCTAGCTCTATCCATTGAAAAGACCTAGAAACAATGAGCAATGCGGTAGCAATGAACACCCCTAGCACAAAATTGTGATCTCTAAATACCACTTCCCATCAAAAGGAACTAAG
Source organism: Lynx canadensis (assembly GCF_007474595.2). Lineage (NCBI taxonomy): Eukaryota > Metazoa > Chordata > Mammalia > Carnivora > Felidae > Lynx > Lynx canadensis. The sequence goes on from NC_044317.1 coordinate 53,215,248, forward strand.
TATCCTTAGAAAAATAGCAGATTTCAGAGCTGGGTATGAAATGTACAAATTAATCCTAGACCAGAAGGTAATACCAGAAATCAAAGAAATTATTATATACTTCTGTGGTCTTGTCAAAAGGACGCAGGAGTCAAACTGAAGATGCTTCCATGTGCCAAAAATGAGATGATTTGAGCATCAATAAGAATAGTTGCAAGGGCGCCTGGGTGGCTCAGTCGGTTACGTTGCCGACTTCAGCTCAGGTCATGATCTCATGGTTCACAGATTTGAGCCCCACGTTGAGTTCTGTACTGACAGCTCAGAGCCTGGAGCCTGCTTTGGCTTCTGTGTCTCCCTCTTTCTCTCTCCCCCTCCCCTGCTCATGCTCTGTCTCTGTCTCTCTCTCTCTCTCAAAAATAAATTTAAAAAAAAATTTAAAAATTAAAAAAGAATAGGGGCGCCTGGGTGGCTCAGTCGGTTGAGCGTCCAACTTTGGCTCAGGTCATGATCTCACAGTCTGTGAGTTTGAGCCCCGCATCGGGCTCTGTGCTGACAGCTCAGACCCTGGAGCCTGCTTCGGATTCTGTGTCTCCCTCTTTCTCTGCCCCTCCCCCACTCATGCTCGCTCTCTCTCTCTCTGTTAAAAATAAATAAACATTAAAAAAAACATTTAAAAATTAAAAAAGAATAGCTGCAATGGATGGAAATACATCAAATATATGTAAATCTATGAGTCCGGAGAGATGCTAAAAAGAAAAAAACTCAATGACCATTTTTGCAGAGTATTAGGCAATAAATTCATTTTTTAAGCTGGCAAATGAGAGGAAAGAATCAAAGTTTATTCTGCTTTCCTCATACAAAATGTATACCAGGGCAACAAATGTTTGGTAAAGGGAAGTTTCTCTTTCTAGAAGTATTCCAGCTAAAAAAAAAAAAAAAAAGGAATGATAAAGCTGGAATACCACCATTTCATAATCTCTAATGAATATGTGTATCTAGACAATGACTATTCATGGTTGCTTACATGACAAAAAGAGAGAACATCCAGAGAGTTTTTGCCTCCTGACAGAAGCATATGAAACCATTCATGAAGTATTCTTGACAGAATACTGACCCTAAAACGAATCAACCTCTTGCCCTAACTACCAATTCATAAGAAAGCCAGGGAACAGAGAACATATTAAATGACACCACAGGGAGGGAAGCAGCAAATTCCAGATGGTTAGAAACTACAGGACAAATAACCCAGTTTCATCACTAAATATATTGCAGAGGGGGGAAAAGAGGGCAGGAGATCTATAGATTAAAAGATTCTTTTTTTATGAATATAATTTATTGTCAAATTGGCTTACATACAACACCCAATGCTCATTCCAACAAGTGTCCTCCTCAATGCCTGTAACCATTTTCCCCTCTCCCCCACACTCCCAAACACCCTCAGTTTTTTCTCTGTATTTAAGAGTCTCTTTGGCACAAAATCAGATTAACCACTGGAATATATACATAACCAACAAAATAGATAAAGTTTAAAAGGTTCAGATTTGTTTTAAGTGATAAAAAGCTAAATAGAAATAATAAGTAGATAGTAATATACAAGAAGGTATATTACTTAACAGTATAGACTTAACAGTCACTAGTCATATGTACCTCACAAGCACTTGAAATGTAGCTGGTGTGACTAAGAAAGTGACTTTTTAACTAATTTAAATATAATTTAAAAACTTCTACTTGATTCAGTTACTAGAGAACTTTTTAAGTATGTTTAGAACAACCTGGATATGTGAATCTACTTTTTCACATGTGGATTTTAGGAAATTTAAATACAGATCAAATATTTTCTGGTAAAAATTTAGTGTTAAAATTGAGATGTGCTTATTAGTTTTAAATACACACTGGATTTTGAAGACTTAGTAGAATATAAAATGTCTCGATTTTTATATTGGTCACATGTTCAAATGATGTTTTGGCAATCTTGGGTTAAATAAAACTATTTTATTAAAATTAAAAAAAAAAGAGTCTCTTCTGGTTTGCCTCCCTCTCTCAAAAGATTCTTTAAAAAAAAAAAGTTTATTTAGGGGCACCTGGGTGGCTCAGTCGGTTGAGTGTCCGACATCGGCTCAGGTCATGATCTCAGTTCGTGAGTTTGAGCCCTGCATCAGGCTCTGTGCTGACAGCTCAGAGCCTGGAGCCTGCTTCAGATTCTGTGTCTCCCTCTCTCTCTGCTCCTCCCCTGTTCACACGCATTCTCTCAAAAATAAACAAAGATTAAAAAAAAATTTTTTTAAGTTTATTTATTGAGCAGGGAGGGGCAGAGAGAGAGTAGGAGAGAATCCCAAACAGGCTCTGTACTGTCAGCGTGCCACCTGACATGGGACTCAGTCCCACGAACTGTGAGATCATGACCTGAGCCAAAATCAAGAGTCTGACTCTTAACCAACTGAGCCACCAAGTACCCCAAAAGATTCTTAATGGATATAACAACAAATTACAACATACGAATTTTACTTGGATGATGATTCAAACAATCTAAAAAAGTTCTGAGACAGTCTCTCAAATAGTGAAACAGAGTTGGGACACGATCCAGCAATTCCACTCCTAAGTATCTGCCAAGAGAAAGAAAAACATATGTCCCCCCCCCCAATTGTACATGAATATTCATCACAGCATTATTCATAATAGCCCCAAAGTGGAAACAACCTCAAATGTCCATCAACTGGATAAATAAAATGTAGTATATCAATACAATGGAATATTCGGCGATAAAAAGAAATAAAATACTGATAATATGCTATACAGGGATGAAACTTGAATATTATGCTCTGTGAAAGCCAGTCACAAAGGACTACATGTATTGTATGATCTCATTTATATGAAATGTCCAGAAAAAGCAACTCTGTTGAAACAAAAGTAGATTAGTGGTTGTCTAAGGTTGAGGGGCGCCTGGGTGGCGCAGTCGGTTAAGCGTCCGACTTCAGCTCAGGTCACGATCTCGCGGTCGGTGAGTTCGAGCCCCGCGTCAGGCTCTGGGCTGATGGCTCAGAGCCTGGAGCCTGCTTCCCATTCTGTGTCTCCTTCTCTCTCTGCCCCTCCCCGCTTCATGCTCTGTCTCTCTCTGTCTCAAAAATAAATAAACATTAAAAAAAAAATTTAAGGTTGAGGTTGGAGGCTGAAGCATTTGGGGTGACAGCAAAACGGAGGGGGGTTTCTTTTGGGGGTAATGAAATGTACTAAAATAGACTGTGGTGATGGGTACACAACCCTGCCATACTTTACAAGCCACTGAATTGTACATTTTAAATGTGTGAATTGTATGGTAGGTGAATTACATCTCAACAAAGCTGTTAAGGGGCATCTGGCTGGCTCAGTCAGTAGAGTATGTGACTCTTCATCTCCCGGTCATAAGCTGAGCCCCACCTTGGATGTAGAAATTACATAAAAAAAAAAAAAAAAGTTAAAAAGAAATATATATATATATATATATATATATATATATATATATATATATATATGACAACCAGGAAAATCTAACTACTGACTGGATATTTGATGGTATTAAAAAATACTGTTATTTATTTTATGTGTGATAATAGTTTTGTCAGGTGTTTGTGGGGATTTTTTAAATGTTTATTTTTTATTTTTGAGAGTGAGCAGGGGAAGGGCAGAGAGAGGGGGAGAGAGGTTTGGAAGCGAGCTCCCCACAGACAGCAGAGAGCCCTATATGGGGCTCGAACTCACAAACCAGGAGATCAGGACCTGAGCTGAAGTAGGACGCTCAACTGACAGGTGCCCCTTGTCAGGTTTTGTTTTTAAAGGGTTCTTATGTTTTACAGATATGTATGGACATACCTACAGATGAAATGATAAATTTGGGATCTGCTTCAAAATAATGGGGAGGCTTTCAGTGGGAGGAGGTAAGTTGAAACCAGACTGGTCGCCAGTTGGTCACGAGATGGGTGATGAGTACAAAGGAATTCATTAAGTTATTCTTTTACATATGTTTGAACATTTCCGAAATAGAAGGGCCAGAAGCCACAGCAAGAATCTGTATCAGGCTACCCTGACTCACCGTGTAAACCCCTCTTTCTTCTGGGTCTCCTGATGAAAATTAAGGATGACAATAGCTGTGTCTCATACCATCCTCATATAAGGTACCATACCAAGGGACGGGGCTCCATTTTTGTCTAATGAGGCCGGAGATTCCCAAGAGCAGTGCTAAAGAAACTGCTCATCACACGCAAGGGTGCTATGAAACTCGACTTTCGACAGTAGGATCCCCAGAGCTATCTAGTAAAGAGGAGTCTATGATAGAAATTGGTCTATCTCTAATCAGGAGCCCCTACAGCAGTGTGAGATATTCGCATTGCAAACCACCTTGCAGTTAGGTACTAAAGGACATTCAACAAGTAGCTGGAGAATATAAAAATTGAGAGTGAGAGGAGACACCCCAAGATCCTCATTCCACTCCTATCCGTTTATCCGGTAGGCCCCTACTTTTCAATCCCCTCCCCCACGCAGGTTCCATTCCCAAAGCTGAGAACTGGATGGGGAGGCAGAAGGGAGGATGAACACCTGCGTTCCCAAAAGGAAGGGGGTTTAAAACTCAAGACTATTTGATCATGAGAAGACGACTGCCTCCGCTGATTTTCACCTTACCCAACTCAATAGCACCAAGCTTCCAGCAGACAGATCGTTTGGATGGGGGGGGGGGGTGTGGCGAAGGAAAGTGAGGGGCGGGGCTACAAGGTACAGGAGCCAACGGGTGATGACCCCGATCTTCCAAGCTTGACCAGCGAGAAACACCGGAGGTCCAGAGACTTCCGGGACCACACCTCTTCCTGTTTACCAGGCCCACCCCTCGAGTCCCACCCGCCAATGGTTGGGATGTCTGCTTTTTCTTCCTTAATCACGGAAAGTTAGGTAGAGGCAACTACCCTGTGGTAGCTGAGCAATCCGAAATACTGAGATCTCTGAGTACTTAAGGGAACCCATTCCCTGGATCTTCGGGAATCCCAACCACCTCTACCCACAGCTCCCAATCCAGTCGCTGACTGACCCCTATCTACTTTTGGTAAGTACGTCAGCCAGTTGTGGACTCACCCCCTCCGGAAGTTCTGAGAGACCCACTCGTCATCACCCACTAGGCAAATTCTTTTGACTTAGCCCTGTAGTAAAACCTGCCAGGTCTCCTACCACGGAGATATGGGGCCCTGGTGGGCTCAGCAATAGGTAGTTCCCTAAACCACTTGTGTTGATTCACAGTCTTGGAGCCTCTTTTTAAAAATAATTTTTAGGGGTGCATGGGTGGCTCAGTCGGTTTAAGTGTCCAACTCTTGGTTTCCGCTCAGGTCATGATCTGGTAGCTCATGAGTTCAAGTCCTGCATCAGGCTCTGTGCTGACAGTGCAGAGAGTGCTTGAGATCTTCTCTATCCCTCTCTCTCTCTGTCCCTCCCCCACTCTGTCTCTCAAAATAATAAACTTAAAAAATAAAAATAAAATTTTAGACTCATATATGAATTACCATGTCCCTTGGCAAGTGATTAATATCCTTTCCATCTTAGCTGAAACCCCATTTCCCACGTTTCCCTTGGCTAAAGGCCAATCCCTAGACAAAGCAAGTTTAGTAATCTAGATCTGAATTTGCCATGACAAGGATAGGGCAGGAACTCTAGGCTGGACATTTGGCTCTCAAAAGAACGGAAGACTTTTGGGAAAAAGACATTTATAGAAAAAAAAATCGCTGACATCCAGGACTTAGTCCTGGTGGACTGATTTATTGACCAACAACATTACTCCTCCAGCTTCCTTCCAGGAGCTGGACAGATCAGTCAAGAAGCAGATTTGGTAGACCTGACAAATAGTGAATATCATGGGCTTGTGTATATACTGAGGAAGGGGATGGGGAAAACACAGTGACAGTGGTAACCAGGAAGGATGGGGTCTGAGAGGGGGATGCAAAGTCAGGCCCCATGTGTCCACCAAATTATGCCTCTGCTTTTGGGAATAATAGCAGTTCTGTGTCTGGGGACATCAACAGTTGCAAGTTGGTATGAGCTGCCTCTTATGCTATTTCCAGGAATGTGATGAATGAAGTTAGGCAATCATACAACAGGTTGATCAGCAACTTGATTATCACCTCGCAGGATTTCCTACTTTTGGACCTCTTTAACGGGCATTGGCTGGATGAAGGGTAAGGATTTGGAAGATACCATAGGCTTACCCTGGCTTGTGGGATTGAAGGGAATCCTGTGGGGTGAGGGCAGTATGCAAAATATGTGTGGATGGGGAGGATAACAGTGAGAAAAAGGGCAATCGTTACAAGAAGCCCCAATGATGGGTATTGGTGAAGCACCTCTTTTGACTGTGGAAAGATGGGAAAGGGGTTCAGAACATCAGAGTTCCCAGAAAAATGAGAACTATAGAAGGGAAGGGTGGGATAGGAACCAGGGCAGATGACCAATGAGTCTTCAGGGAGTCAGAGAATGAGACGATAGCATCTTTAGGCCATGAGTGGATTGAAAGATCTGGCCCCCACTCTCTAGCAAGGTCTAGTGTCTAGGGAAAGAAGCTCACACTGAGTCCCAGGCCACATAGGTGATAGTCTTCAGAGACAGATGAATCAGAGTAATCACAAACAGGGCTAGCAGCACAACGGAACAGAGAAAGCACCACAGCCAATGGATGGGAGAGATGAGGGGTCCCCACATGATCGCCAAGTCTTCAAGGAACCTGGGAGGAAGGGCCACAAGACTGTGGGAGGCCTAGTCAGGCCTCACCCAGCCTTGGGGGTGGAGGGCAGCCCAACCTTAGCATCTTTCAAATATTCTACTTCATCTCCCAAACTCTGCCGCAGCTCAAGACTCATCCTCTCTTATCTTCTCCCTAGTCAGTCTTGCATCGCGACCCAAGAAAAATTTTCAAACATTTCTCTACTGCTCAAAATCGTTCATGGGTACCTAATGCCCTTGGGATAAAGGCCAAGTCCCTTTCATTCATTCCATGAATATGAAAATGTTTATGATGTGTGAGGGGACTCTTCTACATGCTGGGTATCCATACTAACCAGCTCAGACTGGAAAAAGGCAGCAACACTTGACCCTCGGGGGAACTTTCTTAGTTTCTTCAAGCCCATGTATCCAGCTCCTTTATTTGCATGTTCTCAATTGCAATAAATATCCAAGTGGGGTCTTTTGGCCACGAAGGCCCTTCTCTTTGGAATATTGCAATAGCACCCAACTGTTCTCCTTGCTTCACTCCTGACTCCTCATAGTCTATTCTCCACACAGCAGTCATAGGTATTTTTTTAAATAAATCTGACAATGTCACTCCCCTGCTCAAAACCTTCCAATGCCTCCTCTCGTGCTGCAGAAAAAAAACTAAGTACTGCTATAGCTTAGAAGGTCTTCCTGGATCTCCTGTTATCTCTCTGGAACATTCTACTCCAACCTCTCCGATCTCCTTGCTCCTCAAAAATTCCAGGCATGATGCTTCCTCTTGCCTTGGTACTCAGTGTTTCCTCTACTTGGAACACTTCCTCAAAATCATGGCTCCTTCCTTCACTCCTTCAGGAGTCTGCTCAAATGTCACCTTATCAGAGAGGCCTTCCCTGCAATCCAACCTAAATTAGCACCCACACATACTCCCATTCTTGATCATTTTACTTTACCTTTTGATTTTCTCCTGTCAGTTGTCACCACCTGACATTTTAAAAAATTTTTTTTTTCAATGTTATTTATTTTTGGGACAGAGAGAGACAGAGTATGAACGGGGGAGGGCAGAGAGAGAGGGAGACACAGAATCGGAAACAGGCTCCAGGCTCTGAGCCATCAGCCCAGAGCCTGACGCGGGGCTCGAACTCCCGGACCGCGAGATCGTGACCTGGCTGAAGTCGGACGCTTAACCGACTGCGCCACCCAGGCGCCCCTGATTTTTGTTCGTTCATCTGGTTACTGCCTGTCACCAGCACTAGAATATAAATTCCTTGAGGACAGGGATGCTTGTTTTATTCAATAACCTGGTGATTAAAACAGTGCTTGGCACATATTAAGCACTCAAGAATATGTTAAATGAATGAATAACATGTTTCTCCGAAGGCCCTGAGGTTAAGAGTCCCTGCATCACTCTAGCTGGGTGACAACAGAAGCAACCAGAAAGGGGTCAACCTTCCCTATAGACCCAAGCTATCACCTCCTGGCCCACAGGCCCAGCCCACAGCCATGTTTTCAAATATGATGATGATGGGGGCGCCTGGGTGGCGCAGTCGGTTAAGTGTCCGACTTAAGCCAGGTCACGATCTCGCGGTCCGGGAGTTTCGAGCCCCGCGTCAGGCTCTGGGCTGATGGCTCAGAGCCTGGAGCCTGTTTCCGATTCTGTGTCTCCTTCTCTCTCGGCCCCTCCCCCGTTCATGCTCTGTCTCTCTCTGTCCCAAAATAAATAAACGTTGAAAAATTAAAAAAAAAAAATATGATGATGATGATGGGGAGGACTATTCGGTATTCATTCAGCAGGCTGATGAAGTAGATGCCTGAAGGTCGAGTGAAGAAGAAGCCACACAGGAACATGAGCCCAAAGACAACCACTGGAGGGAACACTGGATGGGATCAAGGTCAGAAGTCAGTTGGGTGACAAGGGCTAAGCATAGGTTATAGACCTAGCTGGGTAAGAGTCTCAGATAAATCAGGGCCATTGGTAGGAGTAGGGCATTGGTCAGAGTACCGGTAGGCTGTTTTGTGTATTTCCTGAAGAAGAAAAGGGTGTCTGGAGTGGGGTTAGGACGCCCTGCATGATCCCTACCATGGTGCTCAGCCCCAATGTCAGCAAAAACAGGAAGAGGATAGACCAGCAGACAGACCCAGGAATGAATGACATGGTTTCAACGAAGGCCATGAATGCAAGGCTTGGGCCCTCCTTACCTGTTGAGGGGAGAGAGGGTAGGAGTTAAAGTATCCTTGGACTTTAACAAAAAAATACAGACAAGGATACTATTTACCTTCCCTGAGAAAACTCCCTAAAAGCTGTGGGTCGCTGAGAAAATCAGATCTCCAAGCTGACCCTCTGACTTGGAAAACCAGTCTACCTGGCATTACCCGTGGAGGGCATTCTGCAAGTTCTAGTTCTCTGCATCATCTGGGCTGCAGGTTATCCTGGTGCTTCTGGGATGTTTTTCTGGTGCTAGCAAAAGCTGAAATTTGTTTCACAAAGGCTTTGAGTAACTCCACGCCCTGCTCACCTACTTTTTACTGACCTTCAAAAACTGCTTCTCTAAGTTGCAGGTCACTCAAGTGGCTGAGGACAATGCTCTTGATGTGCTGGAGAAGGCTGTCCAGCCAGGAGTCAAGGCAGAGTAGGGCTATCAACCAGATTGGAAGGGGGCTGGGCCTCAAGAGGGAATTTCCCTACGGTTATCAGCTTCTCAAGCATTTCAGCATTCCTGGGGGTAAGGAGTTGAATCACACAGGACCATTTGGCCCCTCAGGAGATCACCTCCTTTTCCCTTATCTTCTAGATAAGGAAGGGCACCACTACCTAGCATTATTGATCCAGGCACGGTAGAGCCTGAGGCGAAACCTAGAAGGTACTCACCTCCAGGATCATGAATTTATGTGAGCCTGGAGAACTTATGACCATGGGGGAAGCCCCAGGAGGAGTGTTTTGCATTATCTTCACAGGAACTCTGGGATATCTGCTGCAGTGACGGGTGTCCTTATTCACCACCTACCTCTTCCCTTGCTCTCTTCTTAACTAGTGGGTAAAAGGCAATCTTCTAGGCTTTGCATTACCGAATGTCAGGAAGCACCATTTACTTAGATTACCATGTACATAATGCTGCCCTGGAGGTGAGCTAGTGAGAGAAACTGCTTGGACTTTTAATCTGAATCCTGTTGACCTATTTACCTTATCTTCCTCCCATGATCCTCTGAACATTTATGCTCTAATCACGCTTAACTACTTACCATTTCAGGGCTGGCCATGCTCTTTCATGCCCAAGACCACCCCTCACCCCACTACCATTCTTCACTTGACCAATTCCTACAGATCGTTAAAATCCAATTCATTGCTCCTACACGAACTGCAGTAGAAGGCTTGACACAACTTACTGCTAAGAGCAAAATGCAAGGTGCAGGGAACTAAGTATAGTTTGATCACATTTAGAAAACAAAATACTGTGTCCTTTTGGTAATAGGCAAGCTAATATTTGGATCAACCTTCTCACTGTAAATAAGTTAAAAGTCTGAAAAATATTTTAATCTTCTAATTAAAATATTGAAAAAATGAGAAATTATTATACAAAAAAATTGAAGTGCACACAAAAACAGTGGGAAAGGGACTTCCAAAGCAACTTGTTCCCAAAGGTAAAAGCCAAATACAGCACTGTACCCTAGTTTCCAATTTTATGACTTTTAAGAAATAAAAGGAGAATGAGGGTCAGATATAAAGCACCAGAGCCTGCACAAAGTAAGAATCAACCAGAAGGTCTTCCCCTAATCTCGCAATTCAAAGGGCTACTACACCTTCGGTATAAAAATGAACCAGAAGCTTGCACTCAACCCTTCCACAAGACAGGGAATGCCAAAGAAGGCTGCTTCAGAAATGATCAGAACAAAGGGAAATGTTTTAAAGTTGCTGACATGGGGTGCCTAAGTGGCTCAGTCGGATTAAGCACTGACTCTTGATTTTGGCTCAGGTCATGTCTCGCAGTTCATGGGTTTCGAGCCCCATGTTAGCCTCTGCACTGACAGCATGGAGACTGCTTGGGATTTTCTCTCTCTCCCTCTCATCTCTGCCCCTCCCCTAATCACTTACTTTCTCTCTCTCAAAATAAATAAACATTAAAAAATAAACTCCGAAAAATAAAAAATAAAAAAATAAATAAAACTCTGGGGGGCGCCGGGGTGACTCAGTCATGTAAGCGTCCCACTTTGGCTCAGGTCATGATCTTCATAGTCTGTGAGTTCAAGCCCCTGTGTCGGGCTCTTGTGCTGACATCACGGAGCCTGGAGCCTGCTTCAGAGTCTGTGAAGATTCTCTCCAGCTCATTCATTCTATCTCAAAAATAAATAAACATTAAAATTTTTTTAAAAAATAAAGTTCCTGACATGTCCATAACCAAGTCAGGTCCTAGGTTGGATGTGCAGCCCAAATATTTGATCCTGGTTGTCTCAAGAACTCAAGCCAAGAACTGAGTTTCAAGTAGTCTCTTTCTAATGTCCCTATGCATCAGGTAGAAACAAAAGTCCTATTTATAGGAATATACCTTCATCCTAGGCCTTAAGAATTCCTACAAATAATGGTCAAATAAATAGGACAAAGAGACAATTAAGTACACAAAAAGAAGACACCATGAGCAATAACCATCAGAACAACATATAAAAATTGACCTAAAGTTACTTCCAAATTTAGAATTGTTGAAGATTATATTTGCTGTGCTTAAATATAAAAGACAAGCTTGGAAGTATTTCAAAGGAAAAAGAGCATCTTTCATGTGTCTGTTAGACATCTGGATGTCCTTCTTTGGAAAAGTGTCTATTCATGTCTTCTGCCCATTTAACTAGGTTGTTTGTTTTTTGGGTGTTGAGTTTGATAAGTTCTTTATAGATTTTGGATACTAACTCTTTATCAGATGGGCTAGATGGGTGATAGGTATTAAGGAGGGCACTTGTTGGGGCACAGGGTGGCTCAAGTCAGTGAAGTGTCTGACTCTCGATTTCACTCAGGGTCATGATCTCACAGTTCACGGGTTCGAGCCCCACGTCGAGCTTTGTGCTGACAGCTCGGACCCTGGAGCCTGCTTCGGATGCTGTGTCTCCCTCTCTCTCTGTCCCTCCCCAGCTCACTCTCTCTCTCTCTCTCAAAAATAAACATTAAAAAATTTTTTTAAATCAAACTGAAAACTAAACATTAAAAAATCTTGAAAGAGGCAGAGAAAAATGATACACTACATATTCAGCAACAGCAATCTCAAAGACTACAAATTCCTCATCAGAAATGGAGCCCAACAGCAAACAGTACATTTTTTTAAAGTTTATTCATTTATTTGAGAGAGAGAGTGAATGTGTGAGTAGGAGGGGCAAAGAGAGAGGGAGAGAGAATCCCAAGCAGGATCCGCACTGCCAGTGGCAGAGCCCAGTGTGGGGCTCAAACTCACAAACTGTGAGATCATGACCTGAGTTTGAAGTCAGATGCTTAACTGACTGAGCCCCCCAGATGCTCCTGAAGTATTAATTCTAAACAGGACTGTAGAAAGTTAAGTGCACACTTTTGTTGGGTTGTCCTCTAGTGTGTTTTAGGAGTTTCTTTACATATTCTGAATATAAATGTATAGAACATATAAATTTCTCAATACTAGGACATGCATTTTCATTATCTTCACGGGTATCTTTCAAAGAGAACAATGGTTTGACTTTTTATGGTGTCCAGTTATTGACTGTAACAAGGCCTTACATACTAAGGAGTGAAGAGAACTCTAAAGAATAGAGGAGCACTGATCTACAGGACGGCAGGCACTACACCAGGCCTTAGATCATCTAAGAAAAAAATTAACATGGAAAAGTGATTCCCAGGATATAGTGTTAAATGAAAAAAAGGATAAAAAACTAACTTCTGCATAGAAAGAAGGGTAAAAAGGGGGGCCTGGGTGGCTCAGTCGGTTAAGCATCCGACTTTGGCTCAGGTCATGATCTCGCAGTTGTGAGTTCGAGTCCTGCATCAGGCTCTGTGCTGACAGCTCGGAGACTGGAGCCTGCTTCCGAGTCTGTGGTCTCCCTCTCTCTCTGCCCCCCCCATTGTTCGTTCTCTCTCTTTCTCTCTCTCTCTCAAGAATAAACATTTAAAACAATTTCCTTTAAAAAATTTTTTTTACGTTTATTTATTTTTGAGACAGAGAGAGACAGAGCATGAACGGGGGAGGGGCAGAGAGAGGGAGACACAGAATCTGAAACAGGCTCAGGCTCTGAGCTGTCAGCACAAAGCCCGACGCAGGGCTCGAACTCATGGACGTGAGATCATGACCTGAGCCCAAGTCGGACGCTTAACCAACCAAGCCACCCAGGCGCCCCAAAACAATTTCCTTTTAAATAAAAAGAAGGGTAAATAAAAATATATACATCTTTCTCTTTGTTTTTACAAACACACACAGGAAGGAAATAAAAACATAATGAGATCGGTTTACCTATAAGGGATAGATGAGAAATGGGTTGAAGTGCTGGTGAAATTTCTGAGTGTCCCTTTGTATAATTTTCTCTTTTGAAACCATATTAATGTTTCACATTAAAATAAAAGTTTGAGGGACATTAAAATTCCATATAAACAGAAACAAATGAACATAACTGTATTTCAAGTAAGTGACAATCATACTGAATGAAGGAAAAAGAACTAACCCAAGTAATTTAAAAAAAAATTTTTTTAACATTTATTTATTTTTTGAGACAGAGAGAGACAGAGCATGAACGGGGGAGGGTCAGAGAGAGGGGGAGACACAGAATCTGAAACAGGCTCCAGGCTCTGAGCTGGCAGCACAGAGCCCCATGTGGGCCTTGAACTCACGGACTGCGAGATCATGACTTGAGCGGAAGTCCGACGCTTAACCGACTGAGCCCCCCAGGCGCCCCTAACCCAAGTAATTTTGAACACAGCATTTTAACTATAAAATTCAGGATAAAGACAAAAGTTGTCAACAAATACTGAACTCTGGGATTAGTATGTTTGTTTCCGCAATGGAATGAGCTAGCAATTCTGTAACTATTTGCTGTGCATTCTAGCATGGAGATTAAGCAAGTGTGTGTGTGTGTATGACAGTGAGACCAGCAACAAGAGATAGAAAGACCATTACAATCCTAATAATACTGTGGAAGGAAAGACCATTACAATCCTAAATACTGTTGGAAGGTAACCTGGCATTATCCACTGAAGCTATACGTGGGGTAGAAACATGACCATAGTATTTTGCAGTTCCTCCCATCAAGAGGTAAAGGCGTTTTCTCCACCCTCAAATCTGGGGTGGCTTTGTGACTTCCTTTGACTAAAGAAATGTAGCAGCAAACGACAATGAGAGTATTCCCATGCTTAGGCTTCAAGACACTTTGCTGATTCACCTAGGGTTCTCTGTGAGCTGTCATATGAGGAAGCCAAGCTAGCCACACAGAGAGGCCTCCCGGAAACAGCAGGCCTTGCGGACCCACCAGCTGACCAGAGCGCTCAAGCGAGCCCTGTCAACACCACCACAGCAAAGCGGTGCAATCCCAGCTGGGCCCAGCTGAATGCAGACATGCGAGTTAACCCATGCAAGCCCAATAGAAGAACTTGCCAGCCAACCCATAGAATCTTAAGAAAAAATAAATCATTCTTGGTTTCAGCCATTTACTTTCGGAGTGATTTGTCACACGGGTAACACAGAACTCGGCATCAACAATCTCACTCATAGATATATACCCTACACACGTAAGCACATGTGTAGTACATCAGGAACACGTGTAAGAATGTTTAGAACAGCATTGTTTTAATAGCCCAAACTGGAAAGACTCTAAATGGTCAATAGTATAATGGATAAATAAATTGTGGAATGTTCACATACTGGAACATTATACAGCATTAAAGCACAGACTATATGGATGAATCTTATGAACACACATTGAAATGAAAGCAGTAAAACACAAAAGAATACAAAGAGAATGTATATGTAAATGAACAAATTAAACTATATAAATGGACACGTTAAACTATATTGTACTTAGATATGCATACGTAGATAATAAAATATAAAAAAAAAAAACAAAACAAAGAACTAATTACCATAAAGCCAGGACAGTGGGTGTGAGGAAAGAGTTTATAATTAGAGATACACAGAGATCTTCTATGGGTCATTCTAGTTGTTAACATGGGTGCTGTTTATTTTATAGTTATTATTCTGCATATGTTGTTTTATGTGTGTTTCTATATGTAGGTAATACCTCATAATAAAATGTTTTTTAAACATTAAAAAATACCATTACACTCCCACCAGACTGGCAAAAATTTTAAAGTGTGACCAAGTCTAATCAAACGTGCACAAAGTGGGATATGCAGAATTCTCACACATCATAAGCCATTTTGGTAATGAGACAACACACAGTAAGACTGAAGGTGTGGGCACCCTACCCAGCAATTCCATTCCTAAGTATACACCCCAGAGGACTCTTGCACATAAGCACATGAATATTCCCGGGTTAATTCTAGAAGAAAAGAGTGCTTATTTACATGGATTAGGATAGGGACAAATTCAGCTTAGGTTTGCCTCCTCTAGGAGTCCTTCTCTGACTAGCGCAGTCAGAATTAAAGGCTCTGTCTTCTATACTCCCCATCACCCCTGTTATTAGTTATCATGAGTCTGTGACTGTCTGATTATGCAATTCCCCCACCTCCTCCCTCTGAAAACTGAAAACTCAGTGAAAGCAAGAACTGTGGTCTGATTCACCTGTCCACATCTCTGTGGTACACAAAGAGTTCTTTCTAAATGTCTGATGAGTGTTTTTGAAACTAATGCCTAAAGAATGAAAAACAAGGGGTGAGCAGACAATAAAAAATCTCTTTCTGAGAGTCCTTTTGGGGTTTAAGTGCGACAGATTGACAGAAATCCCTAAACTTAGGAGTTGAAAGTTAAGAGTGAAAACATTCAGCAAGTGGAAAGTTCTCCATATAGGTGTGCTCTTAGATGGTATCTGAGACCAGAGTAATCTTGAATGTTTGCCACTTTTAGCCTATCTCTGTGGTGGTACTCTGAAGTGGATGGCTGGCAATCTCTGAGTTTGAAGATTTCTAGGGCCAGAAAGAGGCTCTGGGAAAAATATTATATGACAGAGATTCTACTGTCTCTTGTGTTTTGCTCCACGGGACAGTAGAGACTTGCAAGTGCACCTGATGTTGCCAGCTGTGGACAGGAGTCTCTGTAGCACGTTGAAAGTCAGGGTCTTTAGGTTTTGTAGTTCCCTGGCGCTGGCACCCTCAACTAAGGGGCTGGCCTTACTTCTCACTGCAGCGGTGCATGATGACTGTGGCCCAAAAGCCCAGGACACAGAAGTAAAAAGATGTGACCAGCAGCATGCTAAGCAGGTTGACCAGAGTCACAACGAAGGCATCAATGAGACAGTTGCTGGATGGGTACGTGTGCGAGGATAAGGAGACAAGGCCAAAGCCTAGACACAAGGCAAACAAGACCCGGTTCCCTACTTCATGCCATACATCCATGTTGTACGTAGTTGATATCTAAAAGGGGGAAGACAAGTACAAGGTGAAATGTCAAAGAAGGAGAGGAGAACCTTAGCAAGTATGGGGGGAAGGACATGGGGTAATAAGGGGGAAAGCATGCCCTAAAAATAGACAATAGGAGTCTGCCAAGGCCCGGTAGCAGAGTGAGGAAGATGTACTTTACCTCGGAAAGCATCAAATACTGAAGGCCAAATACTGCCCCTTAGAGCAGTAGACACAGATGAGGAAACTGAGGACGATGCAATAAGAGACTGGTACCAAGACATACATTACCTGAATTGAGAATGGGACATATCAGCAAGCATGTACCAGTGAGGGGTCAACCAACAATCAACAGGGATCAAAAGTTCTGAGTCAGAAGTGAGGAGGAGACAGTTTTCAGCAAGGGTCAAGGGCTGGTGGGAGCAAAAGGCCAGAAGGAGCAAGACATTAGGAGATCAGTGATAACAATATTAGATGAGGTCTAAGGCATCCGAGAATGTCAATGGTGGCTTACATTTCCAGAGAACTTGAGCCCATTAATAATGAAAGCGCTAACAAGATACCAGGACACCAATAAGAACAATTTCAGACTGAAGACTGGTGACCCACCATCCTCAATTCTGTCTGAGGCCTTCAAGGTCAGCAGGTACCAGAAGTACATGGAAGGTGTTGTCCTTCAGGATCTGGGGGGACCTGTCTTTGGACATGCCTACTAGATAGGATGATCCCTCCCTTTTCTTTAGCCTTTCTCCCACTTCCTCCATCTCTTTCTCCCTCCCATTTCTTCTTCTTTCTAAGATTTTCCTCTTCTTTATCCCTCCTCACTCCTTTCTCCTCTTCCAAATTCCCTTCCAGCTGTTTTCCCCATCTCCTCCTCTCTCACTTCTTCCTCACCAAATTCACTGGAGTTCATCAATAAGGGACAGTTCTCCCATGGAACTGGAAACTGGAAGGACTGGGCCAAGTAGGACACGATGCAGGCATTGACCACATTCAAGTATAAGTTGGTGATGAAGCACACCTGAGGGCCACAAGGGAGGTGGCTGGGGAGGAAGAATGAGAACAGGAAAAAAGAGGGGATTAGAGAGAGAGGACTGGGAACTGAAGAGACTTGACCTGTGGAAGTGAAGTCATGGGACCCATCCCAGGACAAGGGTCAGGGTGGGAGTGGGGTGTAAAGGGCAGGCCGGGGCAGCCCAGGACTCCTCACCATGAAGCTGGTATACCCCCCACCACCAATCCAGGGGCTGATGACCTTCCATACACCAATGCTGCCCTGACGCATTCTCTGACCAGCTGCCATCTCCAGGAATAGAAGAGGAACCCCGATCAAGAACAGCACGTGGATACAGAAGATGAGAAAACTGCCTGTGCAAGGGAGTCAGGAGGGCTCTGAGAACCACCTGGCTTTTCAGTGCCTAGACTTCTTTGGGGGTCCGGGAAAACACATTCCCCCACCCCGTGACCTCCCTCAGAGCCACAGGCATCAGGGCTCAACTGTTTCCACATCCCTCATAATCCCAGGTACCTCTTCACCCCTAGTTTCTGTAAGACCCAGATGCCTAGTTTCCACCCCCACCCTGGACCACCATCCTTATATTCTGATACCCTGTACCCCTACCCTCTTATGATCCTAAGTGTTCAGGCACCTGACTCCTATCCTGCTCAGAGTACCAAATTTCCAGCCTCTACAGATCTCAGAAACCCTGGAGTTTGAAGCCTCTTGTGGATCCATGATTCCTGGTCCCCAAACTTACAACCTCCATTGTGAGGTCATAGGAAGAAAACATGCCAGAGATCACTCATCCTCATGGAGTAGCCTACCTGAGTCAGGATGTACTCAACCTTATTGGACCAGCATGGACGGTTAAAAAAGGCCTCTCTCTTTTCCTTCTCTGCAACCTGCCCCTTCCCACATAAGGGTTTCTGGGTCAGGGTAGCTGCCACTCTTTTTTTTTTTTTTTTTTTTTTTTTTTACGTTTATTCATCTTTGAGAGACAGAGAGAGAGACAGAGCATGAGGGGGGAAGGGGTAGAGAGAGAGAGACAAAGAATCCGAAGCAGGCTCCAGGCTCTGAGCTGTCAGCACAGAGCCTGACGCGGGGCTTGAACTCATGAACTGCAAGATCTTGACCTGAACCGAAGTCAGACGCTCAACCGACTGAGCCACCCAGGTGCCCCGGTAGCTGCCACTTCCAATGCAGAGATGTGCCTGGACTGGCTAGCTCTGTACTTGGCCTCACAAGCCTGCATCTCCCAGGCCTAAGCCTTTGCCACGTGGGCCTCCAAAGCCTGGGACTCTGAAAGCCGGACCATCGCAGGCCAGGGAGCCATGCCCTTATCTTCCCAAGATTGTCTTTCTTGGGCACTCTCAGAAAGTTCTGTCTCAGTAGAGATGGCTTTTGCCAGTAAAGATGTGGAATCCTGGGCCTCTATCTTCATTCTAGGCAGACTCCCTGGAGCAGCTCCAGCTTTTTCAATGGGGTGTTCGCCTTCCTGAACAGACCTTAAGGACACCAAAACCTACATTTAGATTTGAGAGTCAAAACATATAAAAATCTCTATATAAGTTTTACCTCTTAGAAATATTTCAGTACAAGGGAGAAGGGTAGAGATAGCCAAGCTAACAGTTGGGAATCGCACTCAAAGGGCTTCTAAAAACATTGAGGTATACTCCCTATGGAGAGAAGTACCATTTATAGTGGGTTTTTGAATCAATGAAACAAACTTCAGGGTGCCTGGCTGGCTCAGTCAGAAGAGCATGTGACTCTTGGTCTCAGGGTTACAAGTTCAAGCCCCATGCTGGGTGTAGAGATTACATAAATTAAAAAACTGAAAAAATAAAGAAATGAATTTAATACATCTTGCTTATAACCTTAGGAAGGTTCCTTTAACTCTCTGGGCTTTCTCATCTGTAGAACACTCAGGTCTCTGCTCAAATATCACCTCACCAGAGAGGTCTTCCCTATCCACCTATTTAAAATAGCAGCTACCCATCCCCACTACTCTCTCCATCCTACCCCCTTTTATTTTTCTTCATAGCATTTTTCACCTCCTGATGCGATTAGCTATTGATGGTTCATCTCGTTTTTGTCTATCTCCGCCCCCCGCAACTCCCCACTGACTGCTCTTTCCCCAGCAAGAGGACAGTGCTCTACCTCACATCTGGGGACACTCTCCTCTCTGCACTTCTGCCACTCTGACCTGTTGCTGACTCCTCAAATGCTCTACAAGAGAATGGGCAAGGAGTGTTGCTGAAAAATAAAAGGAAAAAAAGGGAGGGGAAGAGAGAGGGGAACTGGATTTTTCTTTCAGAAGGGGAAGGAGCATGCCATCCAAAAGCAGAGGCAACAGGTAGGTCTCAGGGCAGCACTAGCGCATCTGGGTCACAAGAATAATCAGTTGTGAGACATACTGTTTGGAAAGAGTTCTTACTAGCTCAGGAAATGCTTATAATTCAATGACAGGTTAAAAACCAAAACTGAGACGCAAATCTGTGCCTATAGTTCTATCTCTACTACCTTTAAAAGCGCAATGAAAGCAAAGGCTGAAAGAAAATACGCCAATGTGTAGAAGACAGCAAGATATTTTTATATCTTTCTCTCTGGTTTTATTTTATTAAAATGTCTAAAAAAGTATTGCTTCAATAATTGAGAAAAGTATGTATTGACATGTAAAAATTAAAAATAAAAAGATGAGGGGTGCCTGGGTGGCTCAGTTGGTTAAGCGGCTGACTTCAGCTCAGGTGATGATCTCACCATTCGTGGGGTCAAGCCCTGTGTCAGGATCTGAGCTCAGAGCCTGGAGCCTGCTTCAGATTCTATGTCTCCATCTCTCTCTCTGGCCCCCCCTTCGTTTGCGCGCTCTCTGTCTCAAAAATAAATAAACTTAAAAATAAAAAGATGATACTGGACACAGAAGTCAGATTGAAGGAGTTCTTTCACCCATGTATGGGGCAACTAAAGCATCAAAATAAATAATAGTAACAGATGAGAACCCATAGAATAAAGTAAGAATCCATGAATCCATAACGATATAAATGAGCAAAAGGAAAATTTCTCCTTACAGCAAAATGAAAACTAATAAAAGTATAAGGAATGATGGAATTAGAAAGTCATCATTTGGAAACCATTGAAATTTATAACTAATTCAAGCAAGAATCATCAATGGTTACTAACACAAGAAAGTTTGGTGGGGACAAATAATTGCCCAGTATTAACATATCTCCTCCAAAAAACAAAAACAAAAAACAGAAAAATAGTACCTTTATAGTGTTAGACACCACCTGAACCAAGTAATGAAAGCCAACTGATATCATCTGTCTCCTGATATGATGCACTGAAAAGAACACAACATCATTTCAATGCTATTCCTGCCAAAAATGTACAACCAGAATCCAATCATGAGGAAACATTAGACAACACAAATTGAGGAACATTCTATAAAACAACTGGATTATTTTCATTAAAAATGGATCAAAGTCATGAAGATAAGGAAAGATGAAAGAATTGCAAGATTGAAACTACAATTGTAAGTCTGAAGTTATGTGAAAATAAGAAGTTAATACTGGGGGTGCCTGGGTGGCTCAGTTGGTTAAGCGTCTGACTTTGGCTCAGGTCATGATCTCACGTCGGGCTCTGTGCTGACAACTCAGAGCCTGCAGCCTGCTTCGGAATCTGTGTCTCCCTCTCTCTCTGTTCTGCTCATGCTCTGTCTCTCTCTGTCTCTCAAAGATAACGAAATATTTAAAAAAAAATTTTTTTAAAGGTTAATACCAGAACTCGAAAAGCAGCTGGGTTGGACTTCCAGTTTCCAGTTCACATGTTAGGAACTTGGAAGTCACCACTCCATCCTAACAAGTAAAAAGCTGAACAGATTGCAAATCAATAACTGGATCCCTAAGGGAGGTAGGGGCACAGAGTAAACCACTGCCCCCAAGACTGACAGATAGTCAAATACAAAGATTACTTGATTACTGGAGCAGAAATTTAGGAGGAGAAACTGCCAAGGAACTGAAAGAGCGGACCTACGCTGGCCGACTCCATCTTGTTCTGTGTCCTCCACCTTGAGTGACTAAGTCCCCGACATGCCCCCTTTCCAGGAAAATCGCAGAAACCTCAGACCACGCCTCCTCCCCTTGGGTAACCTCCCGCTCACCCGTTCAAACTTCCCGATCAAAACACGACCGGCAACCTGCGTAACAGGACTCCGACCCTTCCCCAGCCAATCGGCTGAGGCCACTGCCATTACCTCACCAACTACCCCTAGACCCCTATAAAATCTTTGTGCTTTTGAAACTTGCTCTCTCTCCCCGGCATCTCACCGCTGCGTTGGTGCAGGTAGGGGATTGAGCTCGAGCTAGCTCGAATAAAGGCTCTGCTTTTGCATCGGACTTGGCTCCCTGGTGGTCTTTGGGGATCATGAATTCTGGGCATAACAGGAACCAGTGCCAGAGAGGGAAAAACTCAATTGTAATTGACAAATTGCTGGAGGTTCAGTGTGGACAATCCGAGAGTTTAAAACTCCAGGAGGACCCAGTCACTGGGGTGAGGCACATTTTGGTGAGTTTGACCTCCGGGAGCCTGATCAAGTTCTCACGGAATATAGGCTGAAAATCCCCTCAGGCTTCCAGAAGGGGAAGGAAAAAGGAGCCATACTGAAATACTCCAGAGCACTCTATTCTTAACAAGGCCTGCCCTCAGGAGAAACTAGTTAACCACAGCCTAATCTATGGGGTAATATCAAAGTCAGTCTGAGCTAGGGGAAAGAAAATATCAACTCCAGCCCACTGCAGCCATCCTGTCCCACCTAAGAGAGGAGGAAAAAAACCCCAAGAAACACTTGTGAAATTCAGTCTAGGGCCAAAGGCTCACTAAAAGACAGACCCAGCACAGAATACTTGCCCTTCCCCACACCTTATCACCACATTACTTACAGGCCTACCTTACAGCAGTTCCTTTACCCAGTACGTCATTTGCAGCTAACAACAACAACAAAAATTTACAAGGCATACCAAAAGGCAAAAAAAAAAACCCACATAATTTGAAGAGACAGAGTGAGCATAAGAACCACACATGGCAGGCATGCTCGGACTGTCAGACTGAGAATTTGAAACAACCGGGATTAATTTGCTAAAGGCTGTAATGGATAAAGTAGACGGCATGCGAGATGGGCAATGTAAATAGAGAGATTGAAATCCTAAGGAGGAACCAAAAAGAACTGACAGATTAAAAAATAAAACAAAACTGTAACAAAAATGAAGAATACCTTTGATGGGCTTTTTAGTAGACTGGACGTGGCTGAGGAAAGAAACACTGAGCCTGAAGATCTCTCAATAGAAACCTCTGGAACTGAAAAGCAAAGAAAACAAAGACTGAACATCAGCAGGCAGAAAATCAGTAAGGATATGTCAAATCTGACAACACCATCAATCAACTGGATATAACTGACATCTGCAGACCACTTCATCCAATAACAGCAGAATGCACATTTTTCTCAAGCCCACATCCTGGGCCATAAAACAGCTTAACAAACTCAAAAAACAAAAAGTCATACAATGTCTTCTCTCAGTTCACAATTGAATTAAACTAAAAATCCAATGGAAAGATAACTGGAGAATCCCAAAATACGTGGAGATTAAACAAATCATTTCTAATAGTACATGGATCAAGAAAAACTCTCAAGAGAAATTTATAAATATTTTTAACTAAATGAAAATGAAACAAAACTTACCAAAATTCGTGGGATGAAATGAAAGCAGTACTTGGAAGGAAATTTATGGCACTGAGTGCATACTGGGTGGCTCAGTAGGTTGAGGGTCTGACTCTTGATTTTGGCTTAGGTCACAATCCCAGGGTTGTGGGATCAAGACCCATGTCAGGCTCCACGATGAGTATGGAGCCTCCTTGAGATTCTCTCCCTCCACCTCTCTCCCCAGCTCATGCCCACACTCTTGCTCTCTCTCTAAGATAAATAAATAAAAAATAAAAATAACAAAAAAACTAAAATTTAAAAAAAGAAGAAAAAAATACCCTGAAAACTATAGAAGACTTATGAAAGAAACTGAAGATGACACAAAGAAATGGAAAAGCATTCCATGCTCATGGACTGGAAGAACAAACATTCTTTTAATGTCTATACTACCCAAAGCAATCTACACATTTAATGCAATCCCTATCAAAATACCACCAGCATTCTTCACAGGGCTAAAGCAATCCTAAAATGTGTATGAACCACAAAAGACCCCAAATAGCCAAAGAAATCCTGAATTAAAAAAAAAAAAACTGGAGTCATCATGATTTTGGATTTCAAGCTATATTACAAAGCCGTAGTCATCAAGATAGTACTGGCATAAAAACAGACACACAGATCAATAGAACAGAAAACCCAGAAATGGACCCACAACTATATGGTCAACTCATCTTCGACAAAGAAGGAAAGAATACCCAATAGAAAAAAGACTCTCTTCAACAACTGGTGCTGGGAAAACTGGATGGTGACATGAAGAATGAAACTGGACCACTTTCTTACACCATACACAAAAATAAATTCAAAACGGATAAAAGACCTAAATGTGAGAAAATCAAAATCCTAGAAGAGAACACAGGCAGCAACCTCTTCAAAACTCAGCTGGAGCACTTCTTACTAGACACATTGTCAAAAGAAAGGGAAACAAAACCAAACATGAACTATTGGGACTTCAAGACAAAAAGTTTCTGCACAGCAAAGGAAACAATCAACAAAACTAAACGGCAGCCTACACCATGGGAGAAGATATTTGTAGATGACACACCTGATAAAGGGTTAGTATCCAAAATCTGTTAAGAACTTATCAAACTCAACACCAAAAAAACAACCCAGTTAAGAAACGGGAGGAAGACATGAATAGGCACTTTTCCAAAGAATACATCCAGATGGCTAACAGACACATGAAAAGATGCTCAACATCACCCAACATTAGGGAAGTACAAATCAAAGCCACAACGATATACCACCTCACACCTGTAAGAATGGCTAAAATTAACAACACAAGCCAGGTATTGGCAAGAATGCAGAGAAAGGGGACCTCTCTTGCACTGCTGGTGGGAATCCAAACTGGTGCAGTCACTCTGAAGAACAGCATGGAGGTTCCTCAAAAAACAGAACTACCCTATGATCCAATAATTGCACAATTAGGTATTTACCCAAAGGATATAAAAATACAGATTGGAAGGGGTACATGCACCCTAACGTTTAAAGCAGCATTATCAACAATAGCCAAACTATAGAGAGAGCCCAAATGTCCGTAGACTGATTAATAGATAAAAATATGGTATATATATACAATAGAATGTTACTCAGCCATCAAAGAGAATGAAATTTTGCCATTTGCAATGACGTGGACAGAGCTAGAAAAGAATTATGCTAGACAAAATAAGTCAATCAGAGAAAGACAAATATCATATGATTTCATTCATATGCGGAATTTAAGAAACAAAACAGATGAACATATGGGAAGGGAAGGTGGAGGAAAGAAGAGAGGGGAAAAGACCACAAGGGCTTTTAACAAGAGAACAAACTGAGGATTGACAGAGGGAGGTAGGTAGGAGATAGGCTAGATTGGTGATGGGTATTAAGGAGGGAACTTGTGATGAGCCCTGGGTGTTGTATGTAAGTGATGAATCACTGTATTCTACTTCTGAAATCACTATCGCACTGTATATTAACTAAAACTTAAATTTTAAACAATGGAGAAAATCCTGCTACATACACAACAGACAGGATCAAACTGTAGTCACTAAGGGGTTAATTGACATCGATCCTTCCTGATGAAGTCGTTTAATGTTTTAGGAAATAAGTTATAATTTTCCAGGCAGCTTGTTGGAGAGAAACAGAATCCCTCTCCAAAGCCCTTCTGCTCCAATGAACCAACAGCTTCCAGAAGCTGTATCCCAGAGGGTGCAAAAATCTGTGAGCCAATGTGTGAGCCACTTTAGAGAAAACGTGAATGAGTTAATAGGTCTCTCCCTGAGACAAACTGTGCCACCACAGCATTAGCAGGAAGCATTAATTTGAACCACAAGTGTTCCGAGATGAAGAAAAAATTAGGTAGAGAAACTAGCCTGTGGCACAATACTTTTAGTTAAAAGGAAAAAAAATTGGGAAACACAACAGAGATAAAAAAGTTAAGTCTAGGGGCGCTAAGTGTCCGACTTCGGCTCAGGTCATGATTTCACGGTTCATGAGTTCAAGCCCCACGTACGGCTCTGTGCTGACAGCTTAGAGCCTGGAGCCTGCTTCAGATTCTGTGTCTCCCTCTCTCTGCCCCTCCCCCATTCAAGTCTGTCTCTCTCTCTCAAAAATAAAAACAAACATTAAAAAAAAAGTTAGTAGTATGAATTATAATCCCTAGAAAAACTGCTAAATAAATGTTGTGAAGAGTTATAGCTACTAAGACAATAAATAAATAAAAATGGATACTAAAAATGATTCAAGCTATCCAAAAAAAAAAAAAAAATCAACAAACAGAAAATTGGAGACCAAAATGCAACCATGTCAATAATTACAGGAAACGTTTTTAGTTTAAGCATTCCAATTAAAAGGCACAAATTTAAAAAATAACTAAATAAAAGGCAAAGATTGTCAGGATGAATAAAAGAGACCCAATTATAAGCTTCTGAAGAGATGAAACTTAAGTTCAAAAACACAGATAGATTGAAAGTAGCTTAATAGAAAAAGACCCATCCTGCAAATGAAGCATAAGAAAGCTGTAGTGACCTTATTAATGTAACATAAAATGGGCTTTGAGGTAAAGAGTATTATCAGATTTAAAGAAGGATACTTACTGAGGCGCCTGGGTGGCTCAGTCAGTTAAACGTCCGACTTCAGCTCAGGTCACGATCTCGCGGTCCGTGGGTTCGAGCCCCGCGTCAGGCTCTGGGCTGATGGCTCGGAGCCTGGTGCCTGCTTCCGATTCTGTGTCTCCCTCTCTCTCTGCCCCTCCCCCGTTCATGCTCTGTCTCTCTCTGTCTCAAAAATAAATAAAACGTTAAAAAAAATTAAAAAAAAAAGGATACTTACTAATGATAAACAATGATGTCAATTCATCATGAAGACAACTAATGTATGCAAACATAACAAATCTCAAAATACATGAGGCAAAAATTTACAAAGGCTAAAGGCTACATGATTTCCACAATCATGGTAGAAGTTAACACTCTTTCTCAGTAAGTGATGGGGAAAAAGAAGACCAAAATATCAGTAAAGATATAGAAGATCCAATAACACTACAAGTGTCCTTGACCTAATTGACATTTATAAAACCCCCAAATAGGCACTTGGGTGGCTAAGTCCATTAAACAACAGACTCTTGATCTCAGCTCAGGTCTTGATCTCAAGGCTGTGAGCTCAAGCCTCAAGTTAGGCTCCACTCTGGGTTTAAAACCCACTTAAAACAAAACAAAACAAAACAAAACAAAACAAAACAGAACACACATACTTCATCAATGCCATAGGCTGGGCTATAAAACAAGTACCCATAAATTTACAAGGATTGAAATCACACAGGGTCTGTTCTCTGACTACAACATAAATAAGTTTGAAATCAATAAGATGTGTAAGAAAGCTGCAAATACTTGGAAATTAAAGAATATATTATTAAGCAATATATAGGTCAGAGAATAAGTCACAAAGAAATTATAAAGTATTTTAAATTGAAGGATAATAAAAATACAAAATATCAAAATTTGTGGGATGCAGCAATAGCAATGCTTAGAAAGAATTTTATAGCTTTACATTCTGTTATTAGAAAGAAAGGTTTCAAATCAATGTCTTACAAAAAGCTTTCAAGACAAGAACAAAATAAATCCAAAAAAGAACAAAGAAAAATATAAATACAAGTAGAAAACAGATAATAGCAAAAAGTAAAGAAGCCAAAGCTGGTTCTTTGAAATGATCACAACACTGGTAAACCCCTAGACAGATTAAGACAAAAGGAGACATGCACATCACCAATATCAGGAATGATAGTGAGGTTATCACTATATATGCTATAGACATTAAAAGAATAAGAAAATATGATGTCAAATTTATGCCAATAAACTTAACAACTTAGATGAATGAGAAAATTTCTTAAAAATATAGCTTAACAAAACTGCAATCAAATGAAATGGGAAATCTGTACAGTTTCATTAAATAAGTTGAATTTCTTATCAAAATCCTTCCCACAGAGAAAATTCCAGGCCCAAACAGTTAATAATTAGTGAATTATACCAAATATTGAAAGAAAAAAATAACACCAACCTTACACAATTACTTCCAGGAAAGAAGAGGAAACACTTCCCAACCCATTTTATAAGTCTATGACCCAAATACCAAAACTTGAAAAAGATATTAGTAAAAGAGACAATTTCAGACCAGTATCTTCATAAACATAGATGCAAAAATCCTCTACAAATGTTACAAAGCAAATCCTGCAATATATAAAAAGGATAATAAATAATGATCACATGGAGTTTATTCCAGAAATACAAGGTTGATTTAACATGCAAAAGTCAAACAATGTAACTCAAAAACAGACCCGTAAGTATATGTATTGGTCTTTTGTTTCTTGACAGAGAATCCAAACACATTCAATTGGAGGGGGAAAAGTCCTTTCTAAAATAACTAGATATCCATATGGGGGAAAAAAAATGAAACCCAAACCCTACTCCGCACCATACACACACATTATTTTGACATAAATCACAGACCTAAATGTAAAATCTAAAACTATAAAGCATTCAAAAGAAAATATAAGAGGGGCACCTGGGTGGCTCAGTCTGTTGAATGTCTGACTTCGACTCAGATCATGATCTCACAGTTCACGAATTCAAGCCCCACATTGGGCTCTCTAATGTCAGCGCAGAACTTGCTTCGGATCCTCTGTCCCTCTCTCTCTCTGCACCTCCCCCACTCATGCCCTCTCTCTCAAAAATAAATAAATATTTAAAAGAAAATAGAATATGTTCATGACTTAGGAGTAGGTAAAGTTTCATAGGACACAAAATACAACTATCATAAAAAGTATTCATTTAGACTTCACCAAATTAAAAACTTCCACTCATTGGGGCGCCTGGGTGGCTTAGTTGGTTAGGCGTCCGACTTCAGCTCAGGTCACGATCTCACAGTTTGTAAGTTCAAGCCCTGCATCGGGCTCTGTGCTGACAGCTCAGAGCCTGGAGCCTGCTTCGGATTCTGTGTCTCCCTCTCTCTGCCCCTCCCCTGCTCATGCTGTGCCTCTCTCCTTCAAAAATAAACATTAAGGGGCGCCTGGGTGGCGCCGTCGGTTGAGCGTCCGACTTCAGCCAGGTCACGATCTCACGGTCCGGGAGTTCGAGCCCCGCGTCAGGCTTTGGGCTGATGGCTCAGAGCCTGGAGCCTGTTTCCGATTCTGTGTCTCCCTCTCTCTCTGCCCCTCCCCCGTTCATGCTCTGTCTCTCTCTGTCCCAAAAATAAATAAACGTTGAAAAAAAAATTAAAAAAAAAAAAAATAAACATTAAAAAATTTTTTTTTAATTTAAAAACTTCCGCTCATCAAAAGACTTGATTAATTTTCTAAATTAATAAGCAAGCCAGAGGCTAAGGGAAAATGATCTTCATATATATATCTGACAAAGGACTTGTATTTAGGGAATAGAAAGAACTCCTACAACTTAATAAAAATAGATACAACTCAATTAAAAAATGGATAAAGGATGTGAAAAGATATTTCACAAAGAAAGATATATGAATGGCCAATACACATCTGAAAAATGTGTTCAACATCATGTCATCAGAAAAATCCAAGTTAAAACCACAGTAATATACCAACCCCCTTCCCAAATTAAGTATAAGTAGTACAAGACTAATGGTGCCCCTAAGTACTTTGCAGAATAAATCAGAACCCTCCCTGGAGTAAGACATCTTCATTCTCGGGCCTTAAGTTATTCCTACAAATAATCTGTCAGGGTGCCTGGCTGGCTCGGTCAGTAGAGCGTGCAACTCTTGATCTTGGGTTTGTGACTTCCAGCCACACATTGGGTATAGAGATTACTTAAAAATAGAACCTTAGGGGCGCCTGGGTGGCGCAGTCGGTTGGGCATCTGACTTCAGCCAGTTCACGATCTCGCGGTCCGTGAGTTCGAGCCCCGCGTCAGGCTCTGGGCTGATGGCTCAGAACCTGGAGCCTGTTTCTGATTCTGTGTCTCCCTCTCTCTCTGCCCCTCCCCCGTTCATGCTCTGTCTCTCTCTGTCCCAAAAAATAAATAAATAAACGTTGAAAAAAAAATTCTTTTAAATAGAACCTTAAAAAAAAATAATTTGTCAAGAACAAGAAGCATACATAGCACATAAGGAAAAAAAGGCACTACTAGTGAGAACGGACAGAAACAACAGATGACAAATGCAAACGAGTCCAAATATTAGAATCATTAGCCAAAGGTAATAAAATAACTGGTTTCCTTAGAAAGAAAGAAAGAAAGAAAGAAAGAAAGAAAGAAAGAAAGAAAGAAAGAAGCAAAGGGAGAAAACGAAAGGAAAGGCAAAGCAAAGCAAAGCAAAATGAAGGAAAGGGATGCCTGGGTGATTCAGCGGATTAAACATGGGACTCTTGATTTCAGCTCAGGTCACCATCTCATGGTTAGTGAGACTGAGCCCCAGGTCAGGCTCTGCTGACAACTCGGAGCCTGCTTGGGATTCTCTCTCCCTCTCCCTCTGCCCCTCCCATGTTTGTGTGTGCGCTCTAAGTAAATTTTTTTAAAAACTTTAAAAATGAAGGAAAAGTTTGAAAAAATCTGCGAACAGACCTCTAAAAGTGATTTCTTTAACAGGCTTTAAGAAACAGAACGATATGAACATGTATGCTTTTAGCGGGTAGGAAGTAAACAGAAAGAGAAATCTTAATTCAATTTGTACAAAAGTTAAGCAAGCTGAGGAAGCTGGAGACATGTAGGTAAAGGTGGCAGCTGTCTTAAGAAGCACAAATATTCCAGGACACCTGGGTGGCTGTCATTAAGCATCCAACTTCCACTCAGGTCATGATCTTAGGGTTTGTGGGTTTGAGCCCCTGCTTCCGGCTCTGGGCTGGGCAGCTCAGAGCCTGGAGCCTGCTTTGGATTCTGTCTCCCTCTCTTTCGAACCCTCCCATGCTCGCGCTCTCTCTCTGTCAAAAATAAAAACAAATATTTAAAAAAAAAAAAAAAAAAAAAAGCACAAATGTTCCAAAAAGGGGGTGGGGGCGGGGCTGTCTAGCTCAGTCCGTAGTGCATGAGACTCTTAAACTCAGAGTCCTGAGTTCCAGCCCCACCTTGGGCATGGAGCCCACTTAAAAAAAATTAAAAAAAAAAATAAATAAAAGCACAAATGTTCATTACAACTAGATATCTCGCCAGCAGCTGAAATGTAACATACCTCAAAATAACCAGGAGGACTTCCGATTCTCATAATTCCATGCTGTTGACATTGATTCGGACTCTCCGCTCCCCTGGGGGAGAGGAAAGGAAAATCGTATTCATGAAAAATACAGCCACCTCTCTGAAACACATTCCAAAAGGGTCTTCCTTAAAACGAGTTTTCTGGCAAATGGGGAAATTTGACCCTTCGGCGAGAGAGCTGGCCACCCGCGCCACCTGTGAAGCCCCCTGGCCCCGCGGCAGACCCCCTCCTCCCGGCTGAGCGGCCCTGGGGGTGAGGGGCCACGCGTGACCACCTACATCACCATTCGCGACAACCGCTCCTCCAGGCCCATGGCCTCTGGGGGGGCACTCAGGGTCCCCCAGAAACGCCTCTTCCCCGCGGAGGCCCTCCTTCCTGGAACTACAACCTCAGGAGAGGAAAGGAGGGAGCGGGTGGCAGGTTCCTCAAGGAGCAGGGGTTGTGTCCCTAACAGGCCGATGGATGGTGGGACTGGCCCGGGTTTCCGCGGTCCGGGCGCTTGAACCGCTGGGTCTCCCCAAACGGCGGGGACCCAGGGCCGAGTCCCGTGAGCACGGGGCCCCAAGTCAGATTCAGACCGCGAAGGGGCTGAAGACAGTGTGCGGGGTCCTGGGGGAGAAAAAAGGAGGGACCCCTCGGGCCTATCTGATCTCTCAGCTCCTCAGAGCCCGGGGCGTCCAGGGGAATCCCGTGACCCCAGGCCTCAGCAGTGACGCCCAGCTTCGCACATCCCGGATCTCTGAGTTTTCAGGCCTCCCTGGGGCTGTCACTCTCACCCCAGCCCGGAGACCCCCGGGCTCTCCGGTCTGTTCAGTCTGGAAAAAAAATGAATATGAAGACGCCTCTGCCGAGAAGCCTACCGAACATCTCGGGCCCCTCCAGGCCTCGTCAGGCCAGCTCGCGACGCACGGCTCGCTCCGCCTCAGGTGCCTTTCCCGCCGTTCCTCTGCGCATGCGCCCCGCCCCCCGACCCGCCCCCCCCACCGACCCCGCGGAGGATTCCGCCCCGAAACTCTTAACACGCCCTCCTGCACTGCGCACGCGCGCGCCCGCGCACGCGCGCGCCCCCGCGCGCCCTCCAGCCGCTTCCCCACTGAGTTTCCTGCGCGAGCATCCTGGCCGGGCCCGCGTTCGTCTCTTCCCGCTTTGGACCAGGCACCCAACGCCCTCCTCACTGTGCGTGGTGCTGAAGCCAAGCTTTTAGCCGTATCCCGAGTCTGGAGCATGAACTTTGCTTCCACACCCCTGAGTGAGGTGGCGATGTGGGTGAGGTGGAAAGCTTGTTCTTCCCAGTCATTTCTCTTGCTTTCAAACTTATGGTGTTTAGTTAAGCTTCCCCTACTACTATCCAAAGCTTAAATATGTGTCCAACAGGACAGACACGGACCTTGCCTTCAGAGAGCTCAGAAACCTACTGGGATTGCAGACGTGAAATATTAATGAAGGGTAGCCTCTCTAAAATTGAGTCTGGGGGCCAGCAAGGGGAGGGAGCTCTCACACCCTACCACTGCAGTCAATTGTAGACCCGACAGGAAGAAACCTACCTTGGCAGTGACTACTGTACTATCTCACCAGGAGGAAGAAAGTTTTTTTTTCCTACCCAGCAACACCCCAGCCAATGAGAGACTTTCACAACTCACTCAGCCAATGCGAAGTCCCTACACTTCAGACTCCCAGTTCATTCCAATAGACTTTTATTTACAAAAGCCCTCCCAGCTCCCCGCCTTCCTCTATCAAAGAGTAGTTTTCTCCATTTTTCTTGGACTTGACTGTGGTTTTGCCCTAACTTGCCTGTCCTGAATTGCAATTCTCTATTATTCCTCGGGGGGGGGGGGGGGGGGGAACCAATAACAACTCACTTTTGCTGGTAAAATAACTGACAAGTTTTGTTTATTTTAGATATTTTTTAAGTGTATTTATTTATTTTGAGAGAGACAGAGACAGCAGCGCAAGTGAGGGAGGAGCAGAGAGAGAGGGAGACAGCCCAAGCAGGCTCTGCACTGGCAGCACAGAGCTGGACATGGGGCTCAACTCACAGACCTGAGTGGAAACCAGGAGTAGGATGCTTAACCGACTGAGCCACCCAGGCGCCCCTGAGCTTACTGCTTTCTTGATGACCCGGGAGTTTGAAGGTGTTTTCTCCTGGATTTCAACTTCACTCTTCGTGATTTGAGCACTCCAGGCTTTATTTGGGCATCTGTTTTAAGGCTTTGTCCTCCCTGAGACTACTCTTTGGGACTTCATTCCCCCTCCTGTTTGGAACTGGGCTGTTCTTATTCCAGCTGTGCCATCTAGGAATTTTTTCTCTTTGCTCTAAAGAGAAACCTCTAGGAACTGGGGTTCCCAGGCATCAAAACGCTCTGAGGTCGCCCTGCCCCTTCTGGGACTCTGGCAGGTTTTTTTGGCACACTTACAAGGAAATGGAACGACTTGACAGAAAGTATTTTAGAACTCCCAATGGCGATCACAGGGAAATTCTGATCTCTCCAAACTTTTTTTATTATTCAAAATGAAATTGGAGAGCTACAGCTGTAAAAGAAGCAAAAACCTGTATGGGATGCCTATTGTAAACAGTACCTTGAGGCTTGCAGATGTTTTCAGGGTTCTGTTTACCTCTTTGTAAAATGAACAAAGATGAGAGAAATGTAGCCAAAGCTAAGTTTCCTCACAGCTTGCAGCCCACTGATGGATACCTGAAACATACAGAGCATGACATTCCTCAAGGAACTCATGGCTGCCTTAATGCCTTAATGTGTATGTTTTATTAAAGACCAAAAGTAGGGGCGCCTGGGTGGCTCAGTCGGTTGAGTGTCCGACTTTGGCTCAGGCCATGATCTTGAAGTCCTTGAGTTCCAGCCCCGCATCAGGCTCTGTGCTGACAGCTCGGAGCCTGGAGCCTGTTTCAGATTCTGTATCTGCCTGTCTCTCTCTCTCTCTCTCTCTCTCTCTCTCTCTCTCTCTCTCTCAAAAATAAGTAAACATTAAAAAAAAAATTTTTTTTAAGAGTAAAAGTAACCTTATCTTAACGGCAGCTAGCCCCTCAAGATCCTGAAAGCCGTGCTTCCAAATTCCTTAGAGACTTACTCAATCCTTAAACCCCACTAATTAAAAAGCATATAATCAGTCCCTCTTCACAACTCTTCACAATCCCAAAGCAGTCCTTTTTGCCCACGGGTCCTATCCCTGTGCTGGAATACAGTCACCTTTTTGCACCAAAAATACGTCAAGAATTCTTTCTTGGCTGTTTGCTCTCTAACCCAAACTTCAAATCACATCACAAAGTACTATTTCTAAATTAAATGAGGCAACTAAACAATTGAAAGAAGTCAGAATGTCTTCTAAGGCCTCTTTACCTCCTCTCCTCCTCCCCGCCCTTCTTTGTCTCTATAATACATAGCATCCACCTTGCTCTCAGGCCTTGCATCTGGTGCCATCTTCCTCTGCACAGTCCTCACCTCCTTTGTCCCCCCTGCTCCCTGGTTCTAATCCTTTCACCAAACTTCCCTTTTCCTCCAAAACTCTCTCCACCTCCTCTCCTGAACCTATGAAACCCTGCCCCTTTTCAAGTTAAGTCTTTCTGAGGATCCAAATAAACCCCAAATTTCTTACGTTCCCTGGACTAAGGCCAAATCATGAGCCATAGTCAAAGAGTTTCCTAAAATAACTTGCAGCTGAATAATTCCAATCTCTGCCTCTTCCTTCACCTGGCATTCTCGTCTGTCTTCTCCTGTGTGTCTCTTACAGTATAAGACACTCACCATTAGATTTATTTAGGGCCCCCTCAGATAATGCTGGTTGGTCTCATGTCGAGATCCTTAATTACGTCTGAAAAACCCTTTTTGCCAGATAAGGTGACATTCACAGATTCCAGGACATGGACATATCCTTTTTTTTCTATTCTAGTGTAGGTAACATACAGTGTTATATTAGTTTCAAACGTACAATGTAGCGATTCAACAATTTTGTACATTACTCAGTGCTCATCATAGGTGTACTCTTTTTTGTTTTTTTATGTTTTTTTTATTTTTGAGAGAAAGACAGAGTACAAGTTGGGGAGGGGCAGAGAAAGGGAGACACAGAATCCAAAGCAGGCTCCAGGCTCTGAGCTGTCAGCACAGAGCCCCTCGCAGGGCTCGAACCCAAAAAGCAATGAGATCATGATCGGATGCCCAACCGACTGAGCCACCCGGGTGCCCCACATCGTAAGTGTACTCTTAATCATCTCCACCTGTTTTACCCATCCCCCTGCCCAGATCTCCTCTGGTGACCATAAGTTTGTTCTCTATTGTTTGGGGTCTATTTTTTGAGTTGTCTTTTTTTTCTTTGTTCATTTGTTTCTTAAATTCCATATATGAGCAACTATGTCGTTCTCTGACTTACTTCACTTAGTGTTATATCCTGTAGATCCATCCATGTCATTGCTAATAGCAAGATTCCATTCTTTTTTATGGCTGAGTAATATTCCATTGTATACATATCTCACATCTTCTTTTTTTTTTTTTTTTTTTTTTTTTTTTTTTTTTTCAACGTTTATTTATTTTTGGGACAGAGAGAGACAGAGCATGAACGGGGGAGGGGCAGAGAGAGAGGGAGACACAGAATCGGAAACAGGCTCCAGGCTCTGAGCCATCAGCCCAGAGCCCGATGCGGGGCTCGAACCCACGGACCACGAGATCGTGACCTGGCTGAAGTCGGACGCCCAACTGACTGTGCCACCCAGGCGCCCCACATCTTCTTTTTCCATTCATTTATCAATTGACACTTTTCGGCTGCTTCCATAATCTGGCTATTGTAAATAATGCTGCAATAAATGTAATGATGCATGTATCTCTTCAAATTAGTGTTTTTAGTATTCTTTGGGGTAAATACGTGGTAGTGGAATTGCTGGATCATATGGTAATTCTGTTTTTGTTTTTGGTTTTGAGGAACCTCCATACCGTTTTCCACAGTGGCTGCATCAGTTTGCATTCCCACCAACTGTGCACAAAGTTTTCTTTTTCTCCACATCCTCATCAACACTTGTCATTTCTTGTGTTTTTAATTTTAGCCATTCTGGCAGGTGTGATATCTCATTGCGGTTTTGATTTGCATTTCCCTAATTATCAGTGATGTTGAGCATCTTTTAATGTATCTGCTGGCCATCTATATGTCTTCTTTGGAGAAGTATCTGTTCATGTCTTCTGCGTTTGGATTAATTTTTTTTTTGTTCTGTTTTGGGTTTTTTTTTGTTTTTATCTTTTGGGGTTTTTTTTATTGAGTTATAGAAGTCCTTTATATATTTTGGATACTAACCCTTCACCAGATAATGTCATTTGCAAATATCTTCCCCCATTCAGTAGGTTGTCTTTCAGTTTTGTTGGTTGTTTCCATTGCTCTATGGAAGCCTTTCATTTTGATGTAGTAGCAGTAGTTTGTTTTTGCTTTTGTTTCCCTTGCCTCAGGAGACATATCTAGGAAAATGTTGCTATGGCTCATGTCAGAGAAATTACTTCCTGTGTCCTTTTCTAGGATTTTTATGGTTTCAGATCTCACGTCTAGGTCTTTAATCCATTTTGAGTTTATTTTTGTGTATGGAGGGAGAAAGTGGTCCAGTTTTTCCTGGACCATTTGTCTTTTTTCCCACTGTATATTCTTGCCTCTTTGGTCAAACATTAAGTGATCATATAATCGTGGGTTTATTTCTGGGCTCTCTGTTCTGTTCCATTGCTCTATGTGTCTATTTTTGTGCCACTACCACACTGTTTTGATTACTACAGCTTTGTAGTGTATCTTGAAATCGGGGGTTATGATACCTCCAGTTTTGTTCTTCTTTTTCAGTATTGCTTTGGCATGGACATGTCTTTTTTTTTTTTTAAATGTTTATTCATTTTGGAGAGAGAGCAAGCATGAGTGGGGGAGGTGCAGAGAGAGAGGGATAGAGGATCCGAAGCGGGCACTGCACTGACAGTAGAGAGCCCGATGAGGGACTTGAACTCGGGAACCGTGAGATCATGACCTGAGCCAAAGCTGGATGCTCAACCGACTAAGCCACCCAGATGCCCCAGCATGCACATATCTTTTTAGGGGCAGGGGCAGGGTGTCACCATCCACACCCTACAATCAGTAGAGAAGCAATTGTAATTATTTGTATGGAAAATAACACAGCCTGGATTAGGATAGTGGCCTTGGAGAGAAGTGAGTGAATTTGAACTGTATATTAGTAGTAGAGCACAGAAGATTTAATGATGGCTTAGAAGAGTTGCTGAGGGATGAGGGGTGGTAAATCTGTGTCCTAATAGATGTGGACATAGGGCTGTATAATCCAGGTCTGGGCTTCAAAAGATCCTCTCAGGCCACGTAGGGAGTGGACTGGAGGGGAGAGACTAAGAGAATGGAGGAGGCTGAGATCTGGGTCCAGATGGGAAAGCACAAGTCCTGAGCCAGCCCAAGCAATGAGGACAGAGAGAAGGAGAGAATGTAGAGAATCAAGACACAGGATGTATTGGCTTAGGAACTGATGGGCTGTATGGGAATGAGGGCATCACCCAGGGTTGGTCCACCAAGGTAGAAGGAATCTGTGAACTTGAAGACATATCTCTTGATGTTATCCAGTCAGAGGAGAAAAAAAGAGAGAAAGAGAAATAAGAATGAAAAAGAGTGAAGTCAGTTTGCTAGTACTGTATTTTGTTGAGGATTTTTGCATCTGTGTTCTAACATTACACCTCAAGGAACTGAAACAAGAACAAACTCAGCACGAAGGTGGCATAATAGTGATTACAGCAGAAATAAATGAAATAGAGACTAGAAAGATGATTTAAAGGATCGATTAAACTAAGATTTGGTTTTTTGAAAACAGAAAATTGAAAAATCTTTTTTTCTTAATGTCTATTTATTTTTGAGAGAGAGCGTGAGTGGGGAGGGGCGGAGAGAGGCAGACAAAGGATCCCAAGTGGGCTCTGCTCTGACAGCAGAGAGCCTGATGTGGGGCCTAAACTCATGAACTGTGAGATCATGACCTGAGCCTAAGTCCGACACTTAACCAACTGAACCACCCACGTGCTGCAAAAGTTGAAAAATCTTTAGCTGACTAAGACAAAAAAGACAAATGACTCAAATTAACAAAATTATAAATAAAGAGGAGATTTAATAACTGAAACCCCTGAAATACAAATGATCATAAAAGATTAGTATGAACAATTATATGCCAATAAATTAGATAACTAAGAAGAAATGGATACATTGCTAGAAATACACATCTTACAAAGACTGAATCGTGCAGTAAATCTGAACAGACAAATAATGAGCAAGGAGATTGATTCAGCCCCCAACAAATAAGAGTACAGGACCAGATGGCTTTATGGGTGAATTCTACCAAACATTTTAAGGAAGAATTAACAACAATCATTCTCAAATTCTTCTCAAAAATTCAAGAGGAAAGAATATTTCAAGACTCATTTTACGAGGCCAGCTTTACCAAAGCTAGACAAGGACCCTGCAAGAAAAGAAGATTATAGTCCAGTATCCCTGGTGAACATAGATACAAAAGTCCGCAACAAAATACCAGTAAACTGAACTCAACACCACATTAAAAGGCTCACACACCATGATCAAGTGGGATTTATGACTGGGATGCAACATACATATGGTTCAACATAGGTAAATCAACACATGTGATGTACTATGTTAACAGAATGAAAAATAAACATCACATGATAATTTCAATAGATGCAGAAAAAGCATTTGACAAAATTCAACATCCTTAATGATAAAAATCCTCAACAAATTAGGTATAAAAGGAATGTACCTCAGCATAATAAAGGCTAAGGACACCTGGGTGGCTCAGTCGAGTATCTAACTCTTGATTTCAGCTCAGGTCATGATCTCATGGTTTGTGAGATCAAGCCCCATATTAGGCTCCATGCTGACAGCACAAAGCCTGCTTTGGAGTCTCTCCCTCTTTCTCTGCCTTTCTCCCTCTCTCAAAATAAATAAACCTAAAAAACAATTTTTTTAAACATAATAAAGGCCACATGTAACTAGCCCACAGCTAACATTATACTCAGTGTTAAAAGTCAAAAGTTTTTCTCTAAGATCAGAAACAATACAAAAATGCCCACTCTTGTCACCTCTATTCAACATAATACCAGAAATCCTAGCCATAGCAATTAGGCAAGAAAAAGAAATAAAAGTCATCCAAATCAGAAAGGAGGAAAAGTTTATGTTTGCAGACAACATAATCTTATATAAGAAACCCTAAGACTCCAACAAAAAGCTGTTATAACTAATAAACAAATTCAGTAAAGTTACAGAATACAAAATCAAAATACAGAAATCAGTTGCATGTCTATACATTAACAACACACTATCTGAAAGAGAAGAAAGCAAAACCATTTACAGCAGCATCAAAATAATAAAATACCTAGGAATAAATTTCAATAAGGAGGTGAAAACTATAAGATACCAATGAAAGAAATCAAAAAAAAAAGAAATGGAAAGACATCCTGTGTTCTTGGCTAGGAAGAATCAATATTGTGAAAATGTCCATAGTATCCAAAGCAACCTACAGACTCAGTGCAATCCCTATCAAAATTCTAGGGGCACCTGAGTGGCTCAGTCGGTTGGGCATCCAACTTTGGCTCGGGTCATGATCTCGCGATTTGTGAGTTCGAGCCCCACGTCGGGCTCTGTGCTGACAGCTCAGAGCCTGGAGCCTGCTTTGGATTCTGTGTCTCCCTCTCTCTCTCTGCCCCTCCCCTGCTCATGCTCTGTCTCTCAATAATAAATAAATGTTAAAAAAAAAAATTTTTTAATTCTATTGGCATTTTTCATGAAGTAGGAAAAACTGTCCCAAAATTTGTACAGAACTACAAAAGACCTCAAAATAGCCAAAAAGAGCGGTGCCTGGGTGTCTCAGTCAGTTGAGAGTCCAGCTTCAGCTCGTGGCATGATCTTATGGTTCATAGGTTCAAGTCCCACATCGGGCTCTCTGTGGTCAGCACGGAGCCTACTTTGGATCCTATGTCCCCCTCTCTCTCTTCCCCTCCCTCACTCGCACTCTTGCTCTCTCAAAAGTAAATAACCAAAAACCATAAAATACCTAGGAATAGGGGCGCCTGGGTGGCTCAGTCGGTTGGGCGTCCAACTTCGGCTCAGGTCATGATCTCACGGTTTGTGGGTTCGAGGCCCACATCAGGCTCTGTGCTGACGGCTCAGGGCCTGGAGCCTGCCTCGGATTCCGTGGCTCCCTCTCTCTCTGCCCCTGCCCTACTCACACTCTGTTTCTCCCTCTCTCTCAAAAATAAATAAACATAAAAAAAAATTTTAATATCTAGGAATAAACATAACCAAAGAGGTGAAAAATCTATACACTGAAAATTTCTACACTGTGTATAGAAAAATCTATACACAGAGAAAGGTAATGAAAGAAGTTCAAGAAGATACCAAAAAATGGAAAAATATTCCATGCTCCTGGATTGGAAGAACAAACATTGTTAAAATGCCGATACTACCCAAAGCAATATACATATTCAATGCAATCCCTATCAAAATAACACCAGCATTCTTCACAGCACTAGAACAAACAATCTTAAATTTGTATGGAAGCAAAAAGACCCTGAATAGCCAAAGCAATCTTGAAAAAGAAAACCAAAGCTGGAGGCATCACAATCCCGGATTTCAAGATGTATTACAAAGCTGTAATCATTACGAGTATGGTACTGGCACAAAAAACAGACACTCAGATCAATGGAACAGAATAGAGAACCCAGAAATGGACCCACAGATGTATGGCCAACTAATCTTTGACAGAACAGGAAAGAATATCCAACGGAATAAAGACAGTCTCTTTAGCAAATGGTGCTGGGAAAACTGGACAGCAACATGCAGAAAATGAACCTGGACCACTTTCTTACACCATACACCAAAAATAAACCAAAATGGATGAAAGACCTAAATGTAAGACAGGAAGCCATCAAAATCCTAGAGGAGAAAACAGACAAAAACCTCTTTGACCTCAGCCACAGCAACTTCTTACTCAACATGTCTTCAGAGGCAAGGGGAAACAAAAGCAAAAATGAACTATTGGGACCTCATCAAAATAAAAAGCTTCTGCACAGTGAAGGAAACAATCAGCAAAACTAAAAGGCAACCGACAGAATGGGAGAAGATACTTGCAAATGACGTATCAGATAAAGGATTAGTATCCAAAATCTATAAAGAACTTATCAAACTCAACACCCAAAAACAAAGAATCCAGTGAAGAAATGGGCAAAAGACATGAATAGATACTTCTCCAAAAAAGACATCCAGATGGCCAACCAACACATGAAAAAATGCTCAACATCACTCATCATCAGGGAAATACAGATCAAAACCACAATGAGATACCACCTTACACCTGTCAGAATGGCTAACATTAACAACTCAGGCAACAACAGATGTTGGCAAAGATGCAGAGAAAGAGGATCTCTTTTGCATTGTTAATG
Source organism: Lynx canadensis (assembly GCF_007474595.2). Lineage (NCBI taxonomy): Eukaryota > Metazoa > Chordata > Mammalia > Carnivora > Felidae > Lynx > Lynx canadensis. The sequence continues at coordinate 53,256,338 of NC_044317.1, forward strand.
GGAATGCAAACTGGTGCAGCCACTCTGGAAAACAGTATGGAAGTTCCTCAAAAAACTAAAAGTAGAACTACCCTATGACCCAGCAATTGCACTACTAGGCATTTATCCAAGGGATACATACAGGTGTGCTGTTTCGAAGGGACATATGCACCCCCATGTTTACAGCAGCACTATCAACGATAGCCAAAATATGGGAAGAGCCCAAATGTCCATCGATGGATGAATGGATAAAGAAGATGTGGTATGTATATATATATATATATATATATATATATATATATATATATATACATACATACACACACATACATATACATATATATATGTGTGTATATATATATATATATATATATATATACACACACACATACATACACAATGGAGTATTACTCAGCAATCAAAAAGAATGAAATCTTGCCATTTACAACTACACGGATGAAACTGGAGAGTATTATGCTAAGCGAAATTAGTCAGAGAAAGACAAATATCACATGACTCCACTGATACGAGGAATTTAAGATACTAAACAGATGAACATAAGGGAAGGGAAGCAAAACTAATATAAAAACAGGGAGGGGGACAAAACATAAGAGACTCTTAAATATGGAGAACAAACAGAGGGTTACTGGAGGGGTTGTGGGAGGGAGGATGGGCTAAATGGGTAAGGGGCACTAAGGAATCTACTCCTGAAATCATTTTTGCACTATATGCTAACTAACTTGGATATAAATTAAACAATTAATTAATTAATTAATTTAGAAAAGGTAAATAACAACAGTAAAAAGGAAAAAGAAATAGCCAAAAGAATATTGAGAAAGAAGAACAAAGTTGGAGGCATCACACTTCTTGGTTTCAAACTATATGACAAAATTATAGTAATCAAAACAAATGGTATAGGATGCCTGGATGGCTCAGTCAGTTAAGTGCTGACTCTTGATTTCAGCTCAGTCATGATCTCACGGTTTGTGGGATGGAGCCCCATGTAGGGCTCCACACTGGGCATGGAGCCTGCTTAGGCTTCTCTCTCTCTCTCTCTCTCTCTCTCTCTCTCTCTCTCTGGCCCTCCCCCACTGGTGCACATTCTCTGTCTCTCAAAATAAATAAATAAACTTAAAAAAATGGTATACAAACAGGCACATAAACCAATGTAATAAGGAAGTATACCCACACATATAAGGTCAACTATATATATACATATATATATCCATCCTACCATTTACAACATGGATGAACCTGGAGGGCATTATGCTAAGTGAAATTAGCCAGACAGAGAAAGACTTCATGGTATCATTGAAATGTGGAATCTTATTTTTTTTTTCAACGTTTATTTATTTTTGAGACAGAGAGAGACAGAGCATGAACAGGGGAGGGGCAGAGACAGAGGGAGACACAGAATCTGAAACAGGCTGCAGGCTCTGAGCGGTCAGCACAGAGCCCGATGCGGGGCTCGAACTCACAGGCCGTGAGATCATGACCTGAGCCGAAGTCGGACGCCTAACCGACCAAGCCACCCAGGCGCCCCCTTTTTTTTTTTTTTTTTCAACGTTTATTTATTTTTGAGACAGAGAGAGACAGAACATGAACAGGGGAGGGGCAGAGACAGAGGGAGTGGAATCTTATTTTAAAAACGGGGCAGGGGGAGGGGCGCCTGGGTGGCTCCGTAGGTTGAGCATCCGACTTCAGCTCAGGTCATGATCTCCTGGTTTGTGGGTTCGAGCCCCGCATCGGGCTCTGTGCTGACAGCTCAGAGCCTGGAGCCTGCTTCTGATTCTGTGTCCCCCCCTCCCCTCTGCCCTTTCCCCGCCTGCACTCTGTCTCTCTCTGCCTCTCAAAAATAAAGAAACATAATTTAAAAAATTTAAAAAACAGGGCAGGGGGAGAATTTCATAGAAACAGAGAATAGAGTCCTGACCATCACGCTCTGGGGAATAGGGGAAATGGGGGGATGTGGATCAAAGGGTACAGACTTTCAGTTAAAAGAATACATTCAGGGGTGCCTTGGGGGCTCAGTTGGTTAAGCATCTGACTCTTGATTTCACTCAGGTCATGATCTCAAGGTTCATGAGGTCGAGCTCCACATAGGGTTCTGTGCTGGCAACATGGAGCCTGTTTAGGATTCTCTCTCCCTCTCCCTCTGCCCCTCCCCTGCTCGCTCTCGCTCGCTCTCTCTCTCTCTCTCTCTCTCTCTCTCTCACTCTCACTCTCTCTCAAGTAAATAAACATAAAAAAAAAAAGAATACATTCTGAGGATCTAATATACAGGATGGCGATTATAGATAATTACCCAGTATTGTAAACTGGAAAGTTGCTGAGAATACCTATTAAGTGTTCTCACCACCACCAAAAAAATAAAAATAGTTAACTATGTGAGATGATCAAAATGTTATCCTGATCTTGACAATCATTCCACAATGCATATGTAGATCAAATCATCATGTTGGACACTTGAAATAACATACAATTGCAATTGTCAATTATCCCTCAATAACACTGGAAAGAGAAAAAGAAAGTCCAGAGCCAAAAATCAGAATACTATTAACAATTGATTTTTGGTAACATTAATAAGAAAATAAATTGCATTTGGAGCCTTAAAAAAAAAAATGGTAGATGAGATCTCTCAGAAAGAGAGGGTGTTAGGTCTCTAAGAGGGGCGGGTTTCCCAGGGCCTGGATGGACGTCAAGAGGTAGGAACATCCCCAACGGTGGAAATCCGATTTGACAAGAGTGGGGGCCAACAGGAGAGACTACAGAGGCTGGAGACCATCAAGTACAGCAGACCTCGATCTAACTGCCAAGGTCACAGATTCAATCCGGACTCCTCCCCAGCCTCACCCTGCTGGGGCCCCACTGCAGAAGCAGGAAGTACTGCAGAGACCCAGCTTCCTCTCTGGGTGTTTTGGCACAGCCAGGCCACCCCCTCACTCCCAGGGACCTTCCCACGTGGGGCACTGAAGCACTTTCACTTCCCCCAGGTGCCCAGCCCCTTCCCCAGCATATGGGAACAGCGTGGTGTACATTTGTTGTCAAGAACCGGATGCAGACTCTGAGAGAGAGGCCATGACAAGGTGCGGGGATGGGGCATAAGCAGAGAAAAGACAGGCATGAGAAGGGGCCAGAAACCCAGAGAGGGAGAAGGTAGATGCGGGGAAGGTGAGGTGGGAGGTGTTGGGGGAGGGACACCAGAGACCCAGAGAGAGGACAGAGACCCAGAGAAGGGAGGACCAGAGACAGAGGGCCAGGAAGAGGGGACAGAGATGGCAAAGCTTAGCAGGCAGTGAGGTCAGAGTGTCTGTGAGGTCGGCTGCTGTCCAGGGCTGGCCTGGGGCCCCGGGGCCCAGAGTAGGTGGGTGCAAGTAGATCAGGAGTCCCTGCGGGTCCCCCAGCCTGAGCCATGGAGACCTGGGAGGAACTACCCAACGTGTCCTCGGTGCCCACAAATCCCAAGGCCCCTCAGGTACTGGTGTGTGTCTGAGTGGGGCAGATGAGGGCGACAGGGGCCCAGATAGACGAGAAAGCCATCTCGAGGGTGTAGAGGGAGGGGGCGGGGCTCCACCTCTGGAACTTCCTCTTTCTCGGTGTTCTTCCTTTCTCCCTCCCCCTCTCTCACAGCCTCTTTCTGCCCTTCTCCTCCACTGCTAACACCTCTTCTGTTCGGTCCCTCCCCTCTGGCTGCCCACCCCTCTAGGCGAAGATGTCGGCCCAGGACAGCTGCCTCAGCCTCATCAAGTACCTCCTCTTCGTTTTCAACCTCTTCTTCTTCGTGAGTTGCCACATGGCTACCCAGCCCAGGCCCCAGCCCCTGCCACAGCCACCTGACCTGATATCCCCCCCTCCTTTGCCCACCGCCATATTCTCATCTCCTCCCTCCAGGTCCTAGGCAGCCTTATTTTCTGCTTTGGCATCTGGATACTCATTGACAAGACCAGCTTCGTGTCCTTTGTAGGTGAGGGGGCCAGGGCTCCTGGGAGGGGCCTCCTGGAGCAAGTGTGGCCCGGTCTGCCCCTAAGTGACATCCCGGGGTCTCCCTTGTCCCAGACTCTGCTTCACAGCCTGCCCGCTGCTCTTAGTCTCAGTGCCTTCCTCTGGCAAATGAGTTGTGCATATGAATACTAATAAAAATGATAATAGCCATTTCTCAGGCACTTCCTACGTGTTAGATGTAGTGCAGATCCTTATCAGATCCTCCCACAAACCTTCCCCTCTCTTGAGGTTCAGGGAGGGGACGTCACTTACTGGCTGTCACGCAGCAAGGAAATGGAAGAGCTGATATAACAATAATAATAATAATAATAGTAGGAAAATAATAATGGAGTAATAGTCGAAATACTGATAGCTCACGTTTAATAAGTGTGTGCCCTGTACTGAGGACTGCGTTGAGCGCATGCCTCCCATGTGTCCCTGAAAATAGCACTCAGAAATAGATATCATGCACCCCTACCCCTTGGGAGGTCTAAGTGACAGATGTACTGCCAAGTGATGGGACTGAAACTTTTGGGGGTGAGGAGGGGCTGAAGGAGGAAAGAGAGACTGAGAGCAAGAGGGAGAGACTATGACCAGGGAGAAAGGAACAGAGATCCAGAGAGAAGGGAACAGAGACCTAGAGAGGGTGTTGAGGGGACGGTGACTCAGGAGGAACAGAGTGCCAGAGAGAGGGGTAGATAGCATCCCAGAAGGAGAGGAACAGAGACCCAACATGTGGCAGGGACAGACACGCAGAGAAAGAGCCCCCCCCCCCAATACTCCTCCCCAGTTGAGTGGCTGCATGGGTGGGGAATGGGGCTACCTGGGGCTGTGAGCACCGTGCCCAATGTCACTGCCTCTCACCTCCCCCAGGCCTGTCCTTCATGCCCCTGCAGATCTGGTCCAAGGCCCTGGCCATCTCAGGAATTCTCACCATGGGTCTTGCTCTCCTGGGCTGTGTGGGGGCCCTGAAGGAGCTCCGCTGCCTGCTGGGCCTGGTGAGTGACCTCCCCACACCCCCCTCCAATAGAGCCCCACATCCAAGGAAGGGGCTCAGCCTGATCTCCCCCACTCTGCTGCCCCCCCCCCCCCCCCAGTATTTTGGGATACTGCTGCTCCTGTTTGCCATGCAGATCACGCTAGGAATCCTCATCTCCACTCAGCGGACCCGGGTGAGCTTGGCTTCCCCTCCCCCCACCCCTCCCAAGCTCCTGTGGGGGACGGGGGGGGGGGGGGTGGAGGGAGGGGGCTGAAAAAGACAGAAACAAAGGTAGACAAGAGCTGACATGGACAAAGAAATAATAGTGACAGGCAGAGGCAGACGGAAAAACATAGGGACACAGAGACAGACACAAAGAAGATAGAGATGAGGTGAGTCGAAGGAAGACTCAACGACGAGGATGACAGGCATAGCAAGGAAGGGACATAGAGGAAGGAAGAAAGGAGGAAGAAAGACATAGCAAGAGAGAGATCCAAAGGGAAATAGAAAAACAAAAACAGGCGGAGAAAGAAGAGGCTCCAAGAAAGAGGCAGAGACCTAATGAGAGATCGTGGGAGACAGTGGGAGAAACAAAGACATGATAGGCAGAGATTTTAAGGAACAAATACATAGCTAGCCATTGGGTGAGAAATCGAGACCAACTTAAGACGCTCGGGGACCTCATGGGACTGAGAAAGCCCAGAAGAGGCTGGAGTGGGTCGGGGCAAATTGGGGGTGGGGAAGCGCGTGGGGATCCGGCCTCACTCTTAGCCTCTTAGCTGGAGCGGAGGGTGAAGGATATCGTGATGGAGACAATCCAACGCTACCACGCGCACCCAGAGGAGTCGGCGGCGGAGGAGAGCTGGGACTACGTGCAGTTCCAGGTGGGTGAGCCCCCCCTACCCGGACGTGCATCCTTCCCTGTAGGTCTGGGACTCTGATAGCCCTGTCCCCTGTCCCAGGGAGACTCCGCCCCGACCAAGCCGGGGCGCCCAGCTCCAGGACCCTAAGGGTAACCCTATCCATCCACCCTACCTACTGCGTGGCCCCGTCCCCACATGGCCACTCGACTGACTCCTGTGCGGTCGTTTCCCCCAGCTCCCAGACCCTGGAGAGGCTCTGATTTGTGCCCTGATAAGAATTCGCCCTCAGCCCCAAGGCCCTAGCGTGACCCCACTCCCTAACCCTGAGTGACTCTGGCCCTCACAGGACCCGGCCCACGTGAGACTCCACTCTGGCCACTCTCGTGGCCCTGACCTCCCATCCACCTGTTCCCCACCTCAGGTTGAATTGCACCGCCCACCCAATCTTCCATCCACAGCGTGATTCTGCAGCTCCTCCCACAGCCCCATGTCACCCGTGATTGGTCTCCACCAACCCCAAGTTCTTCTAACGTCCCCAAGCCTAGCCCGCGTGTGGTCCATCACCTACACCCATTACTTGGCCCTCTGCTCCCCAACATGACCTCATGCACACCACCCAGTCCCCTGAACGCCCAAATCATTTTGAATCCCTCCAGTCCACGTCTCTCTGACTCTTGTCCCTCTTCTAGCTGCGCTGCTGCGGCTGGAACTCTCCTCGGGACTGGTTCAGTATCCCCAGCCTCAGCAGCAACGAGTCAGAGGTGCACCGCGTGCCCTGCTCCTGCTATAATTCATCGGCGAGCAACGACTCCGCCATCTTCGAGAAACTCTCCTTCCCCCAGTTCAGCCGGCTGGGACCACTGGCGCGGCCCCGCCACAGTACAGACCTTTGCCTGGTCCCTGCAAACAGCGATATCTACAGCGAGGTGGGCAGGGTTTGGAGCCCGCTAGGAAGGGGAGGGGCCGGTGAGGGGGTAGAGCTGTTGGGAGGGGTTTGCTCCCCAGGAGGCGGGGCCGCAGGACCTGGGAGGAGTCTGCAAGTAGGGTGGGGCTACGAGAAAGCGGCACAGCAGGAGGGGTGGAGCTCCCCAGAAGGGGCGTGGTCTGCGGGGGGCGGGGCCTAAAAGAAAAAGCATGGCTGAAAGGAGGGTTGGACCGGACGAGGTGGAGACTAGAGAACCCTAGTAACTAGGGATGCGGGGTGGTGCCTGAAAGAGGGGTGAGGGCTGGACTAAGGAAAACAGTGTGCACGGGGTTGAGGGAGAATCCCAGAGAGGACCCTACCTTTAACCTTTCCCTATATCCCTAGGGCTGCGCGCGGAGCCTCCAGAAGTGGTTGCACAACAACCTCATCTCCATAGTAGGCATTTGTCTGGGCGTCGGTCTACTTGAGGTAATTTGGTCCCGCCCCTATTTGCGATTAGCCCTACAATCCCTAGATGGCTCCGCCCCCAAATTGCGCGCCTTCCCATTCTCCGGGAAAGGTGCAGGCGTGATAGAGCTTCAGCCAATCCAGGCTCTTCTGCCTCACCGCACAAGACCTATCTTCTGTGAGCCCTGATTGGTTGTGCGCAGGGAGTAGGCGTTCCCGCCTCCCTGGGCGTTCTAGCGCTCTGCTCTTAGCTGCAATATTCCTCCCTTTTCCCTGCAGGTGAGTGTGGCGGGGCTGAGCCTGCTACTACTGCGTAGGGCGCTCTGCCGGGAGCGCCAGCTGCAGGTGCCGGACGCCTATGGTTCGAGCCCCGGGCTTGGTCCCAGGGCTGATGGCGGAGGCGGCGGGCGCTGTGGTGTGCTGAGCAGCAGCGGGCGTAGCGGCGGTCTCTGGGGTGGCTGGGGCATGGCGGACGCCTGTCCCAACTGGGGGGGCAAGTCCCCACAGGTCAAGCTGCCCATGGCCCTGGGGCCCTGGCCGCTTTGGGATCAAGACGAGGAACAACCTGAGAACGGGAGCGTGGAGGTGGAGGTCGAGGTGGAACTAGCGGCCGAGGGAGAGGGGGAGACAGATGAGCCTCCGGAATAAAGTACCCTGGGCTATCTCCGGATCGCACTCCTTCCCAGACTCCAAACCTGCGCTAGACGCAGCTGGGCACCTCTACCCCACCCTATTCTTCTTCCCATCCTCCCTCTCTCTCCCTCGCGTCTTTAGTAACTAACCCCAAGCCTCCAAATTCCCATCCCTGATCCCATCTTTCACAACCTGGCCCAGCTCTCCCTCTAGCCCCACCCACCTTCTACTCCCTTCTCCGCCCCCCATGACCGCGCCCCCAACCCAAATCTCCTTGCTTTATTTTTATCCCCTGGCCCCACCCCTTTTTCTCCCTCGGGACCCCCATCCTCCCTACCCCCATCACCCTCGCCAACATCCCCTGGACCTCTCTGACCAGGTCTCCTTTCTCTATAGCTCAGCTTCATGACGCTCTCCATATTCCTGTGCAGAAACCTGGACCAAGTCTACGACCGGCTTGCTCGGTACCTCTAGGCCCCGCCCTTCCCAAAGCCCCGCCCTGACCCCTTCAAGTGCCCCAGAGGCTTCCCTGTGGTGTGTAAATATTTGTTCAACCCCTTTCGCCCCAGCCATTGAGTCCTCAACCTCCTCATTTCCCCGGGGACCCAGATGTCTGCCTGCCCATCTGCTGTCACCTCTCCCGCGGGACCTGAGGCTTCTGGTCACCAGCTTCCTGCCCCCAAAGATACCTCATTTCCTTGCCTCATGTGTTGGCCTACCGCACCTCCCACAGGATTATTTTTCGCCCAAACCCCAAATAAATCCCCTGCGTTTTGGTAAAATAGTTTTATCCTCTGTCAAAACACGAACCAACACACTTTGCGGGTGAGGGGAGGCAACACAGCATAGCCCACGTCTTATTTAGAAGAGAGGATGAGATTAAAAGACTCACCCCACTGCTTGCCCAGCTGAGAAAAAGTCACAACCCTAATACCCACTTATAAATATCTCTTGTTATATTAAAAAAAATATTTCCAGGGCCCACCTGGCTCTGCTCCGGCACAGAAAGGGTTAACCTTCAATATTCGATCTTGATCTTAAGGTCACAGGGTGAGGGTGGTAAGGAGAGGCAGGTTGGGAAGAAAGGGAGATGGGGGTGTGCTGAAAGACACAGGGACAAACCATATCAAAGCCCCCCCCCCCCCTTCAAAACATCCAGAACCAAGTTGGGGGAGGGCACCTGTTAAGAGACTGAGAAACCAGTGCTATACCTCAGGGTTGTCTCACTCCTGTCCCCAGTTCCCATGCTCTGGAGTGACCTGTCCTTTCAGACACCACTGTGAAGTCCCAATATCAGGATCCAACCTTCCAGCTTGCCACCCAGCTTTGTAAGGTCCCCTCTAACAGGGATCAGCACCCCCTCCCCAAATAAGCATGAAGAAAGCTGGGGGTCCTTCCTGGAAGGAGGGTATTCCGGGCATGAGCCACTTTTGGGGTCCCCTTTCAGTCCCTGACCAGACGGTAAATGTGGTGCTGGGCCCCCCGCTCGCTGGTGGAGACCTCAAAGACGTAGGCAGTGCAGAGCAGCAGCTCCTGGGTGTCTCGGTTTGTTACCACCTGCCAAGGAGGCCAAGAGAAAGGGTTTATGCAAAAAACAAAAACAGAACAAAGAGGGAGACTGGGGACCACTGTGCCCTCCCCAAGGTGCCATGGAATACCCAGGGAAGAGGTCCCCACCTTATCACATTCCCCAGGGAGTAGGGAGAAGGGATGCCTGACATGTCAGTTTCTTCATTCGAGTGTTGGCAGTGAGGAGACTCACATGAGGTGGCATATCAGAGGTAAAGGAGTCCCACCGGATCATGTTCCCTGAGCTAAGGTTAGGTTCCCTATGGAGGAGGTCCCTTAAACTGAGGATCCACCACGGGATGTCCTCGAGGTCAGTTTCCCCCATGAGGAGGGATCCCCCTGTGTCAGGTCCCCAGGCTGAGGGTCTGTCGTGGGCACTCCCCACCACATCAGCGCCCCAACTCCGGCCCAGCCCCAGTGCATCACCTGGAGGATGGTGAAGTTCTCCAGGACACTGTTCATCATATAGCGCTCGGGCAGCTGCCGAAGTTTGTGCAAGAAATTCACCAGGTACTCACACATGGGTGAGCGCAGCAGGCGGTACACAAACCTCCCGTCCTCCAGCTGGGCACGCTCCGTCTGAACCAGGATGGGGGCGCAGAGTAGGGAGGACGGTGACTGAGAGACACAGGGGTCACCCCAGGAACTGAGCCCCACTCTGTGCCTCTCCGATGCCATGCCCACTCCCCACTGCGGTCATTTTACCATTGCTCCATCCATGGTGACCCGAGATGGGACCTGAACCCTCAGGTATCCAACTTGGGATCACTGAGCCTGCAAACCAGGGACCCCTCCAGCCTCTCAAAACTGTGCTCTGAAGCCTCAATGACCTCTGAACTGCACTAACCTCCAGGCCCTCAGATACCCTCACATCCTCCAAAGACCCCTCCACCAGGTCTCCAGACTCTATATGACCTCTGAGTTCAAGACCCCTCAAGTCCTCAGCAATCCCTAAGTGTGGCCCCTGAACCTCCTTGCCCTGCAGATTCCCCCATATCCCTAAGAACCTTCTGAATCTTAGCAACTATAAATCTCTGTACCACATGTAACCTTTGAGCCTTCAAAGTAACCCCTACATGCAACTTTGGATTTCAGTATTAGCTCCCAGCCCGTGCATTAAGTCCCCAAAGAGAATAAAACACTCTCCCACCCCCCCACCCCCACCCCACCACACAGACACTCAAGTGCATGAGCTATTGCACCCCCAAAGTGCCAGGTGGCTGGGTGCTCACCCGCCCGGACTTCTATCCCTCCAGCCTCACCTCCACCTTCTCCACCACCTGCTTGCCAAAGGAGCAGACCTTGGAGGAACAGGTGAGGGTCATGTGCTCCAGGCTCTCGTACTGGCTGCTCACTCCATAGAAACCACCACTGCTGCCGCCGGCCCCTACCTCTTCGCCACTAGGGCCCCAGTTCAGGTCCGCCTGGGGGATGGGGAGGCAGGCACAGGTGAGTTGGAGAGGAAGTTCCCTGTAAATGGTGGGGACGCCTCTAAAATGGGAACTCTGCCCCATGGCCTGGTTCCCCCCCATAGCCCTGCATTTGCCCACCTCTCCTCCTTAGCATTCAAGGTCCCTGCTTCTCCATGAGCCTGTTTCTGGAACACACCCACCCTTCCATCAGTATGAGAGAAGTCTGGCTTCCTAAAATGGTCCAATAACTCTCTCTCCAATAACTCCACCCCCAACAAAGGAGCCCTGGAATTCAACTTTCTTCTCTTGGAGGCCCCAACTCAAGAGGTCAGCCCCTTCCAAACCTCCGGTTACTATGGAGCCAGCTACTCCCTAGCAACCAGAAACTCCCTCACAGAGGGAGTTGCTTCATGGCCCTGGGTGCTAAGGCAAGTGGCTACTCCCTAGCAAAGGGGCCTGGGGAAGCCAGACTCCTTTCCAGAACACTCTCCCAGGCCCTTTCAGCCAATCCTCAGCTAAGGGGGCAGACAGTCCATTAATTAGGCCAAGTAGAGCCCAACGAAGCCTAAAACCTCATCACACCAGTGGCCTGAGTTCCTTGGGCACCTTTTTGGGAAGCACACCTCTTCCTCTTCCTAACCTTAGCTGCTGACCTGACCAGGTCACTCTCTGAGGTGGTTTAGTCCTCTCCTCAGGGCCCTGACTCCATCCATCACCCTGACAATGGCTACTCCCAGCCTTCCCAGCCACACCCCTGCATCCCTTCAGCTGCTGGGCTTCCTAGGGATCGTTCTCCTGATCTGGGACCTGATAAGGCCTGTCTCAAGTCCTAACACGTCTAAGACCTCGGCAGCACATCCCCAGAGCCGCCTTGGGCCACTACACACTAGAACACTTTATAATCACACAAAGCTCATGAACTTCAAGCCCTCGGCAGGCTTCCTTCTAGGAAACTAGATCCATGCCACAGCTCTGGTTAACAAGAGTTAACACCCCCTAAACATCCACGATGTTTATTGGGCCCCTATAACATCAGCCATTATAGTGAACACCAAACCAAGTGGGCCTAAGAAAGACCCAAGATGGACCCTCTTATTCATGATTACATACATAGCACTTGGCATAGGGCCTATATATAGTAAGTGCTCAATAAATGACTGTTAAATAAATAAATGCCTTCACAAAGCCCCTTCCAGTTCCATCGGTCGCTTCCTCAAGACCATTCTCTAATAACAGGGTCTGCTAGGGTCTGTCCTCTGTTTAGAGACCAAATTCCATGACTCTTATTTGCTAAGGGACGGGAACCATTCCTTAGCAACAAGGCTTCACGTGGTCAGGTGGGGTGCAGGGAAGTCTGGAAAGTTGCAAGCCAATCCCTAAGTCCACATCAGTCACACCACTGGTTGTGGCAAAGTCTAGTGGGACCCGGGGAGGTCCAAGTCCTCTCCCTACGCCTGCACTGGTCCTATCCATTCCTGGCCTGGGGATAAAATTCCTCTGTGTTCCTTGTTACAAGGGGGCTGACACTCTGAGCCATGAGGCCTGAGCTTGTCTCCCTTAGAGCCAGAGGCCATATGACTTGTGAGCACTTTTGTTTTGGTGGCAGAACTCACCCAGAACTTGACCAGGAAGAAGGCGTGAGGGGGCCCGCGATCGTACAACTCCCGCAGGCCACCCTTTTTCTCAGGGAATTTGTCATAGATCTGCCGGACGTCCACACTCTCGAGGGGGGGCGCTCCAGGGCTGGGGCAGTGCTGGCTGATGTGTACGAACAGGTGCCTCTGGTACTGAGAAGGGTCGGCCATGAATGAGGAGTGACAGATGCTCACTTGCTCAAGCCCATCCCATACTGTACCCCCAGCAACCACTAGCTGTTTCACACCGTCCACCCAGATGCTGGGCCTGACTCCCCAGAACTGTCACCATTCCCTGCTGCCCCCCAATATTTCAGTCCCCAAGCCCTGTCCCCTGCTCTCCATCCCCACTGCCCTGTCCTCTCCCACTCTCACCCCAGCCTCCTCCCTGGCCTCCCAGCCTCCAATCTCTACTCTCCAGGTCATCCCTTACAGACTCCCAGAGCCCTGGACCTCCCCTGCTCACAACCCTTCCGTGGCTCCCCAGAGCACCCAGGACAAAGCCCACACCCCCCAACCTGGAGGCTCTCACAAATAGATGCTCACAAATGTTCAGTCAATGGATGGAAAAATGGATGCATGGATGGATAGAATCCACACAGCCCAGATCAAGACTCCCCATCTCTCCATTCTTATCACTTCTTATCCATATTCTGAAATTCTCCTACCTTCCCCCATCTTCTCTTTCAATACAAGTCTTCCCTCCATCTGCTAAGGCCCAAGCCTATGCAAATCTACCTCTTCCTGAAAGCCTCACTTGATCAATCAGATGGGACCTCTCTTTTCTATGGTTCCCCATCACACTCAGGAGAAAGTCTGGGTCCCTTAGCTTGGCAATGCCACGTCCTCCAGAACCAGCACCTGCCCACCTGTCGGCAGCCTCACCAGCCCCCCCCCCCATATTCAATTATTTGTTTTCCTGAGAACTTCATGCTGTTTCTGGAACATAAAGTTCTGCACGTGGTATACTCCCAGGTAACCCTCAAAGCCCAACTGAACTGTTGTCATCTCAAGGAAGCCTTCACTAACTTCCCAGGCAGAATGACTCCTTTGTACACCCACAAAAACTTGAGCCTCCCCTATCCCAGCACATATTCATTATGTAACAGACATCTCCTGAGAGACCTACTGTGTGGGCACTATTCTGGCCCCTAGGGCTACCAGGCAAAATTTCTGGCCTCATGGAGTCCGCTGGCAAAGACAGAAAATTTTAGGGGTCCCTGGCTGGCTCAGTCGGTACAGCATGTGACTCTTGGGGTTATAAGTTTGAGCCTCATGTTGGGTGTAGAGATTACTTCAAAATAAACTCTTTAGGGGCGCCTGGGTGGCTTGGTCGGTTAAGTGTCCGACTGCAGCTCAGGTCATGATATCACGGTCCGTGAGTTCGAGCCCCGCGTCGGGCTCTGTGCTGACAGCTCAGAGCCTGGAGCCTGTTTCAGATTCTGTGTCTCCCTCTCTCTCTGCCCCTCCCCTGTTCATGCTCTGTCTCTCTCTGTCTCAAAACTAAATAAACGTTAAAAAAATTTTAAAAATAAAAATAAAAAAATAAACTCTTTAAAAAAATAGCTTAAGAGAAAGAAAGAAAAATTTAAAACTCAACCCACAGATAATATAAATCTCAGAGAGTGACAACTTCTTTGAAAAAAATTCCCAAAAATCACAGTAAGAGGGTCAAGAGTGATGGCAGCTGGTATTTTCCATGAAGTGGTCTGGGAAAGCCAATCTGAGAAGGCAAGCAAAGGCCTGAGTGAATGGAGGGAGAATGTGGGAACCATCTGAGGAAAACATATTCCAGGTGGCAAGAATAGCAGATGCAAAGGTCCTGAGGCAGGAGTGGGCCTGGTGTGTTTGAGAAAGAGCATGGAAGCCAGTGTGGCTAGAGCACAGTGGGCAAGGGTATGAGGGCAGGAGATGAGGACAGAGCAGGAATGGGGGTCAGATTGTGCACAGCCCTGTGGGCAACTGAGAGGACTTTAGCCTTTGCTCAAAGTGAGATGGGAGGGTTTCAACCTGACCTAACTTGGGTTTTACAGGACCACCATACACAGCAATTGGTGTTTATTTGGCTGTAGCAGAGACTACTATGTGTTCACAAACCCCTGTTCCTTTTCACGCAGCAAAACTACACTTCCCAGACTCCTTTGCAGTTAGGTGTGGCCACATGACTAAATTCTGGCCAATGGGATGCGAGCAGAACCTGATAGTTGCCACTTCCAAACCAGATCCATAAAACCTCCTGCACAATTCTTGAGTCTCTCCCTTCCACCATCTGCTGGCCAGATGCAGGGAATCCAGCAGCAGATGCTGAAGCCCTAGAAAATGTCAGAACCACAAAATGGAAGGAGCCTGGAATTTCCCGAAATCACTGTGTGGAAGCCTCCTACTGGACACCTACATGGAAATGTTACAGGAGAGAGAAACTTCTAGGATGTTCATTCCCTGAGGGTTTCGGGTTATTTCTTCTAACAGTCAGCCCACCCTGACTAATATGGCATCTGTCTCCATCCTAGGCCAGGAAAAGCTCAGGCCTAGAAACAAGACCTGCCTTTCCAGGTTCCCAGGGTCCACCACAAAGCCTGGCACACAGCAGGCACTCAAAAATGTTTCCCGAGTGAACACGCAACGGCCTGGGGAGTTTCTCTGAGCAACCTAACCATGACCCCCCATGACCATCCAGTCCCTCCACGCTAGTGGTTCTCAAAGTGTGGTCTCCAGACCAGCAGCATCAACAAATGCCTGGGAGAGGGTTAGAAATGCAAATTCTCAAGCCCCACGCCAGACTCTACCGCATCAGAATTTGAAGGTGGAGCCCAGCAGTCTGTGTGTCCACAAGCCCTCCATGTTATTCTGATACCTGCTAAAGTTTGAGAACCACGGTGTTATGCTTTCCCTCCCTATAACTCTCTGCATTCCAACCCCCGCCAGTGACTATTCTAAAATTGCACTCACAGAGTCGACTGCATCCGGCGGTTCCACAAAGGCTGAGAACTCTACCAGCTGCAATCGGGCAGTGCCCAGGGCCCGAGCCTGCCAGGCTGGGGGTGACGGGGCAGGTGGGGGCAGGGCAGGGGGTGAGAGGGCTTGAGGGGGCTCGTACCCTAGAGAAAGAGAAAAGAAAAGAACAACAAAAATTGCTAACATGTATTAAACACATCAAGCATTCTTCTCTCTTGCCTGCCTCCGCTTAGAAGCTAAAAAAGCTACATACTCACTTTCCCAGCCTCCCTTGCAACTAGAGATGGCCATGTGACACAGTCCTGGCCAATGAGACGTTAGGGGAAATCTGCTGAGGGGCTTCTGAGAAGGAGTTTCTTCCTGAATGAAAAAGACAGAACTTTGGGAGGAGAAAGCTTTTGGCCCCGGTCAAGTGCTGCTTGAGACACGATGCCTGGAATCACAACAGCCATCTTGGGACAATAAGAGGCCAAAGGACCTATAGAGATGCCAGGTCTGATATTGCTGAGCTGCTGAGCACCCCACCTCCAGACTCCTTGTTAGGTGAAATCATTAAAGCCTTTATTACTTAAGGCACTATTAACTTGGGCATTCTGTTACTTGCAGCCAAAAGCATTTCGAATTGATGAATCTGTGGAACCTGAGAGTTCTCTTTCACCAGTGTGAGTTCTTAGGACCATAGCATCATGGACTTCCAGAAGCCGTCTTTCTTGCCAGGTGGGCAGAGCCTGCCTGGGAATGAAGCCACCACACACCACAGGGGAAAGCAGGACCAAGCAAATCTGACACTACCACTTGAGCCCCTGGATCCAGCCATGCCTGAAGCCACAACTCCTGAAATATCAGTTACCTAGGCCAACAAACTCTTTTTTTTTTTTCTTTTTCTTTGTGTCATCGAGCGTGATTTGAGTGTCTGCCACTTGCAGCTGGAACAATCTTGACTAATACACCTCCTCAACGTCCTTTAGGTAGCAAGTGGCAGAACACAAACCCAGCGTCTCCGGATTCAGAGGCCACGATATGAACCACTACAAATTCTATCACTCATCTTTCCTCAGACCTGGACCTATACAGAAATGCGTTTCCTGATTAATGGAAGGGGAAGGAAAGGCAGCTGGGATTGAGGAGAGCGGGGAGACAAGGAAGGTGGAGAGCAGACTCTTACCTGGGAGGTCAGTAGATGGGGGGGTCAGTGACAACGAGAACGGCGTCTGTGAGAATGGCTTCACACTGAGGGAGAAAGGAAGCTGGGGGTCAGCAAAGTAGAAAGATGGTAACTATACAGGCTAATGTTTACTCGGGGACACCAAAAGCCAGACCCTATAGTAGCATGTTATGGGCAAGAGTTCACTGAATCGGGGCCCCTGGGTGGCTCGGTCGGTTAAGCATCTGACTTCAGCTCCGGCCATGATCTTGCGGCTCGTGGATTCGAGCCCCACATCAGGCTCTCTTCTGTCAGCTCAGAGCCCACTTCAGATCCTCTGCCTCCCTCTCTCTCTCTGCCCCTCCCCAGCTCGCTCAAGCTCTCTCTCTCTCTCTCTCAAAAACAAATAAACATTAAAAAAAAAAAAAAAAAAGAGAGAGAGTTCACTGAATCCTCACAGCCCCCGAGAGCCTGGAGTCTGCCTCAGATTCTGTGTCTCCCTCTCTCATGCCCCTTCCCCGCTCTCGCTCTCTCTCTCTCTCTCTCAAAAATAAACACACATGAAGAAATGGGAAATGTGGAGAAAGAGGAGGGTGAGGGTCAGGAGGGTAGGAGAAAACGACCAACGGTCAGGAGATGGGACATCAGTCCAAAGTCTGGGGTGAGGAAGCAGCGCCACAAAATCTAAAGGAGTGCTGTCCGATAGAACTTTCCACGATGACAGACATGCTCTACATCTGCCCTGTCCAATATGGTAGCCCCCAGGCACACGTTGCTGCTGAGCAGGTGACTCATGACTACTGAGCGCGAATGTGGCTAGAGTGCCTGAGGGACTGACTTTTTTCATTTAATTTAACTTTAATTAACTGAAGATTCAGTAACAGGCTGTGGCTAGTGACTGTAGTATCTGACAGAACAGCTCTAGAAACCAATTACCTATGGGTAGCTGAGAAGATGATGGTGAGATTGAAAGGTCAGAGGTCATGGAGACTACACTTGGGGTCAAAGGTCAGTAAGCGGTCACGAGTCAAAAAGACCAGCAGCACCTGGCGGGCTCAGTCAGCAGAGCATACAATTCTTGATCTCGGGGTTGTGGGTTCGAGCCCCACATTGGGTGTAGAGATCACTTAAAAATAAAATCTTGAAAAAATAATAAAAATAGGGACTCAGTCGGCTAAGCGTCTGACTCTTGATTTCAACTCAATTGTAATCTCACAGCCGTGAAATCGAGCCCCGCATCCAGCTCTCCACTGACAACTTGAGATTCTCTCTCTCTCTCTCTCTCTCTCTCTCTCTGCCCCTCCCCCACTCGCTCTCAAGCACACACACTCTCTCTCTCAAAAACAAATACATAAACACTTAAAAAAAATAAAAATTCTTAAATTTTTTTTAAAAGTCCAGGGGCACCTGGGTGGCTCAGTAGGTTGAGTGTCTGACTTCAGGTCACAATCTCACAGTTCATGAGTTCAAGCCCGGCATCAGGCTCTGTGCTGACAGCTCAGAGCCTGGAGCCTGCTTCGGATTCTGTGTCTCCCTCGCTCTCTGCCCCTCCCCCGCCCACCCTCTGTCTCTCTCTCTCTCTCTCTCTCTCTCTCTCTCAAAAATAAACATTAAAAAAATTTTTTTTAATAAATAAATAATTTAAAAAGTCAAAAGACCCGAATCAGAAAGACACAAACTCCAGGGACCTTCAGATCTCGACTCCCAGGGCCCTTGGCCCAGTACTCATCATCCCAATTCTGAAATCTCAACTCCAGTACCCTACCCACTGACTTCATCTCTTGTCATCAGGGCTGCTGGCCACATGCCACCCCTTCAGAGTGGCCCTTCTTGACACCTGTCTAAATAGAGCACATACACCTTGCTTTACTTCCTGCACTTATTCCTTTCGCAGGAATGCTTATTTGTTTACGTGTTTACTGTCGGTCTCCTCCCCTCTCCAAACACGTCAGCTCCATGAAGGCAGGGACTCTGTCTCACTTATGTAATGCTGTGTCCCAATCTAAACGGAGGACCAGGCACTTAACAGGTGCTCAATAAACATCTGACTGGCCGGCGGCTTAATACCTTCTCTCATTTCCTGGAACTCACCAGACCTCAGGATCTTGGCACATGCTGTTTTCACTGCCTAAAATATTCCCAACCCCCCTTCTTCACCTGGTTAAGTCCTACTCTGCCTTCAACGTTATCTCCTCAGAGAAACCCCCAGAACTCTCTTCCTCAACCCAGAACCTGTTGCAGTCCTCTGCACCATATCACATACTCTTCGATTCTGTGTTTAGGCAGGTGATGAGTTCGTTAACATTTGTCTCCCCGTTGACTATCAGCTCCCCTAACGGTGGGAACCCAGTGCCGACCCACCCCTCCTTCCAGCTCAGCCCCCTTCCCGCAAATCTGCAGTTCCTTCAGCCCAGGGGACCTGTCCTGATCTTTTCCAGGGTCCCAGCACCTCCCCAGGGAACTCTCCGTGGAGCCCAGATGCCACAGCATGGCACTTCACTCGCTCTGGCAACACCCTCAACACCACTCGTCACTGTCCTGAGGCCACAATGCCCCACCAACACCCAGCTTCGATCCACTGGCTCCTCTCTGGGCTGAAAACTGCACTTCCCATGAGTCTCTGGGGCCTGTTTCTATTCGGCTAGGCTGGAAACACATCCCCTCACCCTTAGGGCTCTCTCAGGGCTAAAATAGACATTCCCATGTACTTTGGGGACCTATTTTCTTCCTTTCGACTCTGAGAGAAGACTCCTGCTCTCCCCTCAGGCCCAAGAACACCTCTGTGGGATGGGAACAAGCCTACCCATGAGCCTCTGGGGCCCAGACAATCTCACTGGGATGCCATTATCCCCGTGGACATCCTCCTGGCCCCACACATTCATCCAGTCCCACACTGAGCTCCTTTCTTCCCCAAACCTGCCCCTGCCCCAGGACACATATCTCCGGACTGTGCCACCAACCCCAGTCACCAGCAAGACCCCAGGCACGGTCCTTTCCTCTGGCCCTTGGCTCCCAGCCCATGAGGCCCCAGCCCCACCCCTCCTCCTGACTCTGTCTGTCCTGTCCCCCTTCGCTATGCCAGCTCAGGCCTCATCCTATTCTCCAGACCATCACACAGCCTCCTCTCTGGGAAGCTAGCTGCAGAATCCGTGCTCACAAAGGAGTTGGGAGCTGGAAGGTGGGGTAAGAAAGGTCTGTGTGGAGGAAACAGGCCTGGGGGATGCTGACCCAGAACAGAAAGTACTCACTCTGGAACATTCCAGGGGGACCCAGAGCCCCCTGACCAAAATTGGAAAAGCTCAGAGGCCTGAAAAAGAGACAAAAGAAGGAGGTCAGTCAGTCAGTCCCCTTTTGAAACAGCAGCCCCACCCCTCCCACAATCCCTAAGCCACCTGAGGACCAGCAGGACCCAGTTTGGCCTGCAGGGAAGGTGCTGAGATGAGCTGGGCTGAGGACATGGTGGCCATTGTCTGGAAAGCCTTGTCCTTGGAAACCTGGTCCTGGAGGAGAAGTTGGGGGTCCACATTAATGGGGAGTCCCAGTCGACACAGCAGGGGTAGGTCAATGCCAGGGAAGGGCAAGCAAGGGGAGAGGCAGAGTTGGGGAGTCAAGGCGATTGGGGGAGGGCACAAATCCTTCTTCCTACAGCCCTCTGCCCCTCCTGGCCCCCTCAGGAATGTCTGGGGGAAAGGAGCGGAGGGGTAGGATGGGCAGGGGCACTTACCACATTCAAGGCCTGCCCGTGGGGGTGGGGGAGGGTGCCAAAGGAGGAAAGAAAACATGACTTAGGAAGTGAGGCCTGAGTTCTCACCTTCCTGCCCTCTCAATCCCTATAGCTCCACCACCCTGAGCTGAAAAATGGGAGGAAGGGGGAGCAAGGATGAATATGGAACAGGAAGGAGAGAGGGCCAGGCCTTGAGGGGGAAAGGGGCTCCTATACCCAGAATATAAGACAGTACACAGCATGAGGGTTTCTAGGTCAAGAAAGAGCCGGAAGTCAAGGTTTCCGGATATGCAGGCAACAGGAAATGAGAATTTCAGACCCCGAGGGAATAGGCAGCGAACATTCCCTAGCTTGGACAGGATAGAGACAGGACAGCGAGGTCCAGAAAAGACCAGAAGTGAAGATTTTTTTTTTAGACCTGGAGAGAAAGGAGAGGGAGGCTTCTGGGTACAAAAAAAAGGAACAGGAAGTGGTGGTCCCCAAATCCAAAGGAAGAGGCGCAAACAAAATAAAACAAAACCAAACCCCTCACACCCAGAGGAGGAGAACACGAGGGTCTCAGGCCAAGAGGGAAGCGGAAATCCAGAGAATGAAGAAAAGGGATGTGAATATCTCCAAACAAAATGAAGATTTCTGGACACGGAAACAATAGGCAGGCCAGCCAGGGACCAAAAAAATGGGAAGATGAACCAGAAGGAGACGAAGAGGAGGTTCTCATAGCACAAGATGGGAAGGGGGGACCATCAGGAGGAGAGGAGAGGGAGGGCGAAGATTGCAGTAGCCAGAGGAGAGGCCTGACACCCTATCCTTCTTGCCTGCCCTCAGCTAAATCTCTGTTCCCCTCTCTCTACGAATCTCTTCCCCACCCAGGGCTTCTATCCACCCCCCTGGCTGGGCCATGAACCCCCCACCCTGGATCTCTACTTCCTCAATCTGTCTACCTCTCTGTGTGACTCTGTCCCCATCTCTGGTTCTCTGTTACCCACTCTGGGTCTCCCTGTCCCCCTTTCTCTGGATTTCTGTTGACCTCTCTCTCTGGGTCTCTGTCTCCCTCTCTCTGAACCTCTGTCCCTCTTTCTCTTTCTCTCTGGGTCCCCTCTTTCTGATCCTCTGTCCCCCATTCTCTGGGTCTCTGCCCCCCCTCCCTTGGTCTCTGTCCCCCTCTCTCTGGGTTTCTGTCCCCCTCTCTCAGGGTCTCAGTCCCCTTCGCTCTGGGTGTCTGCCTTAGTCTATACCTTGAGCTTGGACTGGATTTCCCTTGATTTCCTTCGAGCCAGAACCTGGATGTGGCTAGAGACCTGCGGGGAGTGACAAAGAAGTGGACTCAGGCCACCGCCACTTGCCTCTTGCACGCCCTCTCCCTTCCCACCCTCCGGGTGCCCCCCGGAGCTACCAGAACATGGAAGATGACAAACACACAGAACCCGGTAGCTGTGGCAGGTGCTTGCTGACACAGATGTGTCCACAGAGGCTGGTCTCTTCTCATTAACCCTACTCATCTTCCCCAGACCCAGCAAATCCGGTCCAGCTCCCTCTCTAACACACTGGGAAGAAATCCATACCAAAATAGGCACAGTACAGCAAACTAACAGAGGTGCCAGCCAGGACAGACAAAAGCACACGAACCAGATCCTTCTCGAACCTGAACCCACCCATGGTCGGATGGCCCCAAGAAGACAAGCCCGCCCCAGAGAGAAGCCCACACGTCAGTCCTGAGACCTGTTTGCGGGTTCGGGTCTTCCCTGTTCTCAGCTTGATGTAGCGGGCAATCAGTTCATTCCGACCTGAAGAGTCAAAGATGGGACAGGGTTAGACCTTCGCGGGACTTCCCAACAAACAGGGCACCAGGGAAGGGGACAGAAGCAATGGCTGCCAGCTGGGATGGCTGTGTGGAAGAGGCGTTACCGCCTCAGGCTTTAGAGCCAGACCCGCCTGGGTTCAAATCCCAGCTTCTCCGCCTACTGGTTCTGTGACCTATGGCAAATCACTGAACCTTTCTGTGCCTCAGTTTCCTCCTTTGTGCAAACCGCGATGCCGGCTCCTGCCTGAGTCCCTGTGAGCATACAATGTGCTTGGACCTTAACGCCATTTAAGGCTCCAGAAATGTTGGTCATGATCTGTATTAATCAGTGGGGGCCAAGGACAAAACAGAGGGGTGGACTCACCATACATCTTGCCTTCATCAGACAGGATGATTTTCCGCCGGCCACATGGTGGGTAGATCGCCAGGGCCTCCTGGAAGCTCTGCTCGATGTCTGGACTCCACACGCCTTCTGCGTCTGGGCCCCCATCTCCCCCAGCCCCCTCGCTGCCGCCGGTGCCCTCCTCACTTCCTTCCTCACTTCCTGTCCAGCCACTGCCATCGTCCAGGGGGGCCCCAGCCCGGGGTTCCCCCATCTGGGCCTGGAGGAACACAGAGCTCAGCAAGGTTCCCCAACCACCCCAGAGAGCCTTCAGGGCTGGGAGGGCTGGGAGTTCAGATTGCTGGGTCTGAGGGAGGCGAGGGCTGGGCGCCTGGATTTCTGGGTCTGAGGGAAGCTGGGAGCCGGGATCCCTACGTCCTGCAGAAAGGGGCTGGATTTCTGGGGAAGCTTAGGGGTGAGGGTGAGAGTGTCCTCTGTGTTTCCAGGGGAGCCTGGGTTGTGGCGAAGTCTTGAAGACCCCAGAGTAGGGCCTAGGGCCCATGAGGGCCGAACCTTTGGGTAGGGATTACTGGTTTCAAGAAGACAGGAGTCGGGGCCTAGCTGCAGGGAACCCGGGTGTGGATGAGATCTTCTCAGTCCCATCCCAAGAACAGGTGCTAGGATGTGGACAGCAGCTGCTAGAAAAGAAGGAGGGGCCTAGGCCATAGTAAGATGGGGGGGGGGGGGCGGTGTCCAGAGAGGGGAACAGAGATCCAGTGAGAGGGACAGAGACCCAGAGAGCATGAGACAGAGTCCCAGAGAGGGGGAAACAGAGATCCAGTGGGGGGGTGGGGGTGGGGGGGAGACACCCAGAGAGAGAGCAGATAGAGACCCAGAGAAAGAGGGGGACAGACCCAGAGAGGAGGGGACAGAGACCCAGAGAGAGGCGAGACAGAAACTCAGGGCAGAGACTCAAGCCGAGACCAGGAAAGACCCACAGAACCACAAACTGGGGGGCAGGGGCGCCCTGCCATCAGGAGAGCCAGAACAAAGGGCCCCGGCGTCCCCTCCCCCAGTTTCCCACAACCCCCATCAGGGGAGGGGCTGGCCGGCGAGGGCGCCTCCCCTCTGGCCCCCGGCCCCGCCCCTTCCCTCCCCTCCCCCTGCGCCTTGGGCTCGGATCCAACTCAAGTTCCCAGTGACTTTCCGGAGGCCAGGAACAGGGAAAAACTTTTTCCAATACAGTCAGATCCCGCCTCCCAGGCGGCTCCACGTCTTCCACAGTTTTCCCAG
Organism: Lynx canadensis; assembly: GCF_007474595.2. Lineage (NCBI taxonomy): Eukaryota > Metazoa > Chordata > Mammalia > Carnivora > Felidae > Lynx > Lynx canadensis. The sequence continues at coordinate 53,279,999 of NC_044317.1, forward strand.
GACCCCAGAGTCCAGGCTCCCATCCCCCTCCTCCCTCGGACCCTGAAGCCCAGGCCGAGACAAAGACCCCAGGCCGAGCCCAGTGGCGCTGAGGCGTTCAGGACCCCCGTAGGCCAAAATCCTAGCCCAGCTCTCCCCCATGTGGCCAGACAAAGGGACGGAGGAGCCGGGTAAGAAAGGTCCCCACTAGTTTCCCGCCCCAGGCCCTAAACTTCGGAAGAGGCAAGACTGAAGATCCAGAAAGCACTGTAGCCCGCCCTATGCCACCCCGGGGGCCTCCTTTCTCCATTAGGAGGACCAGGCGCCCGCAAATGACACACGGAAACCAATTCGGTCAGAAACACGCACGGGGTCCTTTCTCACTTCAAAACCACATCGCCGCATACACTCACACCCCCCAGACACACCCGCCAAAGTCCCCGGCCCTCACCCACTCCCGAGCGCGCAATCCCAGACTCAGACCCATCACCAGACACCCCAACTCCGGCGAAAGTTCCAACACCTCACTAAGACTCGGTCACAAGCGCAAACTCGGGGCCCCGGGCAAAAAGAGGGCGGCAAGCAATTCTGAGACGGTCCCACAAACACCTCAACTCATAACCCGTAGCTTCCCACCCCAACTCACACACCCCAAAGCTGGATCCCCGACTCCCGCCGGAGCCTTCCTACCTCCCGGCCTGGGGCTGGGGAGCCGCGGGCGGGCGGGGCGCTGCGAGGGAGAAAGTTGCCCGGGAGCTTTGTTTGGGAAAAGTGGGAGGGACCGGAGGGGGGGGGGCGGGCCCGGGCGCCGGACACAGGGAAGAGGGATCCGACGGTGACAGTTCGCAGGAGGATTTTTGCTTTGGCAAAGGAGAGGTGAAGTCTAGCTTGGGCCCAGTAGGAACTTCAGGCTTCAGATGCTTGCATCCCTGGGAGAGGTGACGGATGGGGGATCCGGACTCCTAGGTCTCGGAGAGGAGGTTGACGGGGGCCAAGAAACCTGGGTGTGAGGGAGGAGGAGTCTGGGGGCCTCGACTTTTGGCTACCACCCCCCAGTGTATTTGTGTGTTGGGGACGTGGAAGTGATAAGAACACAAAAGAATCTTTTCTCTTCAGCCTTAAGTATATCTGCGGTATGTGAGATGGATTTTTGATTGATTGCTAGGACACCCGGGTTTCCTTGTGACTTCAGCAGAGTTAAAGAGGTGGGCAAGAGTACTGGGAGTTTATTGGAGATGCAGACTCTTGCTCCACACACACTAATGGACCAAGCCCGGGAGAGACCCTCGGTGCCTGAGCGGAGAGGAGCTAGGGTCCGGCCTCCTGCGTCCTTTAAAGGTGAGGTGTTGGATGTTCACGTTCAGGGAACTAGAGGGACCTGTGGTCCGAACTCTGGGGCCCTAAGGCGAAGGGAGCCTGAATTCTGGGCTCCTTGGAAGGTAGAACATAGGACTGGATTTAGGTTTCCAGAGAGGTCGGGGCTTTTCAGTGGAACGGAAGAGGACCCCAGTTCAGCGTCCCTTGCACTGCACTCTGTGGAGTGCAGTAATCGTTTCAAATCTTGGAGAAGATAAGAACACGGAGAAACTCAGAGATAAATGCAAAACTAAGGAGTGGGTGAACCAGAATGACTGCTCGGTCTCGGGCTTTCCACGCATTTGGCAGCCTAAGAATGGAACTGAGGGGGCTGGCGGCAAGATCTGGGGCACAGACGAATGGCCCAGGTGTGGGGGCAGGGCTCTAAGTCAAGGGGCGTGGCCATCTGAGATTGGAGCGGGGCGAGAGGGCCAAAATCCGAGAACACAGGCCACACAGGATCTTGAGGGCCCAGGTCAACCGACAGGGGCGTGGTCTGACAGTGGGGGTGTGGCTAACAAGTAGAGCCGTGGCTCTGCCCTTAAGGGCGTGACCACCCAGTAGCAGGCCTGGCTCGCGGGTGAGGTCAGCGGATGGGGGCGTGGTCAGGTGGTAGGAGCGAGGCTAAGGCTCGCGGAGCTCATCCAACGCTCCAGGTAATCCCGCCTGGGCTCGAGACCAGAACTGTTTGGATTTAACAGTCCGTGGACGGACGGCCGGGGTCTGGGAGTCCGGTGACCGGGCTGTGGTCTAGCATAAAGGCGAGGCCCAAAAGAAGGGGCAGGGCGTGGGAGAAGGTGAGGAATGAGATCTGGGTATGAATGTGGGTGAAGGAAGGGACTGAGAACCGTGTGTAAGGCCAGAAGGGCCGGGCCCGGGAGGAGGGGGAGGGCCCGACGCGATGGAGGGGGTAGGGTGGGTGGACAGGGGAGCGGGGAGATGTGGGGAATTGACTGAGCCTCGGACGGGAAAAGGGTGAAGGTATTGGGTAGAGGGGGTGTGACTGCTAGGGGGCGGGGGCTCGTTGAGGGCGGGGCCTCTGACCCCTACCGCTGCCACAGCCTCCCTGCCCGCCCCACCATGTGGCAACCTCTGGTCCTGCTGCTGCTGCTTCCCTCTGCTTTGGTGCCCCCCTCCGCTGCAGCACCGATCCGCGATGCTGATGCCCAGGAGAGCTCCTCGGGTATTCTGGGCCTCCAGAGCCTAATCCAAGGCTTCACCCGGCTGTTCCTCAAAGTGAGCAAAGACGAGGGTTGGGAGCAAGAAGTAAAAAGAGAAGAGGGAAGGGAGGGTGGGGAGGATGGAGACTGAGGGATGGAAGGGGTTCGGAGAGAGAGACAGAATGGAAGACGGGTTGCTGCCAGGCCAAAGGACAGACAGGAAGAGAGGGAATCAAAGGGAAAGAGAGATGAATAGAGAGAGACAGGCAGACTGAGTGAAAGGAAGAGAGAGAGGAAATCAAGCAGAGAGGGAGATGGGACAGAGACAAAAGACTGGAGCGACAGAGACTGGAGACTCGGAAGGAGAAGGGGATGGGGCCATAGAGACTGTAGGACGGAGCGGGGAGGGGGAAGCATGAATAGGAAGGTAATGGGACAGAATAGAGACAGGCCAGATGGGGGATGGGGCAGAAGGTGACCCGGTTAGGCCCTAAGGGTCAGAAGACAGAGAGAGAAGGAGATGGGAGGTACATGGGGCAAGGCCTCAACAGCATGCTGGCAGGGCTTCAGATTTACTGGGGAGTCTTGGGGTCCAACAGAACAACGGTTCCCCCCCCCCAGGATGACTTTCTGCGGGGCATGGACAGCTTCTTCTCTGCCCCCATGGATTTCCGGGGCCTCCCCAGGAATTACCACCAAGAAGAGAACCAGGAGCACCGGCTGGGGAACAACACTCTCTCTAGCCACCTCCAGATCGACAAGGTGCCTATGCTGGGAAGTCCCTCCTGGAGTCCTCCCATGATCTCTCATGCTGCAGTATCTGTGGGGAGGAAGTCAGAGGAAGAAAGTAGTTTTGCTCTCACTCTCTCCTCCTGTCCTCACAGGTGACAGACAACAAAACTGGAGAGGTGCTGATCTCTGAGCAGGTGGTGGCGTCCATTGAGCCGGGAGAGGGGAATTTGGAGAGTGACTGGAAGGTTAGGACCTGCCCTGGACAATGTGTCCAAGCTCGAACATTTTCTGTCGTTTGGGAGAAGATGAGTGGATATTCCCACTCTGACTGTTCAGCACTTCTTTTCTCCGGGCCTCAGTTTTGTCATCTGTCAAATGGACAAACCGGCTCTCAGAAATGAGGTTTACAACCCCAGAGTATATCCCCACTCACACAGCAAGCCCCAGAAAAGTTTGTAAACCCAGAAGGGCTTTTAATTCCAAGTGCTTTTAATCTTCACCCTTGTAAACCTCAAAGGGTGCTTTTATCTAAAGTACTCTGCAAACCTCCAAGTATTTTTTAATCTACCCCAAAGGCCTTGGGAAATCTCACTCTCATAAACTTCAAAATGTGATTTTTTGTTCCAAAGTGCTTTAGGAATCCCTAATGCTTTGCGTCTCTCACCTTTGTAAACTGCTAAGGGCGAGTCTAACCACAAAGTGCTTGAGTGTGTGTGTGTGTGTGTGTGTGTGTGTGTGTGTGTGGTCTCATTCTCACAAACTATGAAATCATGACCCGAGACGATATCAAGAGTCTGACGCTTAATCCACTAAGCCACCCAGGCACCCCATATCACAGTACCATTTTTACACCCAAGAAATTTAACACTGATAATCACACTATTGTCTCTGCATTCGTTTGCTCAGGCTGCCATAACCAAGTACCACTGATTGGGTGGCTTAAACACCAGAAATTTATTGTTTCCCAGTTCCGGAGGCTACAAGTTCAAGATCAAGGTGTTCATCAGGGTTGGTTCTTTCTGAGGCTGCGAGGGAGAATCTGTTCCATGCCTCTCCCCTAGTTTCCGGGGTGGTCTGCTGAAAATCTTTGGCATTCCTTGAAATGTAGAAAGCATCCCTTCTCCGTCTCTGTCTTCATTTTCACATGGCCTTCTCCCTGTGTGCATTCCCTATGTCCAAATTTCCCTTTGCATAAGGATACCAGGCATGTTAGGTGAGGGCCCATCCTAATGACCTTCGTCTTAACTAATGATATCTGCGATGACCCTGTTTCCAAGTAAGATCACATTCTGAGGTCCTGGGGGTCAGGACTTCAACACACAAATGGAGGTGGGGAAGTGGAGACACAAGTCAACCCATAACAATCTCCTGCAGGACCTCTCAGAAAAATGCACACTCTGATTCAGTAGGTCTGGACATCTAATTTGCTAACCTGTATGTCTACCAAACTCCCAAGGTTACTGAGGCCGCTGGTCCACAGCCCACGCTTTGAGTAGCAAGGACCAAGCAGACATTCAGTCCATATTCAAATGTCCCCAGTTGACCGAAAGCTGTCCATAAGAGCTGATTTGATTTTTGTTTTAATTTAAATCCAAGTTAGTTAACATAGAGTGTCATAATGATTTCAGGGATAGAATTTAGTGATTCATCACTTACACACATATAACACCCCGTGCTCATCCCAATGAGTGCCCTCCTTTAGTGCCATCACCCATTTAGCCCATCCCCCCCCCCCCCGATTTGATTTTTGATGCAGGATTCAATCAAGGATCACACGTTGTGGGGCGTGTGAGTGGCTCAGTCATCGGTTAAGCATCTGATTCTTGATTTCAGCTCAGGTCATGATCTCACGATTCGTGAGTTCAAGCCCTGCATCAGGCTGTGCACTGACGATGTAGAGCCTGCTTGGGATTCTCTCTCCCCGCAACTCTCTGCCCCTACCCTGTGTGCTCTCTCTCTCTCAAAATAAACAAACAAAAAAAAAAAAAAAAAAAAAAAAAGGATCACACGTTGCAACTGTAGTCATTCTTTAGTAAAACCAAGAGCTTTTAATCCCAAAGTGATTTGTACATTTCCAACTGCTTTCTAAACCTTAAGAGTAGGTTTAATCCTAAAATGCTTTCGAAACCTCTAAAATGTGCTTTCAATCCCAGAGTAGTCTATAAATCTCAGTATTTTTAACGCAAAAGCACTTGTAAACCCAGTGCTTTTGTAAAGCACAAAATGAGCTTTAAACTCCCAAAGCGCCCTGTAGGTGGGCAAAATGGGTTGAATACGCCAGCTGGGAACTCAGCATCCTGGGGTTGTCACTTGGAGTTTAATAGGTCTCCTTGTTCCTCCTCCCCAGGTGCCCAAGATAGAGGAGAAGGAGGCCCTGGTGCCTGTCCCTAAAGCCATCGACACCTTCCGCCCTGAACCCCATCCCCGAGTCGCCTTCTGGATCATGAAGCTGCCACGCAGGAGATCCCACCAGGATGTTCAGGAGGGCGGCCGCTGGCTCAGCGAGAAGCGACACCGCTTGCAGGCCATCCGGGACGGGCTCCGCGAGGGGACCCACGAGTACAGCCTCGAAGAGGGGACCCAGGGATCCTCCCACTCAAAGCTGCCCGCCCGCAAGACCCACTTCCTGTACATCCTCAGGCCCTACCAGCAGCTATAGGGGTGGGGAGGGAGCTGGAGAACACCTGCATGTACCCCCCACCAGACCCCACCCCAAGCTCCATATGGAAATAAAGTTCTTACATCTAGCAGCACTTTCTCCTTTCAGGATCTGTCCCCAGGCCTCAGCCGACTGGGTCATGGCAAGCCCCCTCCCCCCAATCCTAGCCTGGAAAGTGACATCTGGCTGTGCCACAGGCTCTCGCCAAGGTCGCCGGGCTCAGTTGTCTCACTCCCCGGCGTTGTCTGTCTGCTCACTGAGCAGCTCTGTCCCCTCCATCCCCATCCATCATCCCCTCAGTCGCTGACCTTGTCACCTGTCTGCCCTGTCTGCCCTCCTGTTCCCAACAGGGGAGGATTGTTGCACAATCGAGCCTTGGGGTTATCCCAAGGACCCTGCTTCCTCACTGGTCGTGACCTGGGGCCACCCATCCTTAGCTCCTAGAAGCCTCTCTCTGGTCCTTGTGTGTGTACCCTACACCTCAGATCCAGAATCTTTCAGACTCTCCCTTCTGCCCCGTCTTCCTTCTGCCTTCTCCTCCTCTTCCAGCGGGAGACAGTTCTCTCTGCCTTTATGGGCTCACAGGATTGGATCGGGCCCACCAGGACAGCACACTTCCCAGGATCCAGGAACTGGAGAAGATGGCCATCTTTGGGGACCAGGATTCTCCTACCACAGGTCTGGATCCTGTCACCTCCAGCCCCCTCTCTGTTAACATCCACACCTGCCCGTTCTCACGCTCTCGTTTTGATCTTTTCATTCCCTGACTCTCGACTAACATGCTGACTTGAACTTCGACTTACTCTGTTTGTCTCTCCCTTTGTCCCTCTGCCTGTCCGTCCGTGCCAACACCTCAGACTCCATCTCTGCCGGCCAGACCTGATGCCTCAGCCAAACCTGGAAGCTCACAGCCCTGTCCATTTTGCCCCAACATCCATTCCCTCCAAGAACCCTCCCTCAAGGCCTCTCCCTCATCTAGAAGGCACATCAGGGTCTTCCTGGAGCTGAGTCCTGCAGGGGATGCGGACATGAGGAACTTTTCTCCCTTGAAGCCCAGGCTCAGAGTCAGATCACCCCACAGAAAGACCCAGCACATTCAGGAGCCTAGAAACACATGGGCATAAATAAAAGTGAACTCTCTTTTGAAAATTGAGGGGTTTCCTTAAAGATTTTTAGTTTTTTATGTTTATTTGTTTTAAGTATATTTTTGAGAGAGAGACCGAGTGGGATATGGGCAGAGAGAGAGGGGGAGGGAAAACCCCCAGCAGGTTTTGTGAGATTGTGACCTGAGCGGAAACCAAGAGTCGGATGCTTAACCAGCTGAGCCACCCAGCACCCCCACCCCATGTTTATTTTTGAGAGAGAGAGCACACATGCACACAAGCAGGGGAGGGCAGAGAGGGGGACAGAAGATCCAAGCAGGCTCTGTGCTGACAGCACAGAGCCCCACACAGGGCTTGAACTCACAAACCAAGAGATCATGGCCTGAGCTGCAGTCGGATGCTTAACCAACTGAGCCACCCAGGTTCCATTCATTTATTTTTAATAATCTCTACACCCAGTGTGGGGCTCCAACTCACAACGCTGAGATCAAGAGTCTCATATTCTATGGGGCGCCTGGGTGGCTCAGTAGGTTAAGTGTCCGACTTCAGCTCAGGTCGTGCTCTCATGGTTCGTAAATTCAAACCCCACATTAGTCTCTCTGCTGTCAGCGCTGAGCCTGCTTCAGATCCTCTGTCCCCCTCTCTCTGCCCCACCCCCATGCTCTCTCTCTCAAAAAAAAAACTTAAAAAGAGTTGCATACTCTACTGACCGAGCCAGGTAGGCACGCTCCTGAAAATTTAAATTTTTGATTATTCCAAAAAAAAAAAAAAAAGCATCAATATGGATAGAGTGGCTGGTGGTCCACTCTCACCAAAATTCAGCTGTAAAAGCTGAATGCAATGAAATAAAAACAACTGATGGAGGCATCAGAGAGCCACCAACACAGCCAGAAGTTAAAGAATCAAGGTCTCAGGGCCCCCCGGGTGGCTCAGTAGGTCAAGTGGCCTATTCTTGATTTCCGCTCAGGTCATGATCTCGCAGTTGGTGAGTTGGAGCCCCCAGTCAATCGATCGGGCCCTGCTTGGATCCTCTGTCTCCCTCTCTCTGCCCCTCCCACCACCTCGCAAAAAATAAATGTAAAAAAGAAAGAAAGAAAGAAAGAATCACGATCTCCGAGAGAAATGTGATGAGATGAGCCTGACAGTCTGCGCGCAGAATCCCCTTCAGGCATTTGCCACCCCCTAGGTTGTGACCATGCTGGGAGAACACCAAGAAAGGAAGTTGCAATGAAGCTGGGGCGCCTGGCGGGCTCAGTCAGAAGAGCGAGCTTGTCACTCATGATCTCAGGGTGGTGAGTTCGAGCTCCACGTTGGGTGTAGGGATGGCTTAAAAATAAATAAATACATAAATACATAAATAAACAAACTCAAAAAAAAGAAAAAAAAGAAAGAAATCAAGCAGAAACCAAGAATTCAAGAAGCAAGTTGCTTCCAAAGCACTAAAGAGCCAAGAAGAGACATCGGCAGTCTCGTAGTAATAGGGAAACAAGAATGGGAATTGAGGACCCGCTAAGGAGAAGGGACCTAGTAAACACCTCCAGCCTTCCTGGGAGAGACGGGAGAGCCCGCATGCCAGCAGGAACAGCAAACCAAAAACACGTCAGCCTCATCTGGATCCCAGTGATCTATCCATACGTACTCTGTCTGCACGATAGAAGGAAATCAAATCCTTTCTAAAGGAAGACAATGCGAGCCAAAGAGTACAATTTTTACAATATTCACATTTTAATTTAAGAATTAACTAGTTTGGGGGCACGTGGGTAGCTCAGCCAGTTAGGCGTCTGACTCTTGATCTCAGCTCAGGTCTTGATCTCAAGGTCGTGAGTTCAGGCCCTGTGTTGCGCTCCACGCTGGGCATTGAGCCTACTTAAAAATAATAATAGGGGCGCCTGAGTGGCTCAGTTGGTTGGGCACCCGACTTCTACGCAGGTCATGATCTCACGGTTCCAGCCCCACATTGGGCTCTCTGGTGTCATCTCGGAGTCAGCTCAGAGCTTACTTTGGATCCTCTGTCCCCCTCTCTTTCCGTGCCTCCCCCACTTGGGCTTTCTCTCTTGAAAATAAATAAACATTTTTAAAAAATCAGTTACATCCCTGGGGCACCTGGGTGGCTCAGTCGGTTGAGCTTCCGACTGCTGCTCAGATCATGATCTCACAGTCTGCGAGTTCGAGCCCTGCATCGGGCTCTGTGCTGACAGCTCGGAGCCTGGAGCCTGCTTCAGAGTCTGTGTCTCCCTCTCTCTCTGCTCCTCCCCCGTTCATGCTCTGTCTCTCTCTGTCTCAAAAATTAACATTTAAAAAAAAATCAGTTACATCCCTAAACACTTTAGAACAAAAAAATTAAATGAAATTCACAAAAATGTGATTCACATTGGCATAAAAAATAAAATACCTAGAAATAAATCTAGCAAAAGATTTGTTAGGTCTCTTAACAGAAAACTATGAAACATTATGGAAACCAATTGAAGAAAATCTAAATAAATAATTCATGACAACAGAACTCATCATAATTGCCACAAACCAGGAACAACCCACCAAGAGTGAAATGGTTAGGGGTGCCTGAGTGGCTCAGTCGATTGAGCCTAACTCCTGGAGGTCATGACCTCACGGTTTGTGGGGTCAAGCCCCGTGTCAGGCTCTGCACTGACAGCATGGAGACTGCCTGGAATTCTCTCTCTCTCTCTCTCTCTCTCTCTTTCTCTCTCTCCTTCTCAAAATAAATAAATGGACATTTTTAAAAAAAGAGTGAAATGTTTAAATTGTGGCATATTCATCCATGGAAAATTATACCACAGTGAAAAGAAAGGGCCATGTTACGATTTTCATAATCATAATGTTCAGCAAAAGAAGCCATAATCAAAAGTGGTTACCTTTGGAAAGGAATGACTAAAAGTAAGTGTGAATAAGGTTTTTGGGTTGCGGGCAATACTCCCATTTTTTCACATATTTATATGGGTGTTTTCATTAATGTATTTACTCTATACAGATTTAACTGAGCTATAACTTAATGTCTAGCACTTTGTATATGTTACAGCGACACTATAATTTAAAAAAATGTTTTAGGTTTTACAAAATTACCCAGGCCTCTGGGGCGCCTGGGTGGCTCAGTCAGTCGAGTGTCCGACTTCAGCTCAGGTCATGATGCTGTGGTTTGTGAGTTCGAGCCCCTCATGGGGCTCTGTGCTGACAGCGTGTAGCTGGAGCCTGCTTCAGATTCTGTGCCTCCCACTCTCTCTGCCCCTTCCCTGCTCTCTCTCTCTCTCTCAAAATTAAATAAACATTAAGAAAAAATAAAAACAAACAAAATTACCCAGGCTTCAAAAAAGGAAAGAAGGGAGGGAGGGAGGGAGGAACGTGAAATACTGAAGAAATAAACAGAAAGAATGAAATTATGCTAATAAACTAAGGAGTCCACCACCTGACAGCCTGTGCTAAGAAAACACCTGGGAAACATTCTTAACTGAACTCTCAAGACCCCCCTGAGGTGGATATTATTTATTCCCATTTTAGAGAAGCTGAGGTTCAGAGAGGTGAAGTCACTTGCCAAAGTCACACAGCAGTGGCCCTGGGTTTGTCTGATTCCATATCTCACACTTGGAATCATTCATCACATCACACCTCAAACAGGTTCTTTCCCAGGCCTTATGACAGGTTACCATGTAATAAACATAATAATAGTTAACACGGAATACCGCCTTAAGACCTCAAGGTAACAAAAGAAGCAATTATTACCTCCATTTCTGGGAGGAAACCTGAGGCTCAGAGAGAGCCAGCCATTGTGCCAAGATCACAGCTAGGAAGGGATGGAGCCAAAATTCAAACCCGAGCATGTCTGACTCCAGGCCCATAGCCTTGTCATCAACCCAACACTGCCCAGTAGTTAAGAGGCATGGATTCCGTCCACTCATTCACTCATTTATTCAACACTTTTTTTTTTTTAATCACTCACACTGGGTCAGCCACGTTCTAGCCCCCAAACAGCCTCCTACTGCCTATAGCTCACGTTCCAGTGGGGGTGACACTACACAAATCTACAATATGTCAGGTCGTGAGATAGGGACCTCTAACGGTGGTTAGTGAGATGAGGGCCTAATGGAGGCAGCGTGGCAGGGAAAGGTCGCTCTGAGAAATGAATGATGGTGGGGTGAACCGGAGGATGCAAAAGAATCCCTTTCCTGTGTCTCCGCTAGCAGAAAGGAGGAGTGGATGGGGCATCTTTGTCCCAAATCCCCATTCCTGGGAGCCAATTTTGGATGTAATTCTCTTCTCTCTAGCCGGAAAGGCTGAGAATACTTTTTCCCACTCCCCCCTATAGGGAATGAATGAAACTGTTTGAGAAACAGTCTTTCAGGGATCTGTTAATACATCGTGACTAGAGCCACAAGGGCGCGGAAGTGGTGAGGCAAGACGGGGTAGGAACATCATTGTGAAGGCGATGGGCAGCCTTGCACGGAAGAGAGGGCAAAAAGGGCGTGACTTAGTAGCTGATGAAAAGTGGGGGATGGACAAGGGGTCCCTCAATCCAACTGGCCCATGGCACCCAAGCTTGAGGCCGGAGAGAAGACCCCAGCGTAGGGGACGCAGGCGCCCCTCGCTTCCGCTGCCTGCGGCCCTCCCTCTAGCTTTGGCCGTCCCGACCGATACGCGTGCACCCGCTCGGCCAGGCTGGGTGCGCGCCGGGACAGTCCTGCGCATGCGCGGCGTCCTGGTGCAGGTAACCGACAAGACTAGAGCGAGCCTTCCCCCGGTGTGCGCCTGCGTCGTGGGGAGGCGCCCAGGTGGGGCGGGGCTTAGGCGCCGCGCGCGCCCTCGGTCTCGCCCCAACGTTTTTCTGGCGGGAACGGCGCACGTGTACCTTCTTCCCAAGCAACTGCCTGGTGGTAGGTCGTGGGCCCCGGCTGTGTCCTGAGAGTGGGACGTGGGCTCAGGGACGCTCGGGATGTGGTGGGGTTCCCCAGAGAAGCCCTGCCAGAGCCCCCCAAATCCTAGGGCACAGTCCCCAATATCAAGGCCTTCCAAACCTTGTTAAAAGTTTTCGTGAAATCCTGATGAAAACCCCTCAGAAATACTGAGAAGGACTCCTGGGAAATGTGATAGATGACCCCTGAAATCTTGTCAGAATCTTCTAGAAATTCTGTCAGACTTCTCCCTCAGACCCTGCCAGACTACCCCGCAAAAATCCTGTTACGCTCCCTTCCCAAATCAGAGAACCCCCACCCCTCCCCGCGCCCCGCCGAAATCCTGTCAGAGATTCCCGGAAATCTTGTCAAACCCACCAAAAATCCTGTCGGGTTCCCCTCCCAAATCCTATCAGAGACCTCTGAAATCCAGACACCCCCAGAAATCCAGAGACGCCCCAGAAATCTGGTCAGAGACCCTCTTGGAACCCAGAGACCCCTTTAAAATCCGAACCCCTTTAATTCCTGCCTGTGTCCTCCTCCTGCTCCAGGCTCCCTGTGGAAGACCCTCCGTGATTGAGGAGAGCCTCCCTCAGCCCCTCACCGGGAGTTTATCCCTCAGTCCCTGTCAGAAGCACCCGGTGCCAGACCCTTCCCCCCCCCTCAGATCCCACAGCCATCACCCCCCTTCTGCACCCTCCAGCATTGTCCAAACCCTGGAAGGCTTTCTCTTCAAAGGCTGCTTTTTCTAGAACATTCTAAAAGCTGCCAAGAAGCGTGCACTCCATGGCTGTGGACCCGGCTGGCGCCAGGGAGAGCAGGGTGTGGGGAGTACTTGGTGAGGAAAGGCATGACGAGCAGGTGGGGTGAAGACAGACAGACCCCAGGTGACCCTACGTGGGCCATTTGCCCCAGTGTGCCCAGTGTAGTCCCGATGGGCATAGTTGTCCAGCATAATTATTAATAGCACCGTTCTCACTCTTTTACTTTTTTTTTTAAGTTTTTTAAGTTTGTAAGTTTTTAAAGTTTTTTTTTTTTTTTTTCAACGTTTATTTATTTTTGGGACAGAGAGAGACAGAGCATGAACAGGGGAGGGGCAGAGAGAGAGGGAGACACAGAATTGGAAACAGGCTCCAGGCTCCGAGCCGTCAGCCCAGAGCCCGACGCGGGGCTGGAACTCACGGGCCGCGAGATCGTGACCTGGCTGAAGTCGGACGCTCAACCGACTGCGCCACCCAGGCGCCCCTAAAGTTTTTTTTTAAGTTGAGAGAGACAGTGTGAGCTAGGGAGGGACAGAGAGAGGCAGAGAGAGAATCCCAAGCAGGCTCCTCACTGTCAGCACAGAGCCCGATGTGGAGCTTGAACTCACGAAACTGTGAGATCATGACCTGAGCCAAAACCAAGAGTCAGACGCTTAACCGACTGAGCCACCCGGGTGCCCCAACACTCTTCTCACTCTTGAAAGTGTCCTGGGTTGGGACGATAAGTCGTACGGATGGTCAGCCTGGTTATAATGGAGGTAGGGCAGGGCATTGTCAGGGCACAGAGGAGGGAGTCCCTCACTGGTCCCTAGGGGACCCCAGGGACTCAGGGAAGGCTTCCCAGGGAGGCTGTGAGCCAGGGCAGGGGCCACATGTGAGGATGGTGCGTGTGGTACCACCTGGGCCTGGGAAGACCATGCAAAGGTGCAGAACTCCCACGGCTGCGATGAGCGGGAGGGACCTAGAGGTCAGCCAGTGGAGAGAAAAGTGACAAAAAGGGGCAAGGAATTGCAGGGACGAAGACTCTGTCCCACACCAGCCAGAGGGGCTAGGACTTAGCCCTGAGGGCACTAGGGATCCATGGCAGGGATTGGCGCAGGAGAGAGATGGGGGTCCAACTCGCACAGGAGGCCAGTAGTTCCAAATACAGACTGATATGGCAGAATGTCGGTAGCCCAGGGTGGTGTGGGAACCCAGGGACGGCAGCTGGTTCAGAAACATTTTCCCAGAGGAGGAGATAGATAAGCCAAGGCAGGAAGGGCTGGAAAGGAAGACGTCCCAGTCAGATACCCCGAGGTGGGGACAGCCAGTCCAGTTTGGGGGAGAGCACGCAGTTCAGATTTGCTGGAACAGCAAGTGTGATTTGGGGTAGGGAGGCAGGAGCCTGGGCAGGGCCAGGCTGTGCAAGGCCTTCAATGCCAGGTCCAGGGTCTAGGCTCTGTCCCTGGGGTACTGGGGAGCCACGGGGGAACACTGGGCAGGTCAGCTCTGGGGCGCTGCTGGGGATGGACGGGGAGGGAAAGACTAGAGACTGGGAGGCCGGGAGGAGGGTGGGCCCAGGGCCCAGGGGGAGAGAATGGAACCCAGAGCTGTAGGGAAGGAGAGGAGGGGTCAAGTTAGAATTCATAGGGCAAGAGGGACAAGGCTAGGGACTTGACAGGCTGTGGGGAGGAGGTGGGGGAGGGAAGCAAGGAGGCAGTGACCCCCATCCACCAGCCCCCTCTTTGATCTCTGCTGCCCACTCCTTGGCCCCCCATTTTCCCAGCCCACACCTCCAATTCATAAAACAGGTCTGAGCGGGAGCTGCTCTGGTTGAGGCAGGGGTGGGCAAACAGGTTCTGAGAACCCAGAGCGGCCTGGGGCACAGGTGGGGCAGGGTGGCTGGTCTGAGGAGGCCATTCCCCTTTGTCCTTCCAGGAGCTCTTGGAGCAGACGATCCTTTACCAGTCCCTCCCCGTGATGGGGGCAGGCTGTTAGTTTCTCCAGCAGCTGTGGAGCGACCAGGGTGGCCCATGGATGTCCCAGAGGGCCGGGCGGGTGGCCCCGCTGCAAAAAGTAGGTGGCTGGACCCCTGTTCACCCTAAGGGAGGATGAGGAGGGGGCAGTGGGTGAGTGGGTGCCAGCTTGGGGACTTGAGAGAGGTGGCTTAGGGTGACTGAGCCTCCACTTTGGTGCCAGGGTGGGAGGGAGGGAGCTATCTTTGATGAAGTGCCGATGTGCGCCCACCTGTCTGGATACCGTATCTCCTTTGCTCTGGGGAAACTACAGCAGAAACCTTAGCAAGCTCTGTTCCTTCCTCCCTAATGACCTGCTGGGTCGCCCCTCACTAGTCATTCAGATCTCTGCTTTCTGAAAAGCCTTTCACATACCCTCCCCTCTCCTGCTTCTCTTCATAGCACTGCTTAGTCTCTGTCTCTCCCACTGGGACATGAGTTGGGTCTTTTTTTGTTTTGGATTTTTTTTTGGTTTGTTTTTTAATGTTTATTTAATTTTGAGAGAGAGAGAGTGGGAGCAGGAGAGGGGCAGAGGGGGAGGAGGACAGAGGATCTGAAGTGGGCTGTGCACTGCATTGACAGCAGTGAGCCCAAGCCTGATGCGGGGCTTGAACTTACAAACTGTGAGATCATGACCTGAGCCAAAGTCAGAAGCTCAACCGACTGAGCCACCCGGGCGTCCCGACATGGGGGTCTGTCTGTTTTATTCACTCTGGCATTCCTGGTCCCTAGAGCAGTGCTGACCAACATGTGAGCCATAAATGTAATTTTAAATTTTGTTACTAGCCACATTTAAAGGTAAAAAGAAACAGGCAAAATGGAATGGGAATAATAGATTTTACTTAACCTGATGTGTCCAAAATGGTATCCTTTCAGCATGTAATTAATATAAAAATGTATTAGAGATATTCTTTTTTTTTTTCACACTAGGACTTCAAGATCTGGTGTGTGGTTTACACTAATAGAGCATCTCAATTCACACTCGCCACAGTTCAAGCACTCAAGAAACTTATGTGGCAAGTGGCTGCCCTATTGGTTAGCGCTGCCCTAGAACAACGTCTGACATGTAGGAGCTCAATTATTGTTCTTGATTTGTTTGGATGGATGCAAACCAAGGGGGTGTGAAAGCCGGCTTGGGGAGGAAGACACTGGGTTGCCCTCTCTGAAATTCATCTGCTAAGTGGGAGAGCCCAATGTGATGGGGGAGGAGGCTCCCACCCTTGGGGAGAGGCAGGGCCGCTTTCTTAGAGGCTCCCAGCATCCAGCAGCAGAGCCTGCATCATTTCTCAAAGCCGCAGGCCTGGACTCTGGCCTCAGGAGTCTTTCCAGAGGGGAAGGTAGGAGGCAGACACCTGGGTGCGGGAGGCAGCGCCAGGGCTGGCGGACCGAGTGACCGACATCAAAACTTCTCCGGCACCAGCAGAGGGCGTGCGGGCCCGGAGGATCCCTTGGGCCGGGGCTGAGCCGCCTTTGGGAGGCTCCTGAAGGAAAGGGAAGGCCACACCCGGGAGAGATGGAGACAGAGGAAGGCTGGGGGGAAAAAGCCAGAGAGACAGCAGGGCAAGGAGAGAGAAGGCTTGGGGAATGGAGAATCACTGAGATATGGGAAAAGAAGCCCAGAGCTGGAGACACGGGGAAGAAAATGGGGACAAGGAACACAGAGACAGAGAGGCAGGGCCCCAGGAAGAGAGATGGGGAGGAAGATGGAGAGAAAGAGCCAGAGAGAAAACTAGAGAAGGGCAGAGACAGAGACACAGAGAGAGGTAGAGACACGGAGGATGGAAATGAAGGGAAAGGAACAGAACAGCACAGGCAGAGTGACATCTTCCTGAGGGGCCCCAGATAGACACGTGGGGGTCCTCTGAGCCAGACGTCCTGGGTTGACTCTGGCTGAGCAGCCCTGGGGAGTGACCTCGCTGGACCTCAGGGTCCTCCTTCACTGTCCTCCTTCACTCCTCCTGGGGAGCACAGTGAGAGGCGAACACTGCAAATTCAGGTAAAGCCCCAGCATGGGCCCTGGTGTCTCCTCTAATTGTGGGTTCCCTCTCCCCTTCCCTAATAGCATGGGTTCAAACCTGTGGGGGCTGAATGTTAGCTCTCTACAATGAACCCTGGAGATTAAAAGGAATTAGAGCACCCATGGGTGCCTGGCTGGCTCAGGGTCGTGAGTTCAAGGCCCACATTGGGCATGGAGCCTACTTAAAAAAAAAAAAGAGCCAGGGCAAGTTCCTAACTACTCTGTGCCTCACTCACCTCATCTGTAAAGTGGGGCTACAAATAGCAGTGGCCGTGGTCCATACAAACCCTCAGAAGAGGAAGGGCACCTACACATTTGCTAAATGAATGTTCAATTCTGTTATCGAGCCTCCACCATGGGCCAGGCCTTCTGCCCAGAGCCTTTCCAGATTTTCTCATTTCTTCTCTAGGAGGGAGGGAACACCAGCCCCATTTTCCAGAGGAAGAAACTGAGGCTCAGAGAGTCTGCGTTCCTTGCTCGGGTTGCCCCTTGGGTCACCCAGACCCAGCAGCCTGTGCCAGGCCTGCCGCTATACCCAGTTGTTCAAGGGTAGGGAGCCTTGCAGGTCACTTCCAGTCCCAGAGAAATGGACCCCAGTAATCCCTGGGGTAGAGGATCTTCCCCTGTATCGTGGAGAATTTATTGAGTGCCTGTATATGCAGGCACTGTTGATACAGCCGTGGACAAACAGACGTGGGGGCGTTTACATTGTGTGTCTGTGCTGGGAGGTCTCTTCCCACACACAAACCTAACCCTCCCAGCCCTGGTAAGGAGGAACCACTACCTGCCCATTTTACTGGTGGGGAAACTGAGGCTTCAAAAGGAGAATGGACTTGCCCATAGTCACGTAGCTGGGCTATGAGCTCCTAACCACTCCCCCACCACTCACCCTACCTAGATCACCCATCCCCTCTCATCTCTGGCCCCTGGCTGTGGGCTGCAATGACACCAGCCCCGCCTGGGGATTCAGGTAGGAAAGACAACCGGCCCCCCAGGCAGGCTGGGAAACCGGAGATGTGGCCGGCAGAATCGATCCAGGCTGCCCGCGCCTTATTGGATTGTTCCTGGCTCCTGGGCCCCCCTTCACCCTCAGCTCCTCCCAGAATCCTCTCTTCTTTGCCCTCCTCTGCCCCAGCCCCCTCTGAGCAGAGCCTGGGAGGCCAGGGAAGAGAGGAGAAAAGGGTGATTTCAGAGCCTTGTTTGTTATCTGGGCTCCTGAGCTGCTCAGACACAAAGGATTAGAAGCAGGGGGGACTTCCTGGCCTGAAAGAGGGGGCCCATATCCTCAGGATGGGGAGCAAGGAGGCCCTTACTGTTGCTGTCCCCAGCCCGAGCTTCCTGCTGTTCCCCCCCAACTCCAGGTAGCTCAGGATGAATTCACTCCCCTCTGCAGGAGCACAGGACCTGGGGTCACTCCTCTTCTTGTTCCCCTTCTCATGGGCGGGCTGGCCCTCTTGTCTCCTCAGTGTATCTCTGGGACCAGCTGGAGGAGGGGAGCCTGGGGACGCTGCTGAGCTTAGAGGAGCAAATACTCAACTCGACGTTCGAAGCTTGTGACCCCCAGAGGACAGGTGGGGGACAGGATGAGAGCCTGGCAGCCCTGGACCTGGGAGACACAAGGAATAATAAGGGACAGAGATGGGGAGGCTGGAAACTGGGGAGCCGTAAAGAGAGGGATGGGCTAGGGCCCTTTCTTGGGGGTCCTACAGACAAATGGGTGATTGTAGGAAGCTTCTGGAAGGATTGGATAAAGGGACGGAGGCCTTTCAGGGTGAGGACATTAATGGAAGAGGGTGGGGCCTAGGGAGAGGGAGGGAGGGCAGCCACTGAGGGCCTGATGGGGCATAGCAGGTCCTCTTGGGTCCACCCTGTGAGTGGTGATGACTGGGCTCCATTTGCAGGTGAAGAGTTCAACTTAGAGGAGGGGAAAGGACTTGCCCAAAGTGTCTCAGTTAAGCCATGGTGCAGAGGTGCTGCCAGCCCAGCCACTGGCATCCTGCTTTCAAGCCATTGCCTGTCCCTACTCCCCTCCCCCCCACTTGCCCTAGACTCCCTCACGGCATGCTTTGTCCCCAGGTATCGTGACTGTGACCCACGTACTAGCCTACCTGGAGGCTGTGACAGGACGGGGCTCCCAGGATGCACGCCTCCAAACACTGGCCTGCAACCTGGACCCCAATGGAGAGGGCCCTCAGGCCACTGTGGACTTGGACACCTTCCTGGTTGTCATGCGGGATTGGATTGCTGCCTGTCAGTTGGATGGGTGGGTCTCTGCACCTCTCCCCTCCGCCCCCCCGGAAGTCCTTCCTGAGATCTAACCTCATTCATACCTGCTTACTGCAGCCAGCACCCTTTGGGCACAGGGACCTACTGTGGTTTGGAGGAGGCTGAGGAGGAGCGAAAAGTAAAGAGATGGGGTTGGGGGGAATGGGGTGGAAAGTCTGAAGACAAAGTTCCTGGGATGGGGAGGCAGAAATAAAAGGGGCTGGAAGGAAAAGTTGGGGTGTTAGGGGGCTGACTAAGGCCCCTCCCCATCCCTTCTCCAAACGCAGGCCTTGCCTCTCCTGCTTTTCCATCTGGCCCAGGGCTCTTGCCATCTGGCCTTACCTTCCTCCCCACGGTGGTGCTGTCCATGCTCTCTGGCTCTCACCTGACCCGGCCCCTCCTCCTGCCACCAGCAATCCCCCTTCGTGGCTGGTCAGGATTGGGGGTGGCTGCAGGGGGCTCTAAGCCTCATCCCTTTGATACAGGGGATTAGAGCTGGAAGAGGAGACAGCCTTCGAGGGGGCCCTGACCTCCCAGCAACCGCCATCTGGTGAGACTACTATATATAGAATGAAGCAGGAAGGCCCGGGGTCAGACAGTGGAGGGACTTCCCACCTGGAGACAGAGCCAGGGGCATAGGGTGGGACCCTTGGAACCTTAGCTCCATCCTGGAGCTGTGAGTTTGGCTTTCTAGGCACCTCCATGACTGCCTTCCCTCCTTTCTTGACCTTTTGGGGTTTTTTTCTTCAGGGGTTGGTTCCAAGTCCTCCTCCTAACCCCAGCCTATCACAGAGGACTGTAAGGCCCTGCCCACCTCTCCTTGTCAGCTCTCTCCAGCTCCCGCCTGCTCTCTAGTCCCTGCTCCCTTGGGCCTCCTGGCTCAGCCTCTAATGCACTCAGTGCCTGCCCACCACGGTCCTCCCCTCAGGTTATTCCCCCTAAACTTCCCACACCTGGGGAACCCTCTGTGGGGAAGCCCTGGGGAGGCCCCAGGCTAAGGTCCCTGGCAGTCCAGGCTCACTCACAGCCCTCCTTTCCTGTAAAAACATGATTAACCGATTAAGTTACCTGCCGTGCTATTTGGTTAGTTGATTCGCTCACCATTTTATCCCTAGGACCTCACACACAGGAGGCGCACCGTAAAAAGTGTTCCCGTTATACCTTATAAAACCAAACAAAAGCAAAAAAAAAAAAAAAAA